>NC_136420.1:33425000-33785000 GCF_052625555.1 Lactuca saligna | reverse complement strand
TATAGAGTGACTGACTTTTTTGCCAACTTTATGCATAATTTTAGCAATAAGTTCATCGATCTCCCTTTCACTGTACACATACTCTTGTTTGAGTTTTTCTTTATTCATAGACAATAACTGAATGATTATTTATTTTTTATATAATCTTATTATCATGAAATATGGATGCAAAACATATGTTGCTTCCATCATGCTGATTAAATCTACAAATTTCATTTGTACGGAAAATGTCACACCCCCAAACCAGAACGGCGGAAACGTTCGGGGGCGGAGGACGTCATATTCAGTATCATAACAGTTCATAGAAAGGAAAGTACACACCACCATATATATATATATATATATATATATATATATATATATATATATATATATATATTAAAGTTTCCAAGATGTTTACATAATTGTATTCATTACATGTTCAAAAGTTAAATACATAAACATCGTTCAAAAGAAGTAATTAACGCCATTGCGTTAATCCCAAAAGTTGATTCCCAAACGTGCTTAGCGGTTCCCTGAGAATACAAGTTAATTCAAAGAATAGTGTCAACAATTAAGTTGGTGAGTTCATAAGTAGTTTAGAAAAATTGGATGCCATTCCAAAATGGGTGTATGTTTTCCAGAAAACTCAGTGTTTCAAGTGTGAAGAGTTATGACTTGTTGTGTTGAAAATGAATGTATTAGATCCAAAAAATCCCATATTTTCCCTAATGGTTGAGATATGATTTGTTGTGTCTTCCAAGAAAAACCCTTATTTTCTTATACATGTATGGAATGCATATGAATGTTCGTGTCATAAGTTGTAAATAATTGCACCAAGAAAATCCCTTATCTTCCTATTAGTTGTTTGGTTTGTATACAGGAAAAACCCTTATTTTCCTAACATGACTGGCAGTCTCTAAGACCGAAAATCGCAAGAAAACGACGTTCTAAAAAGTAGTGTCATAGTTTTATATAATAAAGCTATACGAAGATCGCGTTTGTCAGATGAAGAACAGTTTTAATAGCCACTCGTTCATAAAAGCATAATACCACAACAATTGTATATCCGTTGAGTTTTATAACCATACTAAACATACTATGCATGTAGCGATGTTCTTCAGGCGTCGTAGCGTTATGACAAACTGTCACCTCAAAAGATGGACTATAGCTAACAGTCAGGGCGCGAGATCATGACTTCCCGTATAGGTCTATACACATTTGACACGTTCTCCGAACGGGAGACTCTGGTTATAGACAGGACTTGCAGCATTACTTTCTAATAAAGAAAAGTAACGTTTGAAGATATACACGTCTCATGGATTCTCAACTAAGCCTGTATTAAAGTGATAGTTTTTGTATGCAAATTTTATCCTTTTTCACAATGTTTGACAAAGCAAAATCATAAGTTTTTAGAATGTATAAAACAAATTAACAACGAAAGGTACTTTGAAATCATTATATACTTTGCATAAGTCTAATGCACACAAAGTATGACAAGAGTTTTCCATAATAGTAATGAGTTCCAAGTGATTTGTTCAGTAAAACAAGCGTAGTGAAACTTTATAAAATACACGATAATAACCGTATGTTTACTTGTATTCCCCTCTAAAAGAGTATAAAAGCATTTTAAAATGTATTTAAAGTGTGTTTGAAGATAGCAAGATGGAAAACCGGGCAAAGTTTCGTCTCGGGAAATGGATTTTTCCTCGGGATTCTCGGGATTCCTTGGGAGTAAAATCGACCTTCGGGACTTGCACCAAATGACCAGGGCTTCGGGGTAGTGCGAGCACGGAAAACGAGGTAAAACGCAAGAAAAAGGAGAGTGAATGAGCAATTTTTCCGGAATCCCTCGCACCCCTTTTATAGGGGGCTGAGAGGCATGCGTACGCGGGGCGTATTCCCGTACGCGGCGCGTACGGGACGTCACTGCTGACCGCATCCTCGGCTGCAACGCTTCGGATGGGACGGGGAGGGGGTAGCTCGCATAGGGGCGACGTGGACGATCCGAGGCCGTGGCCTCGAGTACGCGGGGCGTACGAGGGTACGCGGCGCGTACTACGGCCCTAGGCTGACTCCCCTTCGGATAATACCGAATTTTTAATAAAAATTATATATAAATTATTTATCAAACTTCAAAAATTCATATCTCCTTCATACGAACTCCGTTTTTGACGTTCTTTATATCCCCGCGAAGGTGAGACTACGATCTACAACTTTCATTTAGATTTCGTTGGCAAATTCCGAAATTATTTTTTATTATTTATTTATTAAAATGGCGTGATTAAGGAATTTCTTTAAAAATTCATAACTTATTCATACGATGCCCGATTTCAGCGTTCTTTTTATGCATGTTTGTAGTTTAACGATATCTATGACTTTCATTTAGACACCTAAGGCCAGAAAGTGTTTTATTGAAACTTTGTGCTTTTACACAACTTCGTATTGCCGGGTTTTGTCGGAAAACTTAGAATGGTCATAACTTCTTCGTTATAACTCGGATTTTTGTGTTATTTATATGTTTGGAAACCTTAAGACGATACCTACCACATAGTGTACTCCAAATAGAGTTTTTGAATACTTCATTTTTCGATGATATTCTAATTCCTTTCTCAAAGAGGTTACAAGACTCGATTTTTACTGACTTGAAATAACGGGCTGTTACAGAAAAGAATGAAAAAAGCATCTTAGTTTTTAGATGTTATTTTCCACGTTTAATAAACATTTGAATGAAAGCACATTGATATATTCTGGTTAGGAATGATGGAGTCATGGTAAAATAAGGATAAGATCCCTCCAAAAATTAATCCCTTTTCAATGGGTTGGGAGGGATGGGTTGTTTATGTGGCTTCACTAACCCGCTTCATCATCATCTCTCTCTCTCTATGTATATATATATATATATATATATATATATATATATATATATATATATATACCTTAATAAGCATTTACAACGTTTTGCTGAATTTTAAGAGGTACAAGCTTTTATACAATATGTACAATAACTTATGCATTAAAAATAGTTCCATCAACATCTTATCTAAATACCTCAAACTATCAAACTATTTTGTGGCCAATTGAATCGGTCAAACGTTTGACCCAGCTGGCTCACCTATCTATTTCCTTTCTCTTCTTATCTTTGACCTTTTCTTTCCCCTTTATCCGCCCAATTTGTAGTTTATAATACATAGAACATTGGAGAATGGCAATTTGAATTCCATAAAATAAAAATATACTCTCTCCAAACTCATTCAACACTCTATAAACCTAACCCCTATCACCATCGTCGACACCATCCTTACCGGCCACTCTCATCATGGATCACTTCTTTGAATTGTCTTTAAGGACAACACCCGGGTCGTAACTCATCCCGATCCATTGATTTCTTTTCAATTCAAAGAAATAATACCGGTTTCTTATGCAATTGATGCTCGGAGGGTTACCCATTCCACTATCAGAAGATTATGACTTTTATGGGGGTTAAAAGGGAGACCGATCAAACATGTGGAAACGTTTTTTTTTTCTTTCGATCCCATCGCCGCTCTAGATTTGAACTACTAACAACTTTAGTAATTTCTTATCCTCCACTTTCTCTTTCTCTAAGAAGAAGTAGGTAACACTCGATATGAACTCTCTAGGACTTTTACATCACCATCGGATCAAAACCACTAGGACTTTGGTGTGTTTTCTTTTGCAGCCAAACACAAAGAAAAAATCAGACGCCTACTTCTTCTTATTTTCTTCTTTATTGGTCCGATAAAGGTTATGGTTTTGGTTCTCGATGGTGCTGCGGTGTTCATCGGCTGGAAAGTGAGGTTCATGGAGGTGACATCGATAGTTTAAGGAGGCTGTAATAGATTGCGATTTTCAGTAGTGGAGGATTGTGATTGGCGGTGATTAAGGCGTGCATATAATGTTTCAAAATTGATGTCTCCATAAACACTTTCACCATTGATTACATCCTCAATTCCACACCATTGATGTGCTGAAAACGAAGAGCCCTAACCTTTTATTTGGATTTTTGAATATTGGTCATATAGCTTCGATTTTTATTTTTATATATGGTTCTATAGCTTTGACTGAAGGTAATATAGCTTTCCTGTATTTGAATGTATGATTTATATTGTAGACTCTAATATTTAGGATTGTCTTTCTTATTAGGCTCCATAGGATTTAACAATTTTGATTAAATGTGTTGATATAACTAAAAATGTTGTTTACGTATGCTCATACGTTTTTTGCAGGCTTTTCAATATAACCTTACAAAAAAGATACGCTTTCTTCATCATCCTTTCTATTCATAGGCTTTCTTCTTCATTTAGGGTTTTTGTGAGTTCTGTTTTCTATGTAGGTAGAAACAACCCACTCTAATGTTTCTCTTTATTTCTGTTTTTTTATAGTTTTCTTATTTTTATGTGATAATTGGTGTTTTCTTATCAGGTTATTCTACATTGCGAGTGTTTGTGTGAAACACACATAAGTCAATCTTGAAACAGGTCTTTGTCAGGAGATGAACCTGAGATGTATTTGAGTTTTTTTTTTCATTTTTGTGCAAGTAGTTGTTTGTTCATTTATTTTCAATTTCAGGTTAAGTAAATCAGATTTTAAGTTTGAAGCACTTACTAATTGTATTTTGTTTGGGAAAAATTAAAAACTAATTTGTTAGTTATGGTTGAATGGAATTTTATACTGTTTTTCCTTAGTTTTATATGCTATAGTTCAAGAGATGATGTTGGGTTCTGGTTCATTTTGACTTTTGTGATTTGTCACAGGCTCTTTTTTACAGAAATATTTAAAAAGACGATACAAAAGCATGGTCTAAGTGGTGGTGTAATTTCTCTGAGTGAAGGTAAATCGAGAGAGTTTCCACTGGATGTGTTTTTCTAAAATCATAAAGATTGTGAGATTCTTTTATATATTTTTGGTTTGTTTTTGGCATTTTTTTGGTTATTTGTTTCAATTCTAATCCATATTTTGTGATATATCATTTTTTATTTCAAAAACAAATGTTAATATAGCTCTATGTTTTGTTGTTTTTTAATAGAGTACTCTTTTAAAGAGTCGAGGATAGCTGCTAGATCAAGAAACACCTGTAGTACATATGCAATTAGAAAATTGAAGAGATTATCTATTACAATCCTATCATTTGCTTTTTGTTATATAGGTAAAAGGTTATCAGGTTATCAGCTTCTTCTTTATCTTTTTACATTTTTTGGTGCTTGTAAATTATAGCATTATTGTTTTCAAAATCTACACTTGATCCTCATAAACCCTTCCAACAATCTAACCACGTTGCCTAAAACATGATTAATGGATTTTGACCTTGGCTTGAAATTGTTAATTATCAAGTCTTTTCTTTATAGGACAATGCAAATCTTGTAGTCTCTTAACATGACAATAATAAAAAGGTACATTTTAAAGGTTATTCATGTGATATATGTTACTTTAAACAAGTACAATAGCAGGAAAGTTACCTAAAACCGATGTTTTCTTGGCTACAAGAAATTTTGGATCAATGTATTTCTTACATCAACTACAAGGTATTTCCTAATAAACTTGGTACTTCCTTTAAATATTTAAGAGCATGTACTTTGGATTAAAAGACTGCCATGCTTCCACATTGTGGATAAAAACACCAACATTTTAGGTCAAAATAACATGTACTCTCAATTCTTTTCTTATTTACACTATACATGTAAAAGAATCTACTTAGCAATAACGTTGTAGTTTTAGTTCTTTTCTTATTTGGACATTATAGTTTGAAAAATCTACCCAAGTATAGCATCACTAAATGTTTTGTATATGGATGAAGTTACGTGTGGCTAGATCTTCTAAACGGTTGCAATAATAAGAAATAAAAGTAGGGCGCTATAATGATAAAACTAATAAAAGTGATATTAATTATTGAATTTAACCTTTGGCTTTTGACTTTTCAGCTTAATCATATACCGTGCATTTTCACTTTTCAGGTTGATTGGTTGAACATAGACCATTAAAATTTCCTATGTAAAATAGATCCCTTGCAAATGGAACATCAGGTGGAATTGGTTTCTCTATTAGTTGGTTAAACGAGGTCTAATGTTCTTTTACTTAACTGGTGTTGGGGTCAGGTTTCCTATTAATCATTGTGTAGATATGTGATATAACAATAATGTATTTAATTTCTTTTCATTTTATGTGTGTTTTTGTTGTTTATTATTCAATATTAAATTATATTGGAAGAAGAGAATATAACATTGTCAAAATCATGTTTCTTTTGGGTAAGTTGTCACTGAATAACAGAAAAAGATAATGTGAGCATTTTGTTTTATATTGATTTTTTGTTTTCATGTTTTGTTTATTAAGTATTGTTAGTAATACGTGTTATTTGTGAAAGTATTTTTTTTTAAATATTTGATTTATACGTTAGTTTATTACTTATACATTATAATCATGTATGTAATAGGATCACAATCGTTCACCGATTAGTCATATCTAATTAGTATAGCTTTTAAATTGAAACAAATAGAATAATACAATTTTTTTTCTAATAAGAAAGACAAAGCATGGCTTCCAGTTTATAGAGTTAAAACAAAATGTCTATGAAATATCAAACATAAATATGTTTCATAGTCCTCAAATTTTGACTTGGAAACATGAATGTAAAATAATAAATCGGAATATGTATATTTGCATTTTTACTTTACGCATACAATTTAGAAATTATGTATCATTAAACATGACAATGGATTTAATATTACCATTTAAGTTATATAACTCAATTTACACGTGAAATTTAAAAAATAGTAACATTTCTTGATAAAATATTATATTTTTATTATATATCAACTTATAAGAGAAGTTCAAGTCCAACCATTTTTTTCCAATGAGATTATAAAAAAAATTATGAAATAAAAAAAATACGAGAAATATAAATAATCACCATATATTTTCGATCAAAATTGAAACAATACATCACATTGAATGTTTTCCAAAAAAACAACATATTTCTAAAAAAGGAAAAAAAAACAATAAATGACGAAAGCAAACTATTTCCTGGCATGCAACTATTCACCGAACAAAACTATTAATTGTCTACCTTATTTTCGGATTCATATGTTTTGAGCACCTTCATTACATATGTTGCAATTCCTTTAATCATTTGTCTATCAATGTGTATTGCATGGCTATCACAATAATGCATATAAGCTATTCACATAATCGATCCCCAACGCAAGTTGTAAACGAAAATATTCGCCGAAATAAAACTAATATCGCCGAGAGAGTAGATTGCATAGATTACTAGTGTAAGGTAAAAAAGTGTAGAAAATAATTTATGAAAAACTATTTGCACCCGTCGCTTGATGCGGGTAAACGACTAGTATATATATATATATATATATATATATATATATATATATATATATATATATATATATATTTATATTTATATCTTGTACCATGTGTTTTAAAACTTGTACCTTAGTTTTTTTGTATTTTTTAATTGAGTGGGTTGATTGGGTTGGAAAAGATAAGGTTTTCATGTGTTGTGGATTAGGAAAAATGGAAGAGAGATGAGAGAGAGAAAATCTAATGTGGCAGTGGGTTGGTAGGGAATGACTCCCTCTTCCCTAATAATTTTTTTTTTGCCATAAATGTCACCAAACATTCATATAGACCTAATCAAACATATCATGATTTTAATGGAGAAAATATAACGAAATGTGTTTTGAGCATTGCAAGAATTCATTTTATGGCAAATTAAGATAATATGATGGAACTTTTGAAATTCAGATACTATCTAAAAATGAACAACTATCCAAAACACAAGTTCAAGATTAACCGGAAAAAAAAAGCTACAACAAAAGAACCGATGAAATAAGAATAATATAAGTATTCCCAATTCTACATGTCACTTATTTTTGGCGACATCCCTAGCCTTTATAAACAATCAAAGAATATTTATAAGAGACTTGTCAAAATAGATACCACGACTAGATAGATATTTTAAGTAATATAAGTTGATCAATTTAATAACTATTATCTTTGTGAAAATAAATTAAGAAACTATGAAAGATTAGTTTTGAGTGAGTGAGGAGCAGCGAAATTGAGAGATGCTCCAATTACCCATTCAAGTAGTGGTCCGGAAAAAATGACTACTTTTCACAACCCCACATAAGAATAAACTATTTATTTTTTAAATACATAAAAATTTTAAGAAAAAATAAAGATAATTGCAACAAAAATATAATAATCAAAAAAGGCAAGAAGATTTCAAAGATATAAACGAAAGATCTTGCAACACATCAAGATCCCTGGTAACAACAAACAAATCAATAAAATGTATAGGGGTATCTTATGTGTTTTAAATTAATTTCAAAGAGATAAACATGTCTGGGCTTGAAGATCTTTGTACCCATTAGAGCCTCATGGTTTATCCTCCAAAGACTCAATACCTAATACTTGCATTATAAGAAAATAAATAGGTTCTCTGTAATGTTTAAAAATAAAATCAAGAAATTATAAAAGATAAAAAAAAAAAAGGACCTAACAGCTTGCAAGGCTCAAACATGCCAATAAGTTTCTAAAACTCTACTTGAATACAATAGACACATGGAGTAAATGTTATTCGTTGTTGTACATAGGATCCATAGTATTTGTGATGGAGATGTGAAGTTAATTGCTACCACATTGGTTGTCTTGAAACCCTAATGCAAATGTAGGCAGATCAGAAAGTAAAGCACAATGCACAACAAAATATGAAAACATTCAATCAAACACCTGGTGTACAACCGATAGAAAAGCTTTGAATCTTTAGGATGAAATGTATAATTGAATTAAAATGATTAAAACTACCTTATTGGAGACAAATAAAACAATTCGAATGAAATAAATTGAATATGGATTTCTCTTTAAGCTGAATACTTGAACCATGGTTGCATCTGGAATAAATGATTTCAATACACAAACTAAACATTTAAAATCCAAGTATCCTAAAACATTTTACAAATACTTTTTCTTCAATTGGCAACTACATCAGTAAAATAACATAGATAATATAGAAATCATAATCATATCCAATGTATACTCCAAATAATAAATAATTCCAACTAACATCCAATTATATAATTAAAAAATATAGGTTTTGGCTCTAGCATCTATTTTTCGGTTTCATGTTATCCATTTTTAGATACAAAATGCATGAATTTTGGTTCCCTATGAAACACACACACACACACACACACACATATATATATATATATATATATATATATATATATATAAGTCAAAAGTATGTTGCTGTAATTGGAGGTTTTGTTTTATTTTTAGAAAAAAAACATACACTCACAAAATGTAATTGTTAAAGTACAGTGTTGTAATTGGTACTAATTGGAATGTAAGATTATATAAAATGGAGTTTTCATTGTATTTTCAAGAAAAAAAGACATAAACAAACATTAACAGAAAACGAAATTTACACATTCATTTGTTTTTTTAGAAAAAAATCAAAAAATATAGAAATATATAAACAAACACAAGAACATAAACACACACATATAGAAACATACTCATACACACTATAACACAGAAAAAATGTGAAAAAAAAAGTACACACAATAGAAGAAGAAACAAAAGAAAAAAAATCAAAGTATTTTTAATAAACTTACCGGATGGATTGAACTCCACATGTGCACACTTTGATTGGAATAAAAGAGAGAGACGACAAAAGAATTTGAATTCCAAACAAAATGATTTCATTTTGGGGTTCGACTTTTATAAATTAAATAAAAAGGATGAGATTTTAGTCAATAACATAATTGAAGAATTTTTCCAGATTTCATTGACGTAATTGATTCGAACGAAATCTTTATATTGAAATAGATAACTTATATAAGTCATAAATATGTGGGAAATTGTCGTGCCAAAGTAGGGTGCATTCCTTTTATGTTGGATGTATATTTGGTATAAGATAAAAAAATCAAAATTTTGAAAAACAAATCCATATCATCTTAAAAGTAATCCAAAATTAATAATTTTTAAAAAAAATATGATGTTATTAAAGAACTTTTTTTGCAAAGTTCAATAGTAAAAACATTTTCCAGTGTTACATTAATTACCAACTAATGGACATTTAAAATTATATATTACATAAATGGTCTATTTGTGAAAAAGAATTACATAAACGGTCCATATTTAAAAAATACATAAATGGTCCATATATGTGAAAGAAAATATCAATGTACTTCCATTAACGAAAGGTTTAAAAAAATCCGTCATCTTAATGAGCTCTAATGTAATAAAAAAATCTATTACCGATGATATAATGAACTTTTTTGCAAAGTTCAACGCTATTAATGAAATTTGTTTCCAAAAAATACAAATGAGTTTCAACATACGAAAAAAAAAACCTTCCATATCATCTAAAAATAATCAAAAAATGTAATATATTTTTAAAAGAATGATGCTATCTATGAACCTTTTTTATACAAAGTACATTTTTTCACAAAACTATCATATCAATGACGTACTAATAAATATTTAAACTACATTGTTGTAAATGGAAATAAAGAATAAGATACCAAACATATAATATTAAATAAATGTTCTATATTTGAATAAAATTACAATAGATGATCCATATGTGAAAGAAAATAACAATATACTTTCCATTAATGGATTTTTTTTCTAGAAAAATGTCATATCGATAATGTATAAAAAAGTTGAAACTTTTCCAGATTATCTAAAAAGACACCGAAAAAGTAAGTTTTTCAAAGTACCGTGCTATTAATAACCTTTTTGCAAACTTCAATGCTATTAATGAAATTTATTTCCAGAACACTATCCTACAACTCAGCTTTAACGTACGTACCAAAAAAAACATTTTTTATCAAGAGCATATCAATTCCTAAAACATAAAAACCAAAAAAAAATAAAAATGAAGCGAGGTACCCACCACTTGTATATGTTTGGGTCTAGCAACTTCTAATTGCACCGACAAAACCATTCAAAGCCTCCAACTTTATATAAAATATATAAACACATAGGCATCATAAAGTATGTAACATCCCGAAAATTCAGACCAAAAATTTCATTTTTGATTTAACGATTCATAAAACAATTTATAGAAAACATCATCAAGTTATATATTTTTTTCATAGAAACCATAGATCATATCTCTCAAAAGCATGTCATAAGATAGTAACAATGTCAAATCCCGAGAATCTCATATGCGGAAAATCGTGTGTGTTATGTGTTGCTACCGTGCCGGCTCCTTTCCCTTCGAAGAAGAAGGATCTGAATCAAAAACTAAAAATCATAAGCATAAAGCTTAGTGAGTTCCCTCATCATACCGCATACCATATAATCATATCATGCCTAGTATATTTGGGTGCTGGCCTCCCATTCGGTCTCTTTCAACCGGTAACTGCCTAGCATATCTGGGTATTGGTCTCCTCTTCGGTCTTTTTCAACCATTACTTGCCTAGCATATCTGGGAGCTAGCTTCCCTTTCGATCTCTTTCAACCGGTAACCGGGGACTATTTCACCCCTACTACTACCACATAATTGAAGGGTTTTGAGCATTCTAACACTCCTATGGTGTACATGCAACCCTAGATGCTTTGGATCAATGTTTTCTCTAATATACATGCAAACTTTGTTTTTCCAAAGCATCATCCTAACTAGCATACAATGGAGTATCTTTACTACAAAATTCTTGTTAGATGACATACCTTTTGTTGTAGTTGTAAACCTTGGACCTTTAAGAACTTAGCACCAATAGTATGAATGCCTCAAATGGAATCACAACATACCTTTGGACAAAGGGTGGATTTTGAGAGAATATATTAACACCAAATCACCCAATGATTCTCCAAGAATACTAGTGTGTCATTTTAGAGGCTAGAGGGCTTCTTATATAGTGTAGCAAGACTAGGGTTACATCATGTAAACCTTAATGGTCATGACCTTCCATATTCCTTAGGATCCATGGGTTTAAACCTCCATGGATCATCTATAGGCTGTCACATGGGTTTAGCCCATCCTAAGGAATCATGGATCATTGGCTCACACCATAAGAATGAATGATTTACCAATCAACCCCTTATATTTAATTAGTCTCTTTTTTATGATAGACTTAATTCCAAATTAATTATTGATCAGTACTAATTAAATAATATGATTTCATATTAATATATTAGAACTTATAATATATTAACAAATCATAAATAACCTTTTCTCAAAAGTCTATCCTATCAAATGGTTATGGTGATATGCAACCCAAATGGACCATGCTACTCTCGGGTCAAGTACACACCAATAATAGTTATGGGCTTAGACGCCTAATCCAACAGTCTCCCACTTAGATAAGTCTAATAAATATCATTGCAAGCATGACCCCAACCCGACTACCAATTGTAGTACTTAAAAGTTGTTGTCAAACTCTGAGCTAGTCAATGTCGTATCCATTAGATAAGGGATCATATATTCCTCCATTCTAGATATCATATGGACCGAGACATGGATTATAATCATTCTTTCTGTCCATCTGTTGTTTCCCGATTTCCAATTTATGACTACCGACTAATTGAGCAAATCATATCAGTTCAGGCTTGACCAAGCACTTAGGGTGTCATCACTAAATCATCGAGGGGCCAACAGATATCGCTTTTATCCACATGGGGTAAATGAATGGATAAACTTCGACTCAAATGCTTGCTTGTACTTACTCATCAAATCACACACACCAATATGTTTTATAACATCCAAGTTACTAGTGCGTTTACATATGTCAATGTGTAACCGACTCGAAACTACAACTCACATGTCTCCATTTCAAGAATATAAGATGTTATTGTCTTACAATCACTCGTTATAAAATCCATGAAGTGATTCAGATGAGCGTGGGTTGAATCCAATACTCGAATCTTATTCTAGGAGCACTCATGAACACTGTAGCAAACTTGTGATATGACTAAATCACCTCTACAGACCCATTGATGATAGTCTTGCCTCAATACCTACTTCCAAAGTATGATCGACTGTGGATGGTTTGAATAACCTAGTTATTCGGGTAGTCAAACATGCAAAGTGAAACACAAAAATAATACTAATCCTATATGACCCAAAACTTTTGAGTCCCATATTGATTTCTCATTATCCATTGTATAATGTTTCGAATAATCAACTTAATACTTGAATTAAAACAATAGTTATGTCATGCTCCAAGCATGCACACTATGTTTGTCTATGGTCCTTACTTTGTGAAATATATCAATTGAAAAACATTTCAATGATGCTCATTTCACAATTCAAAATTCTTATTGTAAGTGTAAGAATTCCAAATTCTTGTCACTGCTAGAAAGTGTTAGATTCTAAAATACCATGCATTGATTCTTTTATAATGTCTAGGTGCCAAAAGTCATAGAGACTTGACCCATGATATTATAAAATATTCCTTTGGAGATTGTTACAAGACAATTCCATGGAAACGAAGTCTTAAATTCAAAGTACATTCCTTTGGACATCCTTCATGCATAAAATTTTCTAACTTTCTCATCTATTCTTCAACTCCCAATATGGAAACATTCCATATTTTCCATACAACGACTCATTATTGATAGACTCCTATCTATTCATAATAATGTCAATATAGTCCATCCATTACTATACTTTTAACAGTCCTTAAGCGACCAATCCTTGGTGAACCTTAGATTGTCCTTAATAGTTGTTTAACCACTTTAGTCATATCCAGTTCTATTCCCTTTTCTCTCTTAATGCCCTAGGCATTTGGAAAATTTAGAACATTATAATACTATAACATATGCAATTGATCCTATACCTGAAGCATATGGGACACGATTCATAATATCCAACATAAAGACATGATACTAGATCAGTCTTTTGCTATAATATTTCTATTTGTCATGTTCTCATAATTTGAATTATAAAGAGGGATGCCATAATCATAATCAAATTTTGAGAATGAAATTAACATTTCCATATATATAATTTACTTATGTTGAACCATTCCAACATAACATTCATATATATTTGACTAAATTTGATTAAAAAACTCAATCTAAGCTTTTAGATTTGGAAATGAAGTATAATTTCCTCTCCCTTAATTATAGCAAAATAGTTTTTCAAACCCTGCAACTTTGCGATTTGAAACCTTTTGTTTTTCTATAATTAACATTGATAACTTGCAACACTTACCATAATAATCATGCTCCCACTAGCATAATAATTATTATCTTACTAGCATAACATGTATGCTCCAACTAGCTTTGATATGTATTTATAAATAAGTTGGACTTCTAGAAATCAATAATTGTTGACTTTCTTACCAAAGTTCAGATTTCTGATACGAGATGTTTTGATAAGACTTTATCTAGGCTTCTTAAACTCATACACCTTTCCTTAGGTAGCCCACATATGTGTCTTAACTATTCAAAACTTATGACAATAAGTTCCAAATGTTTAGACCCTTTTGCCATTTCTCAGAATTCAAATTATGAAAAGGGATGTCGTAATCATAATTGAATTGGAGAATGCAAATATCATAATTCTATCTCCTTAAAATCTACTTAGTGAAAGCATTTCCCCACAATCATTTTCATGAATTGGAGAGAAATCATGTGACACTTAGATTTTATGGTATATGTGCTCCTATCCATGTGAATTTATCATAACCATAATCACAAGACATGTTGGTGACAAATCCAAACCCATATGGACTGAACTTGTTCAATCTAAATTTATTGCAACTTGGCAGCACAGGGGTGTACCATGTCTTCCAAGTTGTTAAGCAACTCACCAATACCGATCAATGAAACTTTCATTCATTCAGGTGATTTGCCTTATGCAAACAATTGAGAACTCATAGAACTCACATGCATAGTCAACTTTTACTGGAATGAGCACAGAAATAAGAATATATCAACACGATAGGTTACAAACCTCAAGTCGTGTGCTAGTGATAAACAATAGGTTTATTCATGATTAGTTCTTGCAACTTGTCAGGATCTTTAAGACTCCCACTGACCTCTTGATATATGAGACCCTCTTGTCAAGAACGATTCCTTGACAAACAAATATTCGAGAGTTAGTACGGATTCTAATCAAGACTAACACTTCACACAATTAGCCTCTCTAATCAAGACTAACACTTCACACAATTGGCCTTAGTTGGTCTTTGTTTTATCCAAAACATCACAACTTACCAATTTCAAATGTACAAGAGTAGAAAACATTTTTCTCCACATTTGACAAGTATTATAAACCTTTCTTAAGATTATGTCACTGAAGGCTCAATCTTGAAGTATGACTATAAGACTTGATTTGAAACGAAGTATGATTCACCTTTTTGATTTAACCATTCCATAGATTCACGATTCCTCTTCTTAGTCATAGAAATGCACTAAGATGACCTTAGAGGATTAATTGTGATATGGTTTACATAATCATTAAGATGATCATAAAACACGATACTAAAGTACTCTCCCATCTTTTCAGATTGGAGAAACTTTTATCTTTTTGCCTAATTTGATTCTTCTCATTTGTTCTGCCATACATTGAAACTTTCCTAATGTTTCAGAATTATACTTAAACTTGTAAGCATAACCATATTTACTAAACTTTAGTAAATCATGATGAATAGTCTTATTGATCTCTGTGGTGGACCTGACCAACCCACACCCAGTGTACCTGATCCCCCATTCCTTCACTTGACTCACATATACATGTGAAAAAGGAATCGGTCTTAATTTACCAAAGATGAAGGTTCTCATTCATCACACACTACAAGTTGCATGATTCCAAGTTTCTATGCAATTGAAACTTGGGTGATGAGAATCTTTCCTTATTTTGTAAATTTTGACTCTACCACAAACGAAAGAATCAAATTCATATTGATAACATAGAAACATACAAACATCAATTTTCACAAATGCCATTGCAATGTGATATAATAAAATAAAACAAAATTTTATTTATTTATAAATTGTGGAAAAACTTTTCCTTACAATCCAATTACAAATGAAAACTATGTTATTACAAATTTCTAAGAAATCTATCACAAATCTTAAGTAGTAGCTCAAAAAATCCGATCATCAAACCATGCGATTGAAATCCATCTTCGCGACCAGATTCAACGTATTCTTCCTTTAAGCTTTCTTCCTTTTGTATGATCCTACAAAACATCAAAATGCAACCTTGTCAAATCATGTATTAAGAATCAAAAATTAGGAACATAATAGAGTTAGACATTAAACTTATCTAAAGTAGAGTCAAGCTTTTTAACTTTACCATCCTTGTGGTCCTTCAGTTAGATACGACAACTTCATAACCAATGCCCCTTCTCTTGGCAATAGAAATATATTGACTCTTTGGGAATAGTACACAAGACAATCTCGAACTTAGCCTTTTCCTTTCCCTTGGAAAGAGAAATCTGTTCTAGTCTTCAAATGTTTCCATTGTCAATGTCCATGGAAGTTTTGGGAGCAGATCTTCCAATCAAGTTTGCTTTACCACTACGCCAAATCATTGATGATTCAGCAGCAACAAGCAAATAGGTAAGATTAATAAGGGTCATGTCGTGGTCTGTCACATAGTAGTCCTTAATGAACTCACTATATGACTCGGGAAATGACTAAAGAACCCAGTCAATAGCCAACTTCCCCGAGACAATGACACCCAATACTCTCAGCCTGTCAATGTGTGACTTCATCTCCAAGATGTGAGTACACAGAGGCCTTCCATCTTGATGTTTCATCGCAAGTAGGGCTTGAGTAACCTTGAACTTTTCAAGTCTTTAAACTTGTGGGTCATGAAGAATAATTGGAGGAGGTGGAGGAAGTGAAGAATGATATTGTGGAACATCATCTTCAAGAGGAAAGCTTGTTCCAAGAGATTTGGGAAAACCATAGTTGTCTGATTTAGACATCTACAATGGGAGAAATTCAAGTTAGTCGATTTAAGTCCTTAATATAACACCCAAATGAAATATTAAGGCTAGGACCCAACACAATATTTTAACAATTTGGAAGAGGGATGCCGTAATCCGAATGCAAAATATTTGAAGGTAGCTAAATGATGATGTATCAATTTCCACCACAAAAAATGGAAAAAGAATTTTAGGTTTTAAGTGAATTGAAACTCCTAAATCATATGAGATTCATTGAACTTTGCAATGGCATGTTTAAATCTTGATTGTGCCCTTCAAGTTTGTGACTGAGATGCCGAGGATCACAAACAAGGTGTGAATAATCATGCAAATTAGCTTGGCACCCAATGTTACAACCACCTAATCAATGTGTTGGTTAACCACACACACTTCATTGATCTATGATTAACATCAAGCTACCCTTTGTCACACAATGTCAACCCCAGATTAGTGTGCCGGTTAACCACACACGCTCCACTAACGACTTAACAAGGTGCAAAGTGCAATTTCATGGGTTAGCACCAAATTCACATTTTCCTAAGTAACCAAGATTGAGAGTTTATAAGTGTTTAGTTACTTAGTATTTCATTATACTTTTAATGAGAATTTAAATGTCATGTCAAACTCGTTCAGTTAACGACCCTCTACCGGTCAAGAAAGCGGTGGCTAAGAGCGGACACCCATTAAACTGCCATTTTATAGGCAGTAACCTTATACCCTCCCCTAGAGACCGACTTCGTGAATGAGGCCTACTAACGGTAAGACTGACTTTGTTCTTATATATATATATATATATATATATATATATATATATATATATATATATATATATATATATTAAACCTACAATATTATAATAGTATAAGGATCGAATTTTAAACTTTAAAATTCTAGGATTTGGAATTATGTTTCAAAAGTTAGACTTTTACATTTACAAATTCCAAAACTTGAGGGAAAGTTTTGAACTATTCAAAAACTTTTGGAATCCATAACTTATGAGTTTAATATAGATTTTAATGAAAAGACTCTTGACATTCCATAACTTGAGGACAAGTTATGGATTTCATAAAAAAAAACATTTATGTAAGACCTTTCAAGTTCCATAACTCTAGGACAAGTTATGGAAGACTTAAAACCATTTTATGATGAAATTTAAAAATGAGACTCTTCACTTTCCATAACTTGAAGACAAGTTATGGAATTCATCAAAAAACATTTAGATCAATTATTGTAACTTACAAAATCAAACAATTTGTATGATCTAAATTAAACTCATAAGAACAAGACAATTCATATCAAACAAATTTCATGTAACTAGCCTAACTATATAAACTAATACAAAACATGAAACTTTGACAATTATATTTTAAATTGGATAAGCATAATCATTACCACATCAAAAACATGTTTATAAGTTCAAAAATAGTTTAGGGTAATGATCCTAGTCCAATTCCAGCCTTAGAACTCAAAAATCTACATTCTGGAGCACCAACTCGTTGAGTGCATGAACTGACTCGGTGAGTTGGTCAGTTTTGTGAGGGAACTCGGCGAGTCTCACTATCCAGAAAGCAGGAAATTGATTTTTTTTTAGCTTTTAAAAGCAAGTAGCATCAAGTATATTGGAAAACAACCCTAGACTCTAATACCACTGAAGAATTTTGAGCATTCTAACACTCATATGGTGTACATGCAACCCTAAATGCTTTGGATCTATGTTTTCTCTAATATACATGCAAACTTTGTTTTTCCAAAGCATCATCCTAACTAGCATACAATGGAGTATCTTTACTACAAAATTCTTGTTAGATGACAAACCTTTTGTGGTAGTTGGAAACCTTGGACCTTTAAGAACTTAACACCAATAGTATGAATGCCTCAAATGGAATCACAACATACCTTTGGACAAAGGATGGCTTTTGAGAGAATGTGTTAACACCAAATCACCCAATGATTCTCCAAGAATACTAGTGTGTCATTTTGGAGGCTAGAGGGCTTCTTATATAGTGTAGCAAGACTAGGGTTACATCATGTAAACCTTAATGACCATAACCTTCCATATTCCTTAGGATCCATGGGTTTAAACCTCCATGGATCATCCATAGGTTGTCACATGGGTTTAGCCCAACCTAAGGAATCATGGATCATTGGCCTACACCATAAGAATTAATGATTTACCAATCAACCCCTTATACTTAATTAGTCTCTATTCCAAATTAATTATTGATCAATAATAATTAAATAATATGATTTCATATTAATATTTTAGAACTTATAATATATTAACAAATCATAAATAACCTTTTCTCAATAGTCTATCCTATCAAATTGTCCTGGTAATATGCAACCCAAATGGACCATGCTACTCTCGGGTCAAGTACACACCAATAATAGTTATGGGCTTAGACACCTAATCCAACAATAATACCCTAGCATAAACATATAAATCATATACAGACTAGCATATCTGGGTGCTGGCTTCCCCTTCGGTCTCTTACAACTGGTGATCAGGGACTATTTCACCCCTATCACTACCACATAATAACTTAGCATACTAGCACATAAAGCATAACAGATAGTGACATGCTAGAAAATGATCACAAAGATAATCATCTCAACTATAATCACCTACTAGTGGGCTGACATTGGTGCCTTCGACCCACTCCTACTGGAAGGTAACTCACCTCAAATGTCGTGTAGTAACTGAACTGTCCGCGGCTCTGGATCAACTCCTCTCAAACTCCTACACATACTATCTCCTTTAATTACCCTTTCATACTCATAACCCCTTCAAGGGTCAACTTAGGTCAAAGTTAAAGTCAAGGTCAACACCCTTGTCAAAGTCAACCTTTGGTCAAAATCCACATCCTGGCCAAAGTCAATCATCTGGTCAAAGTCAACATCTGGTTGACTCAACTCTCCAATTTGGTCCATCAACTCGCTGAGTTCTATAAATCAGAGAGTCTCGAACTCTCGATCCCACTCGTCAAGTTACCCTCTAACCTGTCGAGTTCTTCCTTTTGACAGAATCGAGACTTTTCACTTGAACTCGTCAAGTCATTCCTTGAACTCTTCGAGTTCTCTAATCTTTAAAGCCACGAAAACTTATCCAACTCACTGAGTCATCTCCTAGACTCACTGAGTTTTCTCAGTAATCAGAAAAGGTTGGGGCCACGATCCAACTCGTCGAGTTCCCTTTAGTCTATATCTATTAAGTCACTTTCTGTTGGGCTCACTGCTTCCAAACCATATATCTGGTTTCCAAGGACCAAGTTATCATGTAAAGTTGCTAACTTTACGTCCATGCATGGTGTCATGAAGATAGAAACACCAAAACCAAGCTATATAAGAGATCTAGGGCATGGGGAAAGGCCAAGGCTTGATAAAGTTGGCAACTTTAAGTCTTATAAGCTCATGTGTGCCTAGACCTGAAGTCACAACTTTATGATACACTCAAATCCCGATAACGACTTCAATATGGCCCAAAAATGGTAAAATACAACGCTAAATGAAGATCTAAGTAATAAAAAACCAAGGTATCAACTTTATAAATCAAATGAGTAAAAAAATGTAGCTCAACTTCCGGATCTACTAGCTTCCTCTTGAGTCCTCAAGATTCTCCTTCCTTCTCAAGATTCAAAATCACCAAGAACACAAAACTATGGCTCAAAAACACTCCAAGGTGGATTAGGGTTTCGTGGCTAGGGTTTGGGGTGATCGAGGCTGCAAATGAGGCCAACCTTTGGAGGTTAAGGTGCTTAAATAGGTGCAAACCCTGAAAATTAGGGTTTTACCCCGACACCTCTACTCGTCGAGTTGAGGCTCTCAACTTGTCGAGTAGACTTCAAGTCCCACGTCTAAAAATTCCATTCCTACTCGACGAGTTTGGGGCCTCCAACTCGTCGAGTCCCTTTGTAGAAATGAGTAAATCATATTTAAAATACATACCAGGAACTGGGCGTTACACAGGGAGCTTACTCGTTCAATTGAAATGAATGGGAAAAGTCGAAACTAACCTTTTGAAAGAACTTGTTGGTGGCAAAGGCTTTAGAAAAGTTAGCTAAGATACCTTTGAAGATATCACTACATTTTATGTAGAATTCTCTAGAGTAAAATAAATATCATCGCCTTGGTGCCAAAGGCTTTAACCAAAGAATCTACCACATAGACTACATAAAGAAACAATTAAGCATTATCTAGTTCGTGGATGATGGTTTCCATACTGGATTGTAGAAATAATGTTTTTAATTTTTTTAAAAAATAAAATATGTTTCAATATAATAATCAATAATCTAACAAAACAACCCGCTTTAACTACTCTTTATCAAATATAATTAAAAGCTTTGACTATCCATCTAAATCACTTATAGCCCAAAATATATTGAAATAATCAATGCAATTAACGAATTGAAAATAGACCCTGACTCTTACAATTCCAGCAACACCTGAAAATCATAAATTTAGATCAAAGAAAATATTATGATAGATTGAATAAGCATAATCAAAAGGTGATAATTATGGTGTAGACATAGAATGTAATAAATAACAAAGTAAACAATTTATATTAAAAGGACCATTATACCCTTCTCTTTTTCATAAGGAACCAAAAGTAAAAAATATTGGTTTGTACTTTTTAATAAATTATAATATTTAAAGAGTTACCAAATTACCCTTGATCCTAGACAGGGGTGACCACACTTTGTAGCCATCACCTATACAACATTAATAATAATAATACTAATAATAATAATAATTAAATACAATAAACGTTAGAGAAAGTAAACTATGACTAACTTGAGCTAAGAAAAGAAAAGTGAACTTACAAGCTATCATCAAATATACATACAAAAATCTTCAATATTCAAGCGGCTCTGAATACAACTACCATTCAGTTTTTGGGCCCTTGACTTCACCCCATTCCCAAGAACAAAGAACAAAGAAATGGAATGGATATGTAATCGTAAAAGAATGTATAGGAGTTTATAAAACATTTTCTTTTTTGTGATGGATTTCCGAATTACTTTTTTGAGATATGCAAGGTTGCAAAGAATGGAACAACAAAGAAATGGAATGGATAGGTAATCCTAAAAGCAAGATCACAGAATGAGTAATTTCATTCCATAAACATTTTTGTGAGGCATGGAATGGAACATAATGAAAATTTCATACGATATTTATTTTATATATCGCAATTTAAATTATAAAGATAATCCCTCGCATATCTTTGTTTAGTTATTATTATATAATTAAAAAGATAATCTCTTATTGTTGAGAAAACTTTGATAGAATGTTCCCAATCCTATTTCAAGAATGTACAGTCTACCAATTTATCATTGAAAAAGTAAGCTCAATACGAATATTCAAACCAGTTAAATTGAAGAATAAGGTTGTGCAAGATTCTTACTATACTCCTCGACATGCCCAGACAATGCAAGTATCTGCATAGCATCAATTTCACAACTAAAATGTATTCCAAAAACACACAAAAAAAGTTAGCAATCTGAGTTCTATGTATGTTTCCTTGAAAAAACATAATATTTTGTAACAGATAAAATCAGAAGACGGTTTTGCAAAAGAAAAAAAAATGCTAATTAACCAAAAGTAATCAATCTCAAACATTTGCCAATAAGGTTTATCGATGTAATCTATTTACATGGTATACTAAAACTTTGTCTTTTCTTTAGTATTGAGTATAAAAGATGTTTTTTATAATATTAAAAAGGGATCGGTGAATAACTTCTTGATTTGTATTTTTATAAAAAAAAATGTTTTTTAAAATAAATTAAAACACATATCACCACTGAGTTTTTTGTTAAGTTGTAGGAGATGTGGATCACTCACTAGTTTGAATTCCATCTCTTGATCCAGGAAGAGATTGAATGGGTAAAAAATTATAGACATTGACTCGAGTATATCTTCCATTCACGACCTAGTAAGCAACCAAAAAAAACATCGACTAAGCACATATACAAAAATGTAAAAATGAATAATAAAATCGACATATCAAATTCACTATTTGGTAGTCATATCCTCCAAATCGGAACAATAAATGAGAGGTAGTGGTGGTGTTGTCCATCCTTTTGATCTCTAGATACCTATAATTTAAAAAATCAACAATACAAGACATAAGAACAAAAATCGAAGCAGATATAGAAAACATAATCATTATCGATTTAAACTTAAATTGAAAGGTGTTATAGATTGGAACTTCATAGTTGAAACAAAATAAAAGAATCATAATATAAAACATATCCAAAATCGATCTAAATTACAATCAAATTAAAATAGAATCCAAAGAAAAAAATCTCTCTATATCATTCCTTCTTATTTCATGATGATTGAACATAAGACTAATCCATACAAATCGAAGCCCACAAGTATTCTATTTCTTCCCCCCCCCCCCCCCCCCACACACACACACACACACTTTCTTCTCCCATACAAAACTTAAGTTAGATAGATTATGTGAAGAAATGAGGAAAATATCATAGGGGTACACTGTAACATCCAAAATTTCAAACCAATTTAAACTTTTTAATCATATCAAGTTCATTAAAACATTACAACTTTGTTTTCAAAATATTGATTATCAGAGTTTTTCCCAGAAACATAAACATAATAGGAGGAGTTGTACGATCATGCCTTCGCCTTGTCGCGGTCCTCTGATGTACCTGAAACAATAAGCTGAAACTGTAAGCCCGAAAGCTTAGTGAGTTACCCCCAAAATACCGATACACATACATTCCACATAGCAATATCAACATTAGCATATCATATAAAAAAAAACAGAAAAACATATACTGGGTCTACAACTTTACAAGTTAGACTACCCCTGGGCCCTCAGTATGAGTCTAGAATGCCTACCGGGCCCTTAACTCATATTTGGAACACTCTAGGGTTTGCTGGCTACCACATGGAGCAGTACGACCTCAACCCAACCCACATAACATATAACATAACTACTGAGCATGCAATAATCATATAACATCACAGGTAGTCCTACAAGTCTACTTAACTGGCATAACCACTACCATGCAACACTAACTCATACTCAACATTTAACACTACTAGGATAACATATTCAAAGGGGCCGGCCTTGGTGCCTTATACCCCTTAGTATAGTGAGGATAACTTACCTCGTAGATGTCATCTCGGTAAATAATCAAAGCTCTCCGATCACTTGTCAAAGACTCCACCACCTATTACCATAATATGACATGCTCATAAGTCTCTGTCCTCACAGAATAGCTAACCTTGATTAAGGTCAAAGTCCTTAGTCAAGGGCAACAGTCCATGTTGACCTCAACTCGTCGAGTTTACTCGGCTACTCACCGAGTCCTTTGAAGCACATCCAACTCGCCGAGTTCCTTCGAATCTCGATCAAACCTTAAGTCCACCCGTCGAGTTCCCTCCTTGTAACTTGATGGATATACATGCAAACGTGTCCTGGTTAAAACCCATCCGACTCGCCGAGTTGTCCTTCAACTCGTCGAGTCGTATGGCAATCTTCATCGGAATCGTCGAGTCGTTCGTCCAACTCGTTGAGTCTAATGCACGTCTTCATGTGACTCGCCGAGTCTGCTTTGCGACTCACCAAGTCCCTTTAGTCATTTTATCATGCAGACAACTTTTAAGCCATGGCAAGGCCCCAAATTGTAGATCCAACTTCCTTAGGCCTGCTTATCACGTAAAGTTGCAAACTTTACATGCATGCAAGGCTCCAATGACTCAAAAAGCCCAAACTATGCTTGAAATGGGTTATTACACTTAGGGAGGGGCTCAAACTTGCCAAATCTAAGAACTTTATGGTCCTTCAATCCATAGAGCGTTCAGATTTGAAGTTACAACTTCAGATCTTGGCTCATACTCCAAGAAATAACTTTATAACCCAACCAAGAACCCTAATCTCCAACCAAGGAGGTCTAGAACGAAATATAAAGGAGGATAAAAGCTTGATACTGTCCCAAGAGATGCCAACTGGAGTAGATCCTGATTTTCCCCAAGCTCCTTGCTTCAAACCACTTGCTTCCCAAGCTCTTTTCACCAAAATCCTCTTCCAAGGCATCAAACACACAATGGGCACACACACACATATTAGGGTTTGTTAAGAGACTGCAAAGAGGCTGAAAGAGGTTTGTGTTCCCTTAAATAAGGTGCACAACCCCGGGATTTAGGGTTTCAACTGCCAACTCCTACTCGCCGAGTCATAATATCGACTCATCGAGTAGGTTACTTAACCCGCGATCCTTCCCGCTGCTACTCGACGAGTAGATCAATCAAATCACCGAGTAGGGCTTAACCAAATAACTCATATTTAGACAATACCTAAGAATCGGGGCGTTGCATACTGGTAATGAGGTAATGAAGGGTGGGGCGGGGTACTTTTTTCATTTTATTTATGATGAGATTTAATTGTTATTAATAGAATTCCTAATTTAAAACGTAATATATGTTTTATAAAATTTATGGACAAAAATAAAGGGGTTGACAAATGATGATGTGAGCAAATAATCTAAGGGTGTAAAATATATGATTTTTGCAGGTTAGAATTAAGGGTTCTCTTATAATAATATTTAAAGATAAAAATTTTGATAATTTTTTTTATTGATTTGTGACTTTTTTCAAAAGAAGTTTTTATAAAAATGTTTGGTAATTTTATATATGTGAAATGATGTAAAAGTAACTAATTGACTTGTAACTTTTCTAAAAAGTCATATTTGTAACTTTTTGAAGTTTTTTTTTAACTTTATCAAGAAACCTGACAGAAAATGAAAATTTATTTTCTGTTATCCCAACATAGTTTTTAATTTATTGGTTTTTAAAAAGCCAATAAATGATAAGTTGGTTTAAAAAACAATCTCAAAAACCCCTTACTTTGTTCACCTCATTATGTTTCTTAAAAACACCATGCATAACAACATTAAGTTTTGTAAAAAAAACATCTTCTAACCACTTATTGTTGCACCGCGTTGCACATGCGCTACACTTGACCCTTCACAATTGTTTGTTTTTCAAAAGACTTCTGACTTCAAAACTGTTGTCCGTGTGTTGCGTGGCGTAACACTTGACACTCTACTTCAAACCTCTTCACATATTACTTTAACTTATTGCGGCAGTCTACAAAGTTAAAAAACAAACAAACTTTTTATTACATGCTGCGGCCATTTGGTTCCTCTCTTCTGCTACAGAGGCTTGCAAAGGTGGTCCACAAACTTTAGACATTTTCACTTCGAAAAAACAAACAACACCTTAGTTTTCTACAAAAATTCGAATATTTTGATAATATATTCTACAGCTTAATGGAAATAAAACAAGATCTTTTTGAGTCCAAATATACTTTATCTTGAAACATAATTTTTTTCAATAAAAAATTAAGCATAAAACAAAACAATTAGAATACTTATTTGTAATAAAGATGTTTGGGAGGTAGTTAAGAGTGATGGGTATAGGCAACGGGGTGGTGAGACCACCTAAGCACCAAAAGTTTTCTTAATCTCCACCACTTTTGTTGGGGGGTGGTGTTCCATTTGATGAACCTGTTGAAGTGAAGAAAAGCAGAACAAGAAAAAGTCATTGATTGGTTGGAAATGGCTTTGCAATTCGTTGGCGTTATAACATGGGATACCATAACAGGAGGTGGAGACAGTGTTTCCGGCGTTATAACGTTGTTTTTGTGTACCACTTCAGCCGATAACGGCGTTTTTGTGGCCCATATAGGGTAGTCTTAGAATTTTTAAGTACATCGGAAACTTTTTCTAGATCTTGGTAGTTGATAGGGTATAATGCAATATGGGTTGATTATTTCGGTGATATAAAGACGTAAGACGACGATAGTCCACATATGTAATGTTTACCAAATGAATTTTCTAATATGTACCCTGATGATACATATAAGAAACATTAATTAATTACAAATATTACCATAATCAAATGTAAAATACATTAATTATAACGAATATTATCATAATTAAATATGAAATGCATTAATAACCTCCATATTAAATGAATTTTGAATTTAATTATAATAATATTTTTCATAATTAATAATTTTTATATATACATTTAGGATACATATTAGAAAATCCCTTTTAACAAATATGTTTTCATTATGTAGGCAAAGACAATAAATGATAAGTATAAATTATTTCATTATTTCCAAGACGTGCAATTGCTATATTACTTTTGATGCTTCTATTCCATTATTTATGACATATATTGTTAAAGATGTTTGTAAATGTTTTGGGGGTTGTGCATTGGTTCAAGGAAAATGCAAGTCTCTTGAACTATAAGATGTTGAATGTTACTGGGTTCTCCAAGCCTAAATACGTATTTTGATCACTTGGAGGTGAGGATGTTTGATGTAGTTGTTGACATTTAGAAGGCCACGTTACAATGTGGTGTTTTTGCATAAAACTTGATTTTATGATGCTGGATTGTTACATTCTAGTTGTGGCCCGTCCATCGAATTCGGTGAAAACGAACTTTTGTAAATTCACATTTCTTATATTCTATCGTCAAAGTTTATATTCTTATGATTAAACATAAAACAAATTTGTGTTTTGCTAATATTTGATTTTAGTTCATTTGCTATAAATAAAACCAATTTGCTATTAAGTTATGTTTTTATTTTTTCCAAATATGTTATGAAGTGTAGCTAGCTTTTCAATTATTTCATGAGGTTGTGATCCATGCCCCTCCATGGGTTCTTGCATTCAACCTCATCTCACCCCAACTATTCTACCTTAATACCATAGGGATTTTATTATTATTTTCTGAAAATTTGTAAAGTAATCATTTTTTAATTATTTAATAAATGAAGGTTTTTTTACAACATATCAATCTCTCATGAGTTTGAACACTTGTCATTTTGTGGTATTTTTGAATGAATGTTTTTTCTATTTGTCATTTTCTCATTTTTTTTATCTTTCTTAATTAACACATCATATTTACACTTTAATTAATAATTACCTTAATTGAAAATAACAATTAAATTACAATATTACAACTCATATAGTATTTAATATGTTTCCTTTTAAATTTAAATTTTAAATTTTAAATTTCAAATTTAAATAAATTTTTGTTTAAACCTTAATATTTATTTTTTATTTTATTTTATCCAACCCGTATAACATACGAGTCTCACAACTAGTATCTTATAATGCATGATTGTCAAAATCGCGAATCCTAACGATCCTAAGTATGAAAAACGAGTCGGATCGTATTTCAGGTAGGAACGTATGATCATAGATAGGATCGTAGGATCGGGATCCGATCCAATCCTACCTTCTCTTTATTTATTATTATTATTATTATTTTTTCTGCAAATGAATTTTTTTACCACTTTATATCTTTTACACTTTAGCAATTTACCGTTTATCATTTTGTGTTATGACTTATGATTAATATTTGAAAGTTTTTATAACTTTTAAATGAAAAATCGAATTTTTGAAATATTTTTCATGTTTTAAAATTATAAATTAAAATTATGATTTATTTTGTGGGATCATAAGATCTCGATCTCGATTTTACGATCCGATCTTGCAAACCCGAAAACGATCATACGTAGGATCCTGATCTTGACAACTTTGGTATAAGGCAAATAAAAATAAAAGAAGGATAGAGGGGATGGTTTTAAAACTGAGCAAACCTTAGATTTAAGAAAATTGGGTTGGAAGTATATGTACTTCGTCGATTGTCTTCCCACTTTTTTTTTTTTTTTGGGATTTTTTCAATTATAAATTCACAGTGATATCATTCGAAACCCTACACCTAAAATAACGAGAGAAATCAAACACCACGGCGACAGAAAGGAGGAGCAAAAGCGATTCAAGTTCTTAACGATCTAAGGTAAATCCTTTGCATATTAAACTTTGAGTTAATTGTAGTTATAGCATAGCATTGATGTTTATTTATTGTTTTGTTGAGTGTCATATTTAGTTCAACCAAAGACATAAGCTTTTGATAGGGTTTTAGTTTTATAATTTTTTTAATTCTACAAGGATGACTGTATTTTTTCTTTCTCAAAATTAGTTTGCTAATAACATGTAACATCAACAAAATTTCGCAAAAATTTTAAACTTTTTCAAACATCCAAAAACACAATTCATTACAAATTGTTTTCAAAATAGTTTGTCATCAGAGTAATTTCTAGAGACCATAACACAAAATATGAGGAGGTGCACAATCAAGCATTCGCCTTCCCACGATCCTTTGAAGTACCTGAAACCATAAACCAAACTGTAAACCCGAAGCCTAGTGTGTTCCACCAAAATACCAACACCATATAACAGAACTATATCATAACAAACAACATGCATACAGAGTCTTCAGCAGAACTGGACCGCCTCACTGGCCTTCAGTCTATCTGGCCAACTCTCAGAACCTTCAGCATGCCTGGTCCGCCCTACCGAGTCTTCAACCTGTCTAGTCAGTTCTCTGGGCCTTAAGCCTGACTGGTACGCCCCGATGGGCCTTCAGTCTATCCGAGCCGCCCTGCAATCACACAATGCAGGACCGCTTCAAACCACCTGCAATCACACAATAATCACATAAATGTCAAATGATTGCTAGCACATATAATAATCATACAAGCCTAGCAAACCATCAATCATAACATCATCCTATACCCTAGGATACCGATCTAACAGATCATAACCACATATAAACATCCTATCTACCAGGATACTAATCTAATCGATCACAATAGTAATAAAGCAGGATAACAATCCAAAGGGCCGACCTTGGTGCCATCGACCCTTGAGTATAGTGAGGAAAACTCATCTCACAAGTAGTGTTGAACTGACTGAAAGTCTCTGACAGTTGTCTCACTGGAAATCCCGAACTATCCAAAATAACAAATACTAAGTTAACAGCTGAAATATCAATCTTGACCAAGGGTCCAAGTGGGTACGACACCATATGGGTAATAGTCGATCGATTGACACAATCCGCTCACTTCCTGCCAATCAAAGAAACTTTTAAGATGGAAAGACTCACGTGAATATACATTCAAGAGATAGTTTGACTGCATGGTGTGCCTGTGTCCATTATCTCTGATCGAGATAACAGGTTTACCTCAAGATTTTGGCAGTCACTCCAGAAAGCTCTTGGAACTAAGCTGGATATGAGTATAGCTTACCATCCTTAGATAGACGGATAGAGTGAGAGAACCATCCAGACCTTGGAAGACATGTTGAGAGCATGTGTCATCGATTTCAGTATGTCGTGGGACATCCATTTACCCTTGGTCGCGTTCTCTTACAACAACAGCTACCATACCAGTATCAAGGTTGCGCCTTTCGAAGCCCTCTATGGCCGTAAGTGCAGATCCCCTCTGTGCTGGGCTGAGGTGGGCGACATGCAGCTAGCCAAGGTACAAGTCCCCGACAACACTCTCACAGGCCTAGAGATCATCCGCGAAACCATAGAAAAGATCATACAAATCTAAGAACAACTGAATGCCTCACGAGACGGACAAAAGAGCTGTGCCGGTAAATGACGAATACCCTTGGAGTTCTAGGTTGGTGACAGTTTCTTGCTAAAGGTCTCACCCTGGAAAGGCATGATATGCTTTGGAAAGCATGGAAAGCTAAATCCAAGATACATAGGACCCTTCAAGATCCTCGCTAGGATCAATCCCGTGGCATACAAACTCCGTTTACCTCAAGAGCTTAGTAACATTCATCCTGTCTTCCACGTATCGAATCTTAAAAAGTGCTTATCCGATGAGACTCTTACGATTCCCCTCGATGAGATCAAAATCAACGAGAACCTCGACTTTGTGGAAGAACTAATCGAAATCATGGATCGGGAGGTCTAGCGAACAAAGCAAAGTTGCATCCCAATAGTGAAGGTTCGCTGGAATGCCAAGCCGGGACATGAATTCACTTGGGAGCGCAAGGATTCAATGAAACAAAAGTACTCCCATCTTTTTCCAAATCCATGATTTGTACATTTATTCTTGAATTTCGGGACGAAATTCCCTCTAACGGGGGGATGATGTGACAACCCGAAACTTTTATTATGTAAAGATTGGTCAATTCTATCAATATTAAACTCGATTCCATTACCTTTTTACGTTGTTTAAGGGTTCTTTTAAGTGTTCTAAGATCGGGTATAGTAGTGAATTAAATTAGGAATGAGTCAACAAGTCGTATATGGACAAAACCGGGCCATACACCATCTTCGGAGGAGTGTACGACTGTACACATGGGTGTGCGGCCGCACACCCACCCCTCAGCCTTATACTCATCTCTATATATAAGAGGTGACCCCCTTCATTCATTATTTTACCTTTTGGCTGCACTCTACTTTCTCTCTCTAGAATCTTCATCCAAGAACACTCCAAAGGCTTCAAAAACATGAGTATTTCATCATATAGCTTGTTATACTTGAAAGACCCCTTGATCTAAGCCCTAATTCATCATGTTCTTCATCACTTGAAGGTGTACGGCTGCACACCTTCATAAGGTGGCCGTACACACTTTCAAAAAGCCTTTCCAAAGTGAGAGTTTGGCCCCCATATAGTAGTTGGACTTGGTATTAGCCTTGAATCACCTGAAAAATCGACATTTTGGGCTTAGATGAAGAGTGTACGGCCACACACCCCTATGTACAGCCGCACGCCCCTCTGTACGACCGCACACTCCTATGTACAGTCGCACACACACTCTTATGGCCTTACACCCAGTTTAATACTTATATTTGGCCTTAAACTTGCAAAAACCACTAAGTACAGGACCTAGAGGACTCCTTGGATGCTTGTAATACCTTGGAAACGCCTCAAAAGCACTCCCCATCATGAGTGTACAACCATACACTCATGGGCCTTACACCCATGGTCGTACACACCCTTAGGGTGGTCGTACACCTCCCTCATTCGATCTTATACGGTTCTGACACTTAATTCTAGCATTTTCAGGTCCTTAGGGTGGTTTCCCGTCATGCTTAGTCATGAAATACCCTAATATAATAAATATATGTGTTACCATATGTTAATAGGGTCCATTAGTGTACAAAACATCAGTTGACACTCAACACTCATATCGATCTTACATTCGGATGCTACGTTAAACAGTGAGTTCATACCCCTACGCTTTTATAGTTTTTAAAACGTTTTCAGGGGGAATACAAGCCAAACATAAAGGTTTTCACAACTAAAATACTAATGCAATTACAACGATCTTACATAAAACATTTAGATACTTTATCCCTTTTGTAGTATTCGGAGCATAAGGGACGTTTTCTAAACATAATTGCATAGTTTTTCAGAACAGTACATGATCATAACATACAAGTCAAACTATAATAGGTATAGTTTGGGAAATTAATTACCGTTTTTACAGATTTAAACTATATATAAAGTCAACACATAAACTATGACAGATTTAGTTTATCCATAATTATCTCCAGTCAACAAGAGTATCTTACTAAATAATTATTTTTCATATAATTATTTATACTCTATACCGTATACAACGATTTCGAACACGGGAACAACAGAACAACACATAAACTATTTAATACAGGATTGTGAGACATATCTTCGTTATGCCCTTCGGGGTACCAGTAAATCCTCACCTATAGTATAACCAAAGTCTCCTGGAGGGAAAGCGGAAAATTTGTGAATAGATCTATTCGGGACCAACAATCCCGCACCTGAACTGTTAGCTACAGTTAGGCGGGCACGCCTGGGATGACAAATTTTGTAATTGTACGACGCCTGAAGAAACGTCAAGGAGGTCATCAGTCATATTAGCATGGTTATAAGAACTCACAATAGTATCAACTAACCTTTGTTTACGGGATTTCTTTCTTCAATATTCTTATTTACATTAATAAAACTGCCTATCTACTTACTAGAGGGTATTCCAGAGACACAACCTTTGGTTTTATTTTGAGTAATAAAACTACCTTACTTACTGACGGTAGCCAGGGTTTTCGATTAAACATATCTTACTTACTGGTAGTAGCTAGGGTTTTCGAATGAAACATATTTTATTTATTGGTGATTAACCAGAGTTTCGATACAAATGATATTTACTTATAATGAAAAGAAATTATTTATACAAATTCAGTGACTATTTTACAATACAAAACATTCTTATAAACTCACCAGCTTTATACTGATACGTTTTCAAAACCGCTTGTATTCTCAGGACAACGATATACAGGTACCTTTGCCAGCTTTTGGAGAAGAAGGAGCATTTTGGAGTCTCGTCTCTTACTTTTATTATATACTGATGTATACAAACTATGTTTTCAAAAAGATGTAAATAATTATATTATAATGTAATGGTTGTGTTTACTTTGATTGCTACGATACAATTGTTGTGATACTATGCATGATGTCACCCGCCCCCAGACGTTTCCGCCGTTGTTTCTGACGGTTCGGGGGTGTGACATTAAGAATGTTTGATTTGGCCTTATATTCTATTCTTATTGATTAGGGCTTAGGGTAGGATTGGATATTCGAAAGTCTATAAGGTCCAGCGTTACATATGGCTAGCATACATTAGTGCTTCATGTTTGGTGGAAGTCTCATGGATGGGTGGGTTGTATGGGACCGATAGGTCAGTTATGAGATGTCCAGCCTTCCTCTAGGGGTGAGGGTTGAGCGCTCACTATGTTTACATGTATTGTAGGGTGTTGTGGTGATACTTTAGACAAATATGGGTAGGTGTGGAAGGTAGTATGGGCCCGTACTACTGAAAGTATAGGACCCATATCCGTCGCAAGGAAGTCACAACCCCTAGGGTTTGGTCGGGATTTAGTCCCTAATTATTTGTGTGGTTTATCTGATATCTTCCTATTTTGTTTTCAGTATGGTAGTTACGAGGCTTGTTGTGTCGGGATCCGTATCGGGATTAGGGCAGGGTGATCAGGATGCCCCAGTCGCCCCCGAGGTTATCAGTCAGGAGGAGCCAGTGTTGGCAGAGGATCGAGTTAGGGAGATCATCCGCAAGGAGGTGGTTGAGATTGTTTGGGGTCAGATTCTAGAATTGTTTGGGACTATTAAGTCTGCCATGATGGAGTACTTTGATGACAAATACGCAGCCCTTGCGGAGACGGCTGCCGCTACAGCTGCATCAGGTGTAACAACGGCATGAGGTGGAGTGGGAGTCGGTCGGGGCTTCCAGTACAGGGACTTCGACAACACAAAGCCCCCTACTTTTGATGGGACTCAGGACCCCATTAAGGCTATGAGATGGATTTCCGATGTGGAGGGATGTTTCTGTACCTGTTCATGTCCTACTAACCAGAAGGTTAGATGTGCTTTAAACCTACTCAGGCTCGGGGCCAAGGACTGGTGGAGGCTGACGACAAGGTCGTACTCTGACGAGCAGAAAACTACTGTTACTTGGGAGCAGTTCCGGGACATGTTTTCCACCCGTTACATTCCACGGGTTGAGAGGGAACGTTTGGATCATGAGTTTTTGAGTTTGAGACAGGATGGGGAGTCGATGACGAAGATCACCCGTATGTTCACTGAGAGGGTGATGTTCTGCCCAGAGTTTGCTTCCGAACAGGCTCAGATGACTCGTTATCTGAGCATGCTCAAGACCAATATCCGACAGTTTGTGGATACCCAGATATGTGATACTCTTCTGGAGTTACAGGAGGCCGCGAGGCGGCATGAATTGGAGATCAAGTTGCAGTTGAGGGAGCAATGGCAGGCCCTGACAAAGTCGCAGTCGGCACTAAAGCGGTCCCAGACCGCCGATACCAAGATTAGGGAACAGCCAAGCCGCACTTGTGGAAAAGTGTGGAAAGGCTCATTCGGGGACGTGTCGATCAGGGAGTGGATGCCACCGTTGTGGCAAGCAAGTTCATTTGGACAGGGATTGCAGACATAGACTCCGGCCTCCGGAGTCAGAATTTGTTATCACTATGAGTAGGTGGGCCATATGAAGGCCCGATGCCCTTTTCTAGTTGCCAAGCCAGCACAGGCTCTAGCACTGGATACTCTAAGGATTGCAGATGGGAGGCCAGTTAAGGCAGAACCTCTGAAGGCTTAGGTTCGTGCCTTCCAACTTACGGCCGAGGAGGCCAGGGCAGCACCAGATGTGGTTGTTGGTATGTTTTTATCTTTTACCTCATTTATTATGTTTGTATTAAGCCCATCTGTTGTACCTATGTTTAGGTACATTTTTAGTGAACTCATTGCCCGCTTTGGCTCTATTTGACTTGGGGCGAGTCGGTCCTTCATACCTCAGACATTTAGTAGGGAGTTCAGTGCACCAGTAGGCAAGCTAGAGTGTCCATTGTGAGTCTCTATCGCCAACGAACACGGAGTTTCTGCTTCTTCGGTCTACTGATGATGCGAGTTGGAAATCTTTGGAGTGTCCTTTCTGATAGATTGGATTCTGATTCCCATGTGGGAAGTATGTGTGATTGTTGGGATGGACTGGCTAAGTCAATTTGGTGCCATGGTAGATTGCGAGGGCCAGCGAGTGGTAGTTCGAACCCCTAGTGGGGGAGAACTGATTGTATATGGAGAGGGTACCAGAATGGGATCAGGGTTCTATTCAGCTGCCAGGGCTCGACAGCACATTCATCATGGGTGTGCGGGTTTTCTGGAATATGTGGTGGATACGTGGGCCAGAGATCAGCAGTCAGTTTCCAAGGTTCTTGTAGTCGGGTAGCTTGCAGACGTGTTCCCGGAGGAGTTGACAGGGGTACCTCCGAAGAGGCAGGTCAAGTTTCGGATCGACCTGGTGCCTGGTGCAGCCCCTATCGCCAAGGTGTCGTACCGGTTGGCACCGCCAGAGATCCAGGAGCTGCCTTCATAGCTATAAGAACTGCTGGATAAGCAGTTCATTCGACCTCGCAGCTCTCCATGAGGAGTGTCGATCCTCTTCGTCAGGAAGAAGGATGGTTCGCACCGGATGTGCATTGATCATAGGGAGTTAAAAAATCTGACGATGAAGAACCGTTATCCACTCCCGAGGATAAATGACCTATTCGATCAGTTACAAGGTGCATCTTGGTTCTCCAAGATTAATTTGAGGTCGGGATATCATCATGTCCGGGTCAGAGAGGAGGACGTGGAGAAGACCGCATTCCTGACTCGTTATGGTCATTACAAGTTTGTGGTGATGCCGTTTGGGCTCACCAACACGCCGGTAGTATTCATGGACCTGATGAATCGGGTCTGCAGACTGATGCTTGATCGCTCGGTCATCGTGTTTATTGATGATATCTTGGTATATTCCAAGACCCGAGAGCAGCACGAGGAGCACCTTAAGGTGTTATTAGAAGCTTTGAGACAAGAACAACTGTATGCTAAGTTCTTGAAGTGCGAGTTTTGGTTGCGAGAGGTCCAGTTCCTAGGACATCTCGTCAATCAGGAGGGGATTTGGTCGACCCGGCCAAGATCGAGGCGGTTATGCAGTGAGAGGTGCCAAGATCTCCCTCGAATATCAAGAATTTTCTGGGTTTCGTAGGGTACTACCAGAGATTTATTCGATATTTCTCCAAGATTGCGGTACCCCTCACTCGTCTGACGAGAAAGGGGTGGATTTCTAGTGGGGCCCTGAGCAGCAGAGGGCATTTAAGACCCTCCGTCAGCGATTGTGCGAGGCCCCAGTTTTGATAGTCCCAGAGGGAGTGGAGGATTTTGTGGTGTACTTTGATGCATCTATCACAGGTTTAGGAGCACTCCTCATGTAGAGAGAACGGGTGATAGCCTATGCGTTGCAACAGCTGAAGCCGCATGAGACGAGATATCCTACTCATGATTTAGAGTTGGGAGCAGTGGTGTTCACTCTCAAGATATAGAGACGATACATGTATGGGGTCCATTGTACTATATATATGGACCACAAGAGCTTCAAACACATCATGGATCAGCCGAACCTAAATATGAGGCAGCACAGGTGGCTGGACATAGTCAAGGACTATGATTGAGAGATCCTTTACCACCTCGATAAAGAGAATGTGGTTGCGGATGCTTTGAGCTACAAATCAGCTGGGTCTTCCACCCGAATGATATGTATGAGGATAGTGATGGATTCTCTGCTTGTAAGTTTGATCAGAGATGCTCAGGTCGAGTGCATGCAGCCATAGAACTGGAAGCTGGAGAGGATCAGGGGTGAGAGCACTTGGTTTGTGCAGGATAGCTGGGGATTATTAACCTGATGCGGTTGGGTATCGATTCCAATGTATGGTGGGGTCAGACAGACAGTCATGGAGGAGGCTCATAAGTCTCAGTTCTCTATTCACCCGGGGGCCACCAAGATGTACAAGGATCTGAGTTTGAGTTACTGGTAGCCATGCGTGAAGAGAGAAATCACTTGGTACGTCGAGAGGTTCTTGACCTGTAGAATGGTCAAGTCCGAGCATCAGAGGCCACATGGTATGCTGCAGCCCTTGGAGATTCCCATGTGGAAATGGGATTAGACCGCAATGGATTTCATTACCTAACTGCCAAGGACGACGAAGGGGTTTGATGCCATATGGGTCATCATAGATCGATTCACCAAGATTGCTCATTTCTTAACTGTACGGGAGAGTTATTCGGCCGAGATGTTGGCCGGCATGTATGCTCGCGACGTCGTCGCTTGACATGGGGTTCTGGTCTCCATCGTTTCTGACCGAGATGCTAGATTTACCTCCCGTTTCTGGCAGAAGTTCCACAAGGAACTAGGCACACGGTTGCATTTTAGTACAATATTTCATCCGCAGACCGACGGTTAGAGCGAGTGGACCATCCAGACCCTCGAGGATATGTTGAGGGTGCGCGTCATTGAATTCGGTGGGAGTTGGGATTCCCACCTACCCCTTGTGGAATTTGCCTACAACAACAGTTATCATTCCAGCATCGGCGCCCCACCTTTTGAGTTGTTGTATGGGCGGAGATGTTGCACCCCAGTTTGTTGGGGTAAGGTCAGACACAAGGTGATGAGACGGACGGAGGTAGTTCTGCAGACTACTGATAAAATTTAGCAGATTAGGCAGTGATTGCAGACCACTCAGAGTCGGCAGAAGAGTTACGCCGACAAACGCCGATCTGAGTTAGAGTTTCAGGTGGGTGATATGGTACTCCTGAAGGTCTCACCCTGGAAGGGAATGATCCGCTTTAGGAAGAAGGGGAAATTGGGTCCCCGTTTTATTGGTCCATTCAGGATCCTTGCCAGGGTTGGCAATGTGGCATATAAGCTAGAGTTACCGGAGGAGCTTAGCCGAATTCACAGCACTTTCCACGTTACGCAGTTGCCAGGGTTTTCGAATAGAACATACACTACATACTGGTGGTATTCAGGGTTTTCAAACAGAACAAACTTTTCATATAGTAATCAACAGACATCTTAGAAAATATTGGATTTTCTTGGAAAGCATGCATACATACTTCAACACTTGATATAAATGGTTTTCGATACAAATGACATTTTACTTATAATGAAAAGAAACCATTTGTACAAATTCATTGCTAGTTTCAATACGAAAATATGCTTATGAACTCACCAATTTTATGCTGACACGTTTTCAAACTGCTTGTATTCTCAAGACAACGATAGACAGGTACCTTCGCCAACTTTTGGAGAAGACGGAGCATTTTGGAGTCTTGTATTTATCTTTTGTTACTTTGGTGAACATAAACTATGGTTCAAAAAGATGTAAATATTCTTATTGTAATGTAATGGTTGTGTTTACTTTGATTGCTATGATACGATTGTTGTGATACTACGCATGACGTCGCCCGCTCCCAGACGTTTCCGCCGTTATTTCTGACGGTTCGGGGGTGTGACAGATTGGTATCAGAGGTATTATTTATAGTGAACTAAGTATACCTAACCTTACATGGTATACAACTATAAACACTAAGGGGCCGAAGCACTCTGAACTAAAAGTATACTTTTAAAATATAAGTATTTTTACAAAAAGTATACAAGTATACCTACATACCATAAACAATATCATTAGTAGAACAAAACAAAAGTATTTGGATGTTGAATACTGCGGTTAAACCTGGGAAGTTATGTAATCATGTCTAGGGTCAATATAGTCTGATCAACTATATTCATTCGAGACATGACCAACATGTGTTTGGGAGTGTCTGTGGTGTTGCAGCAAGCCTAAAACTTACCAAATATTCCTACCACAAGATATCAATAGAACAAAGCATTCAACATAAAATACTATGGGAGTATTTTAGCTAGAGTCAAATACATTATAGAGATTCATTTCAAGTGTTGCTACTCATTCTTTCCTAGCGATAGTTTACTTGTTTTGAGTAACTCTCTCCTATTTATCGGTTAGTAAAACACTTTATCTATCATATATAGATATACCTTGTTTCATATCTCTTGATTCTAAAGTTAGAGGCACTTATCATCTTCTTCTTCCTGATATAGAACAAGATGCCTCCAAAGAAAAGACCTAACAAAAAGAACAACAATTCCTCGACAGAACCAATGCCACCACCACCTCCTCAGTTCGATCCCGCTATGTTTTAGGCAGCTGTTGCTACCGTTGTGACTGCCGCTTTGTCACAAATAAATCCTGGTGGTTCCGGGAGTGGTATTGTTTCCCAAAATCATGAAGGTAATCAAGGGAATCAAAAGGAGTACTCCTATAAAGACTTCATGAATGTGAAACCCACATCCTTCGACGACAACGGAGGTGTTATAGCCCTGACTTGATGGTTCGAGAAGATCAAGTCTATCTTCGAAATTTGTTCATGTTCTGAAGCCAACAAGGTGAAATTTACCGCTTGCACTTTCACCAACAGAGCGTTGACCTGGTGGAATAGTCGGGTCAAATCCCTAACCCCGCCAATAGCAAATGCTATAGGTTCGGAGAGCTTAAAGGAGTCCATGCTTGCTGAATACGACCCAAGGGGCGAAATGCAGAAGCTGGAACACGAACTCTGGAAGCTAAAAAATGAAGGATTCTGAAATTGCTACATACACTTCTAGGTTTGAAGACCTAGCACTTCTTTGCCCGGGAATGGTCACCCCGGAAATCAAGAAAATAGAGAGATACATTTGGGGATTGACGCCCCCGACTCAAGGAATGTCTTGGTTGCCAGGCCAATCACTTTTGACAACGCCAAATGCCTGGCGCAGACTCTCATAGATCATGGGGTTGATCTGGATAAAGTGACAACTGCTTATGAACTAGCAAAGGGAGTGGCGAGAAGAGAAAGTTCTGGAAGCAGCGAAAGGGCCAGTCTTCGCATGAGCCCTCCAAGAAACAACATACGGTGGCAGTTCACGCTGCCACTACTCCTATCATTGCTCCTGCAACTTAAGCACCTACCAACAGATATACCGGTACCCTCCCTTGGTGCAACAAGTGCAACTATCATCATCACATTTCCGGCCTATGCCGTGAAATCCTATGCAACAATTGTGGCAAGAAGGATCACACAGATCGAGACTGCAGAACACCAACACAACCCACCAATTAAACATCTGGAGTAGGTGTCGGTCAAGCCTGTTATGGCTGTGGCGAGGTTGGGCACTACAAGAGAAACTGCCCCAAGGCAACAACAACTAGCAACACAGGGAGAGTACTATCGATGGGTCAAGAGGAGGCAGTTACCGGCCCTACCATTGTTACAGTTACGTTCCTCCTCGACAACTCTTACGCATGCATTCTTTTCGATTCTGATGCGGAAAGTGTTGGATAAGGTGTCTAAGTCCATAACTATTTCTGGTATGTACTTGACACGACCCGACATGGTCCATTTGGGTTGCATGGCACCATGCAATTGGATAGACTAAATGAGAGAAATAACACTTGGAGATTATTAATATATTATAAGTTCTAATATATTAATAATATTATTTGATTAGTTTGATCAAGAATTAATTTAGAATTAATTATGTGATCAAAAGATAACTAATTAAATATATGGGTTGATTATGTAAATCATCCATATCTTGTATAGTGGGCTAAGAGGCTCCATGGATTATCAAGTTGGGTTCCACCCATAGGATGCTCCATGGATGCTCCATGGGAGTTACAAACCCATGGGTCATGGAAATGAAGAGTCATGACACATTAGGGTTTAACCCTAGATGTGTCAACACTATATAAGAAACATATTCTCCACCAAAATCGGCTAGACTAAGAAACAAGAGGGCTTGGCCGATTTTTGAGAAGTGTGTGTTCTCTCATAAGTTCTTCCAAGAGCATTTGGTGTTGTGTGAAGCATTTGAGGCATCACACTTGGGGTGCTAGGCTCACAAGGTTTCAAGGAACACAAACAACAACAAGGTAAGTTATTCTATCTATACTTTAAGTTAAAATTGTTCCCCATGTATGCTAGATAGGAATATAACCTTGGAATTCAACTTTGCATGATAATTAGACAAACATAGATCCAAGGTTATTAGGGTTGCATGTACACTTAGGAAGTGTTAGAATGCTCAAAACACATAAGTGGTATCAGAGCCAGGTTTGTTTGTTTTTTATTTGTGCTTAAAAGTTGAAAAAAAAAGTCGAAAATCTTGCTGTCTGCGAGTGGACTCGTCGAGTCTATAGGGGGGACTCGTCGAGTTCATGTGTATCTTCAACAAACTCGGCGAGTGAGTTCATGCACTCGGCGAGTAGGGTCGACTGATTGCAGAATTTCGATTTAGTTGCTGGAAATGAATTAGAAACATTACCCTAAACTGTTTTGGTAATTGAAAACTTGTTTTTGGTGGTGTAATGTCTTTGCTAATTCATTTACAACAACTAGTTATCAAAATTACAAAGTTTTAAGTGTAATTTATCAATGTGTTCATATTCATGTTCTTGTTCTTATGATGTTTTAGATGATCATAAGAATTATTTGTAACCTATGTAGTAGATTAATTCTTGATCATAATGTGTTTTAATGGAGTCCATAACTTGTCCTCAAGTTATGGAAAACCAAGAGTCACACTTGAATTAAAACCATTAAAAGAACACAAGAGTTAGAAAAAATGAAGAGTCTTCATTTTATTACTCTATTAAACTCATAAGTTACAAGAAATGAAAAGTTTTGAAAGTTACAAAACTTGCCCTCAAGTTTTGGAACAAGTAAAGTTAAGTTAAAACTTTAAGTTCCAACCCCTAGAATTTTAAAAGTTAAAATTCAACCCTTATACTTATATTATGATGATTTAATAATTATATATATGTATAAGAATAAAGTCGTCTTACCGCTAGTATGCCTCATTCACGAAGCCGGTCTATAAGGTGGGTATAAGGTTGTTGCCTATAAAATGGTGACTTAATGGGTGTCTACTGGCACCCACCGCTTGCTTGACTGGTGGAGGGTCGTTAGCTGAACGGGTAAGACAAGGACTTATAAATTCTCATTCAAAGTATGATGAATATTATAAAGTAACTAAATGTTTTATTTCCCAATCATAGTTACTTTAGGAAAATGTGAATAAGGTGCTAATCCATGAAATTACACTTTACACTTTGTCTAAGTCGTTGGTGGAGCGTGTGTGGTTAACCGACACACTAACTTGGACTTAACAAGGTAGGTAAAGGGTGACTTAAGGTTTATTATAGTATCGGTGGAGCGTGTGTGGTTTACCGGCACATCGATTGAGTGATAAACTTTAAGGGTACCAAGTGATTTGCATGGTTACTTCACACCTCGTTTTGTGATCCTCGGTATCCCAGTCACAAAACTTGGAGGGCACTCTCGAGATTGAAACATGACTTTGAAAAGTTCATTGAATCTCAAAGAATCTAGGAATTTCTAAGAACCAATTATAAAACCTAATATCTAATATTTCGGTTTTCGTGGTGGAAATTGGTGAATCGTCATTCACCTACCTTTCAAATATGGTATAGCTTAGATTACGGCATACCTCTTCTAAGTTATATTATATTGTGATTGGATCCTAGCCTTAATATTACATTTGGGTGTTTTATTAAGGACTCTCCTAAATCTATACTAAACTTGTTCTCCTCTTTTAGATGTCTTCAAATAATGCTTCTGGCTCGAATCCTCATGGCTCCTTTACTCTTATGAGTTTGTGTGGGAAAGTCACCTTTGATGGATCCAACTTCAATGAATAGATCAGAAACATCAGGATGATTACCCGCTACGAGGACAAAGAATATGTCCTTGACAAGGAGCTTAAGGAGATTGATGAGACCACTGCAACTCCTCAGGAGATCGCTGACTTTCAGGCACATGAAAGGGATGCTACGAAAGTAGCATGCATCATGATGGCCACAATGACAGCAGAACTCCAAAATTCCTATGAGGATTTCTACCCTTATGAAATGCACCAAGGTTTGATGGAAAGATACCATCAAAGTGCACGACAAGAGAGGTACGAAATCATCTGCTCCATGATAACAACCATGATGAAGGACGGGGATTCCGTCACGAGCCACATGTAGAAAATGCAAAGATATGTGGATCGATTGCTGAAGCTTAATGTGAACTTCCCAGAGGAGCTTGCAATAGATATAATTTTACGCTCCTTACCATCGTGCTATGATCAATTCCGCATGACATATCACATGAATAAGGAAGAGGTCACACTCAGCAAACTTCAGGGACTTCTCAAGACTGCAGAATCAGGTCTTAAGGGGAAGTCGGTTGCTATCACTCCTACTCCAAACTCAACTCCGGTTTTGGAAATCGGGAAAAATCGAGGGAGGAAGAGAAAGAGATCTTCGAAGGGTACCAAGGCTCGGACCCTTGATGACTCTTCTTCAAGTGGAACCAAGAAAGGTTTCATTACTCCTTCTTCTGACCCAAAAGAAGCTGAATGCTTCTATTTCCATGAAAAATCACATTGGAAGCGAAACTGCCCAAAGTACCAGCAGGATGTGAAGGATGGGAAAGTTAAACCCAACCATGCAGGTATTTACACTATCATTTCTAATAACTCACCCCATTCGAAATCTTGGGTCCTTGATACCGGTTGTGGTATTCACATTTGTTGTGACTTGCAGGGACTAAGAAGAAGTGAGAATGTGGAGCAAGGAAGAATAAACTTGATCATGGGGAACAGGAAAGCTTCACCTGTCACCAAGATAGGAGTTTATACTTTATCGCTAAGTAGTGGGTTTAGTTTAGATTTGAATAAGTGTTGTTACTCGCCAGGAATGGCAAGAAATATTATTTCCTTTCATGCATTGTACAAACAAGGTTTCACCTTTTCATTTGATAATGAAGTTGGTTCTATTGATGCTTTCTTTAATAATGTTCTTTATTTTAAAGCATTACCTTCTGATGGTGTGTATGAAGCTGTATCTGTTGTAGATAACTCAAGAAATAATGTTTTGTGTATTGATTCTACTAATAATAATAACTTGGATAAAGCATCATTATGGCATTGTCGTCTTGGACATATAAGCAAGAAACGCATAGGCCAACTCCAAAAGGATGGATTCTTGGAGTCGTTTGACCTAAAGTCAGATGATAATTGCGAATCATGCTTACTTGGAAAAATGACAAAGTCACCCTTCACAGGCTCGTGTGAAAGGGGTGAAGGTTTGTTGGACCTTATACACACGGATGTGTGTGGACCATTTAAACATGCCACAAGGGATGCTAATCGTTATTATTTGACTTTTACTGATGATTACAGTAGATATGGATATGTCTACTTAATCAAGCATAAGTCAGAGACTTTCGAGAAGTTTAAGGAATTTAAACAGGAAGTCGAGAATCAATTGGGCAGGAACATTAAGATGCTTCGATCCGATCGAGGTGGTGAGTATCTTAGTTCAGAGTTCCTCGACTATCTAAGGGAATGTGGGATTGTCTCACAATTGACACCTCCCAGGACACCGCAGTTGAATGGTGTGGCTGAGAGGCGTAATCGAACCTTGTTGGACATGGTTCGTTCCATGATGAGTCGTGCTTCGCTACCAATCTCATTCTGGGGGTATGCCTTAGAGACTGCCGCCCATATCCTTAATCTAGTCCCTACAAAGAAAGTTGCCAAAACTCCTCACGAGATGTGGACTGGTAAAGTACCTAAACTAGACCACATCAAGATTTGGGGTTGCAAGGCGTTCGTGAGACGCGAGACTCATGATAAGCTCGAACCCCGAAGCGAGAGGTGTATTTTCATTGGCTACCCACAGCAATCCTTTGGTTACCTCTTCTACAGACCTAGTGACAATGTGGTCTTTGTAGCAAGAAGAGGAGTCTTTCGAGAAAGAGAGTTTATAAGCCAAGGAGACAGTGGGAGGCAAATTGATCTTGAAGAAATTCAAGAGTCAAGTGGTGAAGGAACTTCAAACTCTAGCCCTCAACTTGAGGAGGAAACTCCTGTTGAACCAATTGACGAATCTGTACCTCTGAGGTGTTCCACGAGAGTTAGGAGTGCACCTGAGCATTACTATGGATTCCATATTACTGCAGAAGGTGAGACACTTATTAGTGATGGGACACTAGTAAGTCAAGATGACCCTAACAGCTACGAGGAAGCCATGGCAGGCCCCGAGTCTGCTAAATGGAAAGAGGCTATGGATAGCGAGATACAATCCATGTATGACAATCAAGTTTGGAACTTGGTTGAGAATGTACCAGGTCGTAAGACTGTAGGGTGCAAATGGGTCTTCAAGAAGAAGACCGACATGGATGGTAAAGTACACACTTATAAGGCTAGACTGGTTGCAAAGGGCTTCTCTCAAATTCCTGGAGTGGATTATGATGAGACCTTTTCTCCGGTAGCCAAGATTAAGTCTATTCGGGTTCTGTTAGCCATAGCCGCATTTCATGACTATGAAATTTGGCAAATGGATGTCAAAACCGCTTTCCTTAATGGAAAGTTGGCTGAAGATGTTTACATGAGTCAGCCAGAGGGTTTTGTCAGCAACGAGTACCCTAATAGAGTGTGTAAGCTTGAGAAATCCATCTATGGATTAAAGCAAGCACCTCGCAGATGGAATCTTTGCTTTGATGAAAAGGTCAAGGAATTTGGCTTTTCTAGGAGTGAAGATGAATCTTGTGTGTATGTCAAGGCTAGTGGGAGTATAGTTAGCTTTTTGGTATTGTATGTGGATGACATACTACTCATAGGAAACGACATTCCAACCCTGCAGGAAGTAAAGTCCTGGCTTGGAAAGTGTTTCGCTATGAAGGACCTTGGTGAAGCTGCCTATATTTTAGGGATAAGGATCTTGAGAGATCGGAGTAAAAGACTAATTGGACTTAGTCAAAGTACCTACTTGGATAAGGTGCTGAAGAGATTCAGAATGCAAGACTCCAAGAAAGGAGAGTTGCCCATCCAGAGTAACGCCAAACTGATTAAGACACAAAGCCCTAGCACTGAGGCTGAGATAGCACAAATGAGTCGAGTACCTTATGCTTCGGCTGTAGGATCGATCATGTATGCTATGACGTGTACTCGACCTGATGTAGCTTTTGCCCTGAGCATGGTTAGCAGGTTTCAGGGGAACCCTGGCAAGGCACACTGGACTGCGGTAAAGAATATTCTCAAGTACCTACGAAGGACTAAGGACTGGGTCCTTACCCTCGGTGGGAGTGATGACTTGAGAGTTGTAGGGTATAGTGATGCTAGCTTCCAGACTGATAGGGATAATTTCCGCTCTCAGTCGGGCTGGGTCTTTACCCTAAATGGAGGAGCAATTTCTTGGAAGAGTTCCAAGCAAGAGACAGTGGCAGATTCTACTTGTGAATCAGAGTATATTGCAGCTAGCGAGGCGGCAAAGGAGGCGTTATGGCTGAGGAACTTCATTGGAGACCTTGGAGTTGTACCAGCTATTAAAAAGCCAATGGAAATTTTCTGTGATAGTGAAAGTGCTGTTGCCTTAGCCAAGGAACCAAGGGATCACGGGAGATCCAGACACATCGACAGAAAATACCATTTCATCAGACATCGGATCGAAGAAGGACTCCTCGTGGCAAAGAGGGTATCATCAGATGAGAATCCGGCAGATCCCCTCACGAAGGGACTGACTCGGGTTAAGCATCTCCAGCATGCTCAAAGCATAGGGCTGAGGGATGATATTAGATTTAGTAGTTAGATAACCTCGAAATTTGTAAAGTGTAATTGACATCTGATGATGAATAAAAGTGTTTTATTTATGAGTAAAGTGTTGCTATCTCTTGTCGATCGTTTACTATATTTCTTTTGCATGTTTTGACTTCCAGAATAATTTTTGTTTGGTATAACATATTATTCAAACCTCCACAGTCGGTCATATGTCGGAAGTAGGTATGAATCAAGACTGTCATGTTTGGTTGTAGAGGTCTTGGACAAGGCTACAACAATCATGAGTGCTCATAAGTTCTGAGCATTGGACTCAACCCACGCTCACTGGAATCACTTCATGGAATTCTATCTCGAGTGATCATGAGACGGTAATATCGTATAAGTCTTCAAACCTAGAGATATGATTTGTTACTTACAAGTTGGTTATGCATTGATTGTACGAAAAACGCATTGGTAACTCGATGTTATAAATCGCGCTCTTGTGTATAATTCAATGAGTGGTAGAACAAACATATGAGTCGAAGTTTATCTGTTCCTTCTTGGATTAGAAGCTGATATCTAGGCCCCTCGATGATTTTGTTTTGACCTATGTACCGGGACCGGTCAGAACTAAATTGATGTGTTCAATGAAGTTCTTTGTCAAACAAATCGGAAATCGGGAAACAAACTGTTGGACAATAAGTAAGACGTTGTTCCGTGTATTTGTCCGACTGATATCTAGAACAGAGGATTATATGATCACTTATCTTAAATGGCGTACCATCATCTTCTCATTTCCGAGAAACCTTGTAAAGAGCTACGATTGCCGATCGGTTCCTGAAGTCATACTTGCAGTAATAGTTATTAGACTTATCCAAGTGGGAGACTGTTGGATAAGGTGTCTAAGTCCATAACTATTTCTGGTATGTACTTGACCCGACCCGACATGGTCCATTTGGGTTGCATGGCACCATGCAATTGGATAGACTAAATGAGAGAAATAACACTTGGAGATTATTAATATATTATAAGTTCTAATATATTAATAATATTATTTGATTAGTTTGATCAAGAATTAATTTAGAATTAATTATGTGATCAAAAGATAACTAATTAAATATATGGGTTGATTATGTAAATCATCCATATCTTGTATAGTGGGCTAAGAGGCTCCATGGATTATCAAGTTGGGTTCCACCCATAGGATGCTCCATGGATGCTCCATGGGAGTTACAAACCCATGGGTCATGGAAATGAAGAGTCATGACACATTAGGGTTTAACCCTAGATGTGTCAACACTATATAAGAAACATATTCTCCACCAAAAACGGCTAGACTAAGAAACAAGAGGGCTTGGCCGATTTTTGAGAAGTGTGTGTTCTCTCATAAGTTCTTCCAAGAGCATTTGGTGTTGTGTGAAGCATTTGAGGCATCACACTTGGGGTGCTAGGCTCACAAGGTTTCAAGGAACACAAACAACAACAAGGTAAGTTATTCTATCTATACTTTAAGTTAAAATTGTTCCCCATGTATGCTAGATAGGAATATAACCTTGGAATTCAACTTTGCATGATAATTAGACAAACATAGATCCAAGGTTATTAGGGTTGCATGTACACTTAGGAAGTGTTAGAATGCTCAAAACCCATCAGAAAGAAGTTTTGTTAGTGATGCATTCAAGCATCTTCTCAAACATAAACCCGAACCCTTAACCGAAACATTTACCATTGAGATGGCTAACGGTGAGAAAGAGAGCACTAACAACATATTCATCGGCTGTACCCTTACCCTGAACAATCATTCCTTTCCCATCGACCTTATGCCAATTTCCATAAAAAGCTTCGATGTCATCATCGACATGGATTGGTTGAGCCTCAATCATGCTGATATCCTTTGTTATGAAAAATCCATCCATCTCAATCTTCCCTCCGGATAAACCCTCACAATTTACGGTGATAAACTCAGTTCAAACCTCTGTATCATTTTGTGCATCAAAGCCCAAAAACTTATGCGAAAGGAGTGTCATGCATTCCTAGCCCATGTTGTTAGTGAGAAATAGGAAGTTAAAGACCTCGAGAGCATCCCTGAAGTCTGCAACTTTCCTAATGTCTTTCCTGAAGAGCTTCTGGGAATTCCTCCTGAGCGCCAAGTCGAGTTTTGCATCGACTTAATCCCCGATACTACCCCCGTAGCCAAATCCCCATACTACCTAGTGCCAATAGAAATGCAAGAGTTATCCAGCCAGCTTAATGAGTTGCTCAATAAAGGATTCATCAGACCAAGTTCCTCACCCTGGGGAGCCCCAGTTCTATTTGTGAGAAAGAAAGGATGGATATTTTCGGATGTGCATCGACTACTGCAAACTGAACAAACTCACCGTCAAAAACTGTTACCCTCTTCCTCGAATCGACAACCTCTTCGATCAACATCAAGGAGCCAAATACTTATAAAAAATAGAAATAAGGTCAGGGTACCATCAGCTGCGAGTCCATGAGAGTGATGTCCCTAAAATAGCATTTCGGACTCGATATGGTCACTACGAGTTCGTAGTAATGCCTTTCGGTATAACCAACGTATCGGTAGTATTCATGGACCTGATGAATTGGGTGTGTCATCCTTTCCTGGGCAAGTTCGTTATTGTGTTCATAGACGATATACTTGTCTACTCCAGAAACGAGGAAAATTACAAACAACAATTGAGATTAGTGCTGGAAACTCTAAGAGCGGAAAAGCTATACGTGAATTTCTCCAAGTGCGAATTATGGATTCAAAAAGTAACCTTCCTGGGTCACATGGTAAGCAAGGAATGCATACATATGGACCCCTCCAAAATCAAAGCGATAGAGAGCTGGTCAGCACCGAAGACGCCCACAAAAATCCATCAATTCTTGGGCCTTGCTAGTTATTATCGTAGTTTATCCAAAACTTCTCCAAAATTTCCAAACCTCTAACCACTCTGACTTAGAAAGGCGTACCCTTTTGTTGGAGTGAAAAACAAGACACTGCTTTCCTAACATTTAAGCAGACCCTATGCAGCGCACCTATCCTATCTCTACCCGAAGGGACGGAGGACTTCGTTGTCTACTGTGATGCATCCAATCAGGGCTTAGGCTGTGTGCTCATGTAGCGAGGAATGGTTATTTCTTATGCCTCAAGACAACTGAAGGCACACGAAGTCAATTATACAACTCACGACCTGGAGTTGGGAGCAGTGGTCTTCACATTGAAGATATGGAGACATTACCTCTATGGGACTATGTGTACTATCTTCACTAACCATAAAATCCCACAACACATTTTCGACCAAAAGGAGTTGATCATGAGACAACGAAGATGGGTAGAGCTACTCTGTAATTATGAGTGTGAAATACGCTACCATCCCGACAAGGCCAATGTGGTAGCAGATACCCTCATCCGGAAGGGGTACAGAGGTCATAAAGTGAAGGCACTGACAATGACCATCCATTCCCACTTATCCGCACAAATCAGAGAGGCTCAGTTGGAAGTCTTAAAACCAGAAAACATGATAGGTGACGCCTTGAGGGGAATGGAAAAGAACTTAGAGATCAAGGGAGACGGAGTCTACTATTTCATGAATCAGATCTGGACCCCAAAGTTCGGTGGTTACAGAGAGGTTGTTATAAACGAAGCTCACATGACTAGATACTCCGTTCACCCATCTTCAGATAAGATGCACCTCGACCTTAAGAAACTACATTGGTAGCGAAACATGAAAGCAGAGATCGTACCTTCGTGGGCAAGTGTCTGACTTGCGCCAAGGTGAAGGTCGAATATTAAAAGCCCTCAGGTTTGCTTCAATAGCCAGAGATACCTAAGTGGAAGTGGGAGAGGATTACCATGGATTTCATTACCAAATTACCCAGATCTCCGAGTGGGTACGACACCATCTGGGTAATAGTCAACCAATTGACAAAATCCACTCACTTCCTGCCAATCAAAGAAATATTCAAAATGGAGAGGCTCACACGAATCTACATTCAAGAGATAGTTTGACTGCACGGGGCACCTGTGTCCATTATCTCTGATCGAGATAGCAGGTTCACCTCGAGATTTTGGAAGTCCCTACAGAAATCTCTTGGAACTAAGCTGGACATGAGTACAACTCACCATCCTCAGATAGATGGGAAGAATGAGAGGACCATCCAGACCTTGGAAGACATGTTGTGAACATGTGTCATCGACTTTGGTAAATCGTGGGACACCCATTTTCCCTTGTTTGAATTCTCCTACAACAACAGTTATCATACCAGCATCAAGGTTGCACCGTTCGAAGCCCTTTATGGCCGTAAGTGCAGATCCCCTCTGTGTTGGGTTGAGGTGGGCGACACGCAGCTAGCCAAGGGGCAAGTCCCTAATAGCACTCTCACTGGTCCAGAAATCATTAGTGAAACCACAGATAAGATCATACAAATCCGAGAGCAACTGAAAGCTTCGAGAGATCGAGAAATGAGCTACGCCGATAAACGACAAAAAACCTTGCAGTTCCAGGTCGGAGACCGTGTTCTGCTAAAGGTCTTGCCCTGGAAAGGCATGATACGCTTTAGGAAGTTTGGAAAGCTAAATCCGAGGTACATAGGACCCTTCGAGATCCTTGCTAGGATCGGTCCAGTAGCCTACAAACTTCGTTTACCGCATGAACTTAGCAACATTCATCCTGTCTTCCACGTTTCAAATCTTAAGAAATGCTTGTCCGATGAAACCCTTGTAATTCCCCTTGATGAGATTGAAATCAAGGAGAAACTTAACTTCATGGAAGAACCAGTCGAAATCATGGATAGAGAAATCAAACGAATGAAGCAAAGTTGCATTTCGATAGTGAAGGTTCGTTGGAATGCCAAGCAGGGTCCTTAATTCACTTGGGAGCACGAAGATCAGATGAAACATAAATATCCGCACCTCTTTCCTAATCCATGATTTGTATTCTGTGTTCGAATTTCGAGACGAAATTCCCTCTAACGGGGGGATGATGTGACAACCCGAAACTTTTTCGTTATCCTTATCTAGTTTCCGTTAATAAAATTTGGGTTTTTCTTAAATTCCGTCAAATTTTTTAGTTTGGGAAAGACTTTACGTTTTAAATAAATAATATGTATTTTATACGAGTCGGAATAAACGGGAAATCACGTGAAAAACTTGAATTTCCTCGAAAAACACCGAGTTCACGGTCGAGGACGAGTTTACGATCGTAAGCTCGTGTACGACCGTAAACCCTGTTATGGTTGGAGTCTGGTCGGCCCCACTCACCGAACACAAAATCCCCTATAAATATGAGACCCCCACCCTCATTTGAACACTTTGGACCGGAAACTCTCTCATCCTCTCTCTAGAACCTCCGACCGTAAACACCGAAACACCCTCATTTCTCTTGGAAAACCATCAGGAAACACTTCTGGAAGTAGTAAAGGAGCATCTAAAACATGTTTTCATCGAAACAAACATCACTGTTCTTGAGTTTATGGTCAATTTTCATAGACCGTAAACGGTCAATCTTCATAGACCGTAAAACCGTTTAAGGTCAAATTTTCAAGGACCATAAACTCAGTTTACGACCGTAAACCCTAGTTCACGGTCGTAAATTGCCTGTCAACCGAAAACTCTCCTCTCGATCGTAAACAACTCTTTCGTGGGTAAAAACCTGTTTTTTCAATTCATCCAAGTCCCGGTAACATTCTTTAACCAAAACCAAATGTTTATCTAACACTTTATCTAACGAAATCGCTAATTTAGATACATATATGTATTTATTTGATATTAGGATTCCCTTAAGTGACACACGCATCGACTCAAGGATCTTCCGGTTCAATCCTTTACGACCAACCAATTGTGAGGTCATAGCCCTATGCTTTTATAGTTTTTGAAACGTTTTCAGGGGGAATACAAGCCACACACAAAGGTTTTCATAACTTAAAACTGATGCAATTACAACAGTTTTCCATCAAACATTTAGATACTTTATCCTTTTTGTATTATGCGAAGCATAAGGAACATTTTCTAAACCTAATTGCATAGTTTTCCGAACAGTACATGAACGTAACAAACCAGTCAAACTATAATAGGTATTGATATGAGCATATTTAGTATAAAATTCATGCATTATCTTAATACTTTATGTTGTTTTGTCTCATTTAATGAACAAAAGGTGCTTAATTAGTTTAGAATTTCATTTTTCAGCAATAATTACATGCTCAGATGGAAAAGGAAGTTGAACTAGCGATTGGACGCTTGAATCTTGGATTTTGAAGAAAGAAGGATGTTGCTGGACAGCTTGACCCCTCGTCAGTGTTTTGGCCATATCTCATGAACCGTAACTCCGATTGACGAGATTCAAAATGTTCTGAAAAGTAGACACAATTTCGGATGACTTTCGTGTTTTGAGAAAATGCTGATTCGAAACGTACTCGGCGAGTAGGGTCGATTACTCTCCGAGTTGGTCAGAAGTTTCGCGATTCTGGACGCGCTGACTTGCCATACACGGGCTTTAAGTGATGTACTCGCCGAGTAGGTCACTGGACTCGCCGAGTAGCCTCTGTTTTGTGAAAATCTATATAAAGGGACTTTCAGATCGATATTATAGCATGGAGAGAAACCCTAGGAGGCTGAGAAACGATTGGAAGTGCTGCCAGGTCATGAGGAACTAAAGAATCAACCCTACATTCAATTGTGAAGAGAATCAAGACAATTTTGGTTTATTCTTAGTAACTTTTTGATTTGAATCATGTTTACATACTTTGATTTCGTTTTTGAGTTTATGTTTACTTCAATCATGAGCTAAAAACTTATTCTTCTGTTAGGGTAGACAATTTTGTGAACATGGATTGATTATTTGAGTAGGATTAATTTTGATTGGTAATTATGTTTTGTTAAGCTTGTTAAAGAACCTTATGTGTTGACAATAACTATTCTTCTATTAATAAATCAGTAATTAAGTTGTATGAACATCTCGTAGTTATTAATTTCATATGATTTATTGTGACCACATAGTTGTATGTCTAGGAATAACGAATGTGAAACTAGAATTAACTAGAAGATAGGTAAGTTAATGTGTAAGCTTGTTGGATGAACATCGACAAGAGGTTAATTGAAGGGCCAATTTAGTTAACCACTACAAGTCTTACTTAACCCGAATCAATAATCTAGGAAACCCGTTAATTTAGACAACTGGCCATTGCTTGAGTTAATTTGTTTTCTAAGAATTAGGAATAGCGAACATGAACCTAATTATCTTAATCGGTAGCCAATGAAGAATTAATCCGATACATTAAAATCATCCATGGGAACAAATGAGTCGTACCTAAACAGAAGTCCTCTTTACTATTGAATTTAGTTGGTAATTAATTCTTTTAGTTGCTAGTTAGTTAATTTGTGTGTTGGTTATTCTAATTAAGTTTCTAGTCTTGTAAAACTAGAGAAAACCCCCCTTTTGTTATTTGTTTTATTTAGATAATATTAGCATTTATTTTAATTTTTTACCGTTCCCTGTGTTCGATACCCTACTTGCTTGAACTATATTACTAATCGATAGGTACACTGCCTTTCGTGTATTTATTTTGTGTCTAAGTTAGTAGGATTAAAACTAGTTGGTTTTACACACATCAAGTTTTTGGCGCCATTGCCGGGGAACGGTTCTAAATAGTTAATTTTATTTGCTAATTGTTATCATTTTTATTTTATTGATTTTTTTATATAGTTTATTTTATTTTTTAATTTTATTATGTATTTTCCAAATCTCGATGCTTTTGATGCTTTTCTTGAGGAAGTAGTGCAGGAAATTGTGCAAGAAGATGAGGAGTATGACTCAGATGATGATTTGAAGAAATTTGATGGATGGTTAGATAACATCTTGTCTAGCAATCAAGAACAATTTAAGTCACAAGAGCTAAATTTACTAGATGAAGAATTTAATCCAGAAAGAGACTTGGAGGAGCTGGAAAGATTGCTAGCAGAAGGGTTAGATGAAGAACAAGAACAATCTGAATTGCAGGAACCAAGTTGTGGTTTGACCATTACCACAACATGGCCCCCTGTATTTTCGGCTTGTGTTTCGAAGCATGGGGTGACGATTCCAACTTTGGAGAAAGTTCTAAATCACGATCCATTTATGATTAGTATCCAACCGGTTCCAACCCTTGTCAATATTCTTGGGTTCTATGAATTCAATCTCATTTGGCCAATTTTTGAAGCAATGAGTCGAATTTTACAAATTGGTCCAAAGAAAATATTTAATGCAATGGATGGATGGGCATCGAATTTATTAGAAGTTTATTAAGTTGGGAGTCCAGCTAAAGACTCACACAAAAAGAAGCGCTTGCGGGAGGCAGCCCGTCATTAGAGTTTTCTTTTCTTTTTCTTTCTAAACTTCTAGTGTTAAAGGATAATTTAGGATTTTTTTAATTTTAATGTTTTTTTATTACTTGGTTTTTGTTATTGATCTTTTCAGTTTGAGTGTAAGGATGCATGTGAGGGTCTAGAGTCAAGGCTGACGAAGCGAGAAATCGGGTCTAGGCGAGAGAGGAAACGAAGTTTTGAGTCAAGCTATGAGTCCAATTGATAGAAGGGTTATAGAGTGTTTATTCGCTGAAGAAAAATGAGGGAGATTATTAGTTTATATAACCCTCATACATCAGAAACGGGCCTGGGCAGAATACAAACTTTTCCACACAACGGTCTACTCGCCGAGTGCATCTTATGGACTCGACGAGTCCATATGAAATTTTGCGACTTTTCTGCCAGTCAAGCTACAACTCGGCGAGTTAGCATATCTACTCGACGAGTCACTCTTTAATTATATTTTCAAGATTTGATGATATTTGATATGGGCATTGGTTCTATTCTTTGAAGATCATTTTCCGAGCATTTCCAAGAGTTTTTCCCTTATGTTTGGAGCTTTTATAAAGACTGTACCACACGAGATTTTGACACCAAAGACATGGATGAGCTGTTTCCATGTCTAAAGTCAATTGAAGATGGAGCTGAAGAGAATAGATATCAACCTCGCCACTACTATCCCAGGGGAGTTTGTTCCAATTCTCTCCTTATTTTTATTGTTCTTTATCATGCATGATATGCAATGGGGACATTGCATAAATTAAGTGTGGGGTAGGGGGTTGGTTATATTAGTAAATTTTAGTTAAATTCTAGTTAATTTTTAAAGTTTTGCATAAAATTTGCTAGGATTAATTTAGAAAATTTTGGTAAAGCAATTAGGGATCATACTAGTATTATATTTGATGATTGCATGAAAACCCAAATGTTTAGTTGAGCCTATATACGTTCTAGTGCATTTGTGGCTTCCTTACTCTAGTGAAATTATGGGACAAAAACACGACCACGCTTAGTTTGAAGGATGCAATATGTTTAGCATCGTGTACCAGAAATGTATCCAGGAAAATTATTATCGCTAACCAATAAAGGTTGAAGTTGAGCGCCCCTGCTTAAGCATGTAGGGTTTTGAGTGAAAAAAAGTGAGTTACATGTTAAAGAAAAAAAACAAAAGAGAGAATTACAAGAAAATTTGTAGGAATTTTGGAGAAGTTAAAGTAAAGATCAAAAGATCAAAAATTCCGAAGAAATTCAAAAAGTTGAAGATACCAAAAATCAAACAACAAGGTGGTGAATTTAAAGAAATCAAACATCAAATTATCAAGGAAATGAAGAATTCAAAAAAAAGCTCCATAGTGGTATCATAAATTGTAATTGTCTAGATTATGTATGCTTGGGTTGCTCAACCAAAAATACCTTGAGGTTAAGAGGTTTTCTGAGGATGGATTCGGAGGGATGCATAAAATGAGCATTGCTCGGAAAAAGTGGGCAAATGTTTATGAGGATTGTGAGTATTTGGAGTATGGGGGGTTATTAGGAAAATTTTAGACACAAATGCATGCGTTGCGGTCTTGGCATAATGGTTGGGTTCGATTGGGATTGTCATATGTAATATTAGTGTACTAAAATTCAGTTTTGCTTGGGGGCAAGCAAAAGTCAAGTGTGGGGTATTTTGATATGAACATATTTAGTTATAAAATTCATGCATTATCTTAATACTTTATGTTGTTTTGTCTCATTTAATGAACAAAAGGTGCTTAATTAGTTTAGAATTTCATTTTTCAGCAATAATTACATGCTCGGATGGAAAAGGAAGTTGAACTAGCGATTGGACGCTTGGATCTTGGATTTTAAAGAAAGAAGGATGTTGCTGGACAGCTTGACCCCTCGTCAGTGTTTTGGCCATATCTCATGAACCGTAACTCCGATTGATGAGATTCAAAATGTTCTGAAAATTAAACACAATTTCGGACGACTTTCGTGTTTTGAGAAAATGCTGATTCGAAACGTACTCGGCGAGTAGGGTCGATTACTCGCCGAGTTGGTCAGAAGTTTCGCGATTCTGGACGCGCTGACTTGCCGTACACGGGCTTTAAGTGATGTACTCGCCGAGTAGGTCACTGGACTCGCCGAGTAGCCTCTATTTTGTGAAAATCTATATAAATGGACTTTCAGATCGATATCATAGCATGGAGAGAAACCCTAGGAGGCTGAGAAACGATTGGAAGTGCTGCTAGGTCGTGAGGAACTAAAGAATCAACCCTACATTCAATTGTGAAGAGAATCAAGACAATTTTGGTTTATTCTTAGTAACTTTTTGATTTGAATCATGTTTACATACTTTGATTTCTTTTTTGAGTTTATGTTTACTTCAATCATGAGCTAAAAACTTATTCTTCTGTTAGGGTAGACAATTTTGTGAACATCGATTGATTATTTGAGTAGGATTAATTTTGATTGGTAATTATGTTTTGTTAAGCTTGTTAAAGAACCTTATGTGTTGACAATAACTATTCTTCAATTAATAAATCAGTAATTAAGTTGTATAAACATCTCTTTGTTATTAATTTCATATGATTTATTGTGACCACATAGTTGTATGTCTAGGAATAACGAATGTGAAACTAGAATTAACTAGAAGATAGGTAAGTTAATGTGTAAGCTTGTTGGATGAACATCGACAAGAGGTTAATTGAAGGGCCAATTTAGTTAACCACTACAAGTCTTACTTAACCCGAATCAATAATCTAGGAAACCCGTTAATTTAGACAACTGGACATTGCTTGAGTTAATTTGTTTTCTAAGAATTAGGAATAGCGAACATGAACCTAATTATCTTAATCGGTAGCCAATGAAGAATTAATCCGATACATTAAAATCATCCATGGGAACAAATGAGTCGTACCTAAACAGAAGTCCTCTTTAGTATTGAATTTAGTTGGTAATTAATTCTTTTAGTTGCTAGTTAGTTAATTTGTGTGTTGGTTATTCTAATTAAGTTTCTAGTCTTGTAAAACTAGAGAAAACCCCCCCTTTTGTTATTTGTTTTATTTAGATAATATTAGCATTTATTTTAATTGTTTACCATTCCCTGTGTTCGATACCCTACTTGCTTGAACTATATTACTAATCGATAGGTACACTGCCTTTCGTGTGTTTATTTTGTGTCTAAGTTTGTAGGATTAAAACTAGTTGGTTTTACACACATCAGGTATAGTTTGGGGATTTCATTACCGGTTTCATAGATTCAAACTCACAAAATATGACAAATTTAGTTTATCCATTATTAGAGTATCTCATTAAATAATTATTTTATGTATAATTATTTATACTCTATACCGTTACAAACGATTTCGAACTCGAGAACAATCAAACCATACGTAAACTAGTTAATACATGATTGTAAGACCTATCTTCGTTATGCCCTTCGGGGTATCAGTAAATCCTCACCTTTAGTATAACGAGAGGCTCCTGGAGGGAGAGCGTGAAATTTGTGAATAGATCTATTCGGGACCAACAATCCCACACATGATGTTAGCTACAGTTAGGCGGGCACGCATGGGGTGAAAAATTTTGCAATCGTACGACACCCGAAGAAATATCAAGGAGGTCACCGGTCATATTAGCATGGTTATACGAACTCACAATAGTATCAACTAACCTTTGTTTACGGGATTTCTTTCTTCAATATTTTTATTTAAATTAATAAGACTACCTACTTACTACACTAGAGGGTAATCCAGGGATCCAACCTTTGGTTTTATTTTATGTAATAAAACTACTATACATACTTGTGGTAGCCAGGGTTTTCGAACAGAACATACACTACATACTGGTGGTAGTCGGGGTTTTCAAACAGATCATACATTATATACTGGTGGTTGCCAGGGTTTTCGAACAGAACACACACTACGTACTGGTGGTAGCCAGGGTTTTCAAACAGATCATACACTACATACTGGCGGTAGCCAGGGTTTTCGAACAGAACATACACTACATACTGGTGGTAGCCAGGGCTTTCGAACAGAACATACACTACATATTGGCGGTAACCAGGGTTTTCGAACAGATCTTACACTACATACTAGTGGTAGCTAGGGTTTTCGAATAGAACATACACTACATACTGGTGGTAGCCAGGGTTTTCAAACGGAACAAACTTTTCATACAATAATCAACAGACATGTTAGAAAATATTGGATTTTCTTAGAAAGCATGCATACATACTTCAGAACTTGATATCAATGGTTTTCGATACAAATGGAATTTTACTTATAATGAAAAGAAACCATTTGTACAAATTCAGTGGCTAGTTTTCGATACAAAAATATGCTTATGAACTCACCAGCTTTATGCTGATACGTTTTCAAAACCGCTTGTATTTTCAGGACAATGATAGACAGGTACCTTCGCTAACTTTTGGAGAAGACGGAGCATTTTGGAGTCTTGTCTTTATCTTTTGTTACTTTGATGTACACAAACTATGTTTCAAACAGATGTAAATATTCTTATTGTAATGTAATGGTTGTGTTTACTTTGATTGCTATGATACGATTGTTGTGATACTACGCATGACGTCGCCCGCCCCCGAACGTATCCGTCGTGATTTCTGACTGTTCGGAGGTGTGACATCACTAAGCTTTCGAGCTTATAATTTCAGTTTATTATTTCAGGTACACCAGGGGATCGCGGCAAGGCAAAGGCGTGATCGTACAACTCCTCATATTTTGTTATGGTTTCCGGGAAAAGTTTGATCTAGACTATTTGGAAACAAAATTTGTAATAACTGTTGGTTTTAAATGTTTCTGGAAAGTTTAAAATTGGCTTGAATTTTATGGGTGTTACATTTTCAGCCTAAAAGACATGCTCGAGTTAAAAGGGAAGTGGAATTAGCAAATGGAAGCTCGAGAAGTAAAGAAAGAAGAAAATGAGGCTAAAATAGTGAAGAACTTGGCGAGTTGGATATCGACTCGCCGAGTAGACACGAATATTCCCGAACATTTGAAGACTTGCCGTACACGGAATGTAAGTGACGGACTTATCGAGTCGGTCTATGGGACTCGGCGGGTCGCCCTTGTTTTCAGAAAATTATATATATGACATAATAGGCCGAGACAGAGACTTCCTCTGGATCCCTTGGTGACTTAGCTGCGATTGAAAGGTTATTGATGCTCTGAAGTTCAGAGATTTACCCTAGAGTTCAATTCGAAAGAGAAAAAAGGCAACATATACTCCCTTCTTCTTAATCTATTGCACAAAACTATATTTTTACTTATGGATTTCGTTTTTGAGATATTATGTGTTGACAATAACTATTTTCTATTAATTATCAAGTCTATTAAGTTGCATGAACATCCTCTTAATTACTTGTTTCATATGATTTATGTGAAAACAACATTATATGCCTAGTATTAGTGAATATGAACCTAGGATTAATAGAAAATAGGCAAGTTAATGTATAAGCTTGTGTGATGAACAACTATGCAAGATGTTGATTAAAATAGTCATTTAATTAGATACAACTACAAGTCTTACTTAACCCCAATCAAAATACTAGGGAATTCATTAATTTGACCAATTGGCCACTATTTAAATTAATTTGTTTTCTAAGGATTAGTAATAGTGAACATGATCCTAATCACATTAATCGGCAGCCAATGACAAAATAATTTATTGCACTTGCCATAAAGTCAACTACAGAAACAAGTGAGTCGAAGCTAAACAGAAGTCTCTTTTACTATTGAATCTAGTTATCTTTAAATTTCCTTAATTGTTAGTTGTTTTATTTAAGCATTAGTTAATTGTTAAGTTTGTAGTCTTGCAAAACTAGAGAAAACCCATTCTTTTTATTGTTTGTTTTAATTAGGTAATTCTAGTATTTAGTTTAATTGTTACCATTCATGTGTTCGATGCCCTGCTTGCTTGAACTATATTGCTAAACGATAGGTACACTGCCTTTTGTGTGTTTATTTGTGTTTGAAGTAGTAGGATTAAAACTAGTACATTTTACACACATCATTAATCACTACAAATACATTTAAACTAGTGAATAAATACATACAAACAGTAAGAAGATGTTAAAACATAAAACATTCTCACAAAAGATTCAAGAACAAGTTCATGGAGTTCTTCAACATTCAACCAAATATTCAAGTGATTTCACTAAAGTCAACCAATATTAGTTTAGCATAGCATGGCTAAACTCAAGATAACAAAATAATAGTTAAAAGTACCCAACATGTAATAAGAATCAAGGGAAAAAAATGGTGTTTTTGATGTTCTTCAAGTGCTCCAAGACCTTCAAAATCTCAAGAGAAATGACCAAAATTCAGATGTGTATAAGTGTAGAAAAGTTGTACACCAACCTTCCTCATATACCACCAAGGACAAAATTCTGAAACTACCCTGTAACGCTGTGTGCAGGTCGTGCATCCGTGCGCGGGTGCCTCCTAGTGTGGGCTAATTTGAGTTTTGGGCTTCCAAAGCTTAGACCACTAGCCCAGATCGAGTCTAATAAGCTCCTAGCCTATATTTCTTCAAGTTTTCTTCAATTTAAGCCCGATTTGGCTTCTTCAAATCATCCATAGAATTTTGAAAATGCATTTAGTTTGTCTATTTTTCTAAATTTTTCACGAAAAATGAAAATGTTCCGTTTTCTAAATTTACAAAGAAGTTGAAAATTTTTGAAAAATCGATAATCATTTTTTTCCATATTTTTCTAATTCCAAATTTTTTCTAAAATATAAACACACATCCACTCTCACTCTCACCCACCTCTACCTACCTTACTGTAAGATTCTTGAGTTATCCATAATTCCTAATAAATCAAGCATTTCAATGATATAATGCTATCATGAAATGATTTTAACAGTACAATCCTATTATTTATGCAATTTTTGGTCAAAATTATTATTATAATTGTGAATTTATTAACTTTTATGGTTTATTGATATTTATTTTTACTTTTAAAAACTAAAGAGTAAATTTTATTTTCTTATTCACCAATTTTACTAAAAGGTTAGAGAGAGTGGTAACACTCCTACCATCTTGCCACATCAATTTTTTGATCGCCACATCACTTTTTTACCTGCCCCTTGCTAGCACCTTATTATTAACATTTCATAGAGAGTGTTAGCACTCCTAGCACTTCATTTTTAAACTTTTCTTTTTCGAATTTAAATAGATTATATGATATTTTTTTCAAATTTAGATAAATTATATTTTTTTTAATTTATGATTTTCTTTTTCAATTTACACTAATATAGGATTTATTTCTTCAAATTTAAATAAATTATGTTTTTTAAATTACGATTTTCTTTTTCAAATTTAAAATTGCAATACCAGTGTTCCAGGTAATTTCAGTAATGGCCCAATTTCTTTAAAAGTTGTGAAATTGGTCCCTACGCTGGACGTACGGGTTAGGTACGTCGGGCGTATGACCTTAAGTGATGATCGCGGACTCCCCTCACGTATGCCGAGCGTATGAAAACTGAGGGAAAACCCTAATTTATGTGGTTTGGACCATATTTAAAGGACATTATGTACTTTAACCCTTTCGTACCTCCAGCCCCCATCTCTTATAGCCTCCATTTCTAAACCCTAATTGTGTGTGTATGTGTGTGTGATTTGAAGCCTTAGAATGTCATTTTGGTGTTCTTGGTGTTGAAGGAAAACTCTTGGAGTTGTAGTGTTTCATTCAAGCCTCTAGGATCCAGCAATTACTCATCCTTGTGCATCTTCTGGTGGTATACAACTTCAACCTTGATGCATATTCCTTTAGATCTTGTTCAAGCTTAGATTTATACCCTTTTGTCCCAAAATATTGATCATTGTCAATATGGAATACTCTAGGGCCTTTAAGTTGTCATTTCAGTTATTTTGGGGTGTTTAAGGTCATAAAAATTCAAGCTTTGGCCTTGGTTTTCATCTATGGAAGAGCTAGAGAAGTTTAGTTGATAATTTAAGTGTTGGGTTTTCAGCTCCATTGTGCCATGCAAAGGCGTAAAGGTTACAACTTTATGAATTCAGACGTTTATTGGATGCTAGATCTAAAGTTTGGACATTAGGTCTTAATGCATTAAAGCCTTAATAGAGTTTGTGGGATTTGTTGAGTCCACTGGGCGTAATGCAGGGTATGTTGGGCATACCTGGTTGCGACCCTGTAATCCTTCCGAAGATGAGTTGGACACTGGGCGTAGCAAAGTGTACGTAGGGCGTATGCTCAGGGAGCCTTTGGGGCTGAAGACAAGCTGTACACTGGGCGTAACACGATGTTACAAAATTAGATTATATTTTTTTTAATACACAAACATTTAATATTGCATAAATTATATATTTTTTTAAAGATAAACACTTAATATTAATAAAAAAGATTACAATAATTTAAAACATAAAATATGATTAAAATAATTATAATTAGACGTACTACCTAAAAACTTACTTAAAATCTAAAAACTTGACTTAAAACCTACCACACGATTTACTAGTAGACGTTTTTAAACTACATCTAAGACATAAAAATACTATGGCTTATTTCGGTTGTATTGTTTCACAACATGCTTTCTTGAATTGTTGAAAATCTGACGATCCTTCTCGAACAAGTCCTTTCTTGGGTTTAAGAAAAGCTTTAGCACACGGTTCTTTTCTTTTCTCTTTTCCTTTCCTAATTCCAAAAAACCCTGAAACTTAGCGTCCAATCTTTTGATATTGCTTCTTATCTCCCCCACTTCAATCGATTAACTTTGTGCTCCTTTTAGCTTTCTTTTTTGCTCTGTCTCGTCCTATAGGACGAGTTGGAGCTTCATATGGATCGTCGTTGTTGAGGTCAATCCCTATGATACACGCATTAGAAGATTGAGGGTTGATTCAAAAGTTTTGCTTTGTTTAGGTGGATGAAGACATTTTTATTTGGTGGATTGAGAGTATTTGTGAGAGGATATTTCGTGTGTGTGTGTGTGAAATCTTAAGAGTGTAGTTTAATTTATAAAGGTTGAATTATTTTGAAAATTTGAATTTTTTGGTAAAAATGTTTTATTTATTTATTTATTTATTTTATAAATTTAAATGAAGTTTGTTTGATGGGTGAAAAATTAGATAAATTTGGTTTGAAAATTTATTTTGATCAATGCAATCCGATCACACCCCTTTTCCACCAATCATTGTCCTAGTGCTTTACTCTCTCTTTCTTTTTGTGTGTGTGTGTGTGTGTGTGTGTGTGTGTGTGGGGGGGGGGGGGGGGTTGAGGACGTCCTTAGCGACTTGGCTATAGTGAGTCCCCTAGCGAGCCATAGTGAGCGTCCGCAACAAGCCCACTCCTCCTAGCCTAAACAACATGTTATCATTCAGAATCAAATTTATTTAGAACCTATGAATCATTCATATGTTACTAAATAGCCCCAAATTCTTGCAACTTTATTTTAGTAAAAAACAAATATCAAATAAATATGCCTCTGTGCTACTATATTTGGTGTTTGAATGTAATTATGTAAATTGTGCTAGTGCCAAAAAGCTTAGGGAACAAACATGATACCAACACTCATAGTGGGTATGCGTGTGGATGCAAAGTTGCATCAAAGAATGGAATAGAAGGAAAAAGCTAAAATCATGTATGTCGTAGGGAAGCAACTTGCGGAAACACTAGTGGGGTTGTGATTTGCGATTGTAACCAAACCCTCAAAAGTGTTAATTAGTAAGTTTTAGGGATTATAAAATTATAAATTAAAGAAGTTATATCCAAAAATAAAATTTGGATTTGATTTATTTTTTGAGAAAAAATAAACATATCTAGCCATATTACATTAAGCTTTGCCACAAAATGCCTAAAGGGATAATAACTTAGGTAATGAACTTTTGATTTTGTTTACATTTAGTTATTAAACTTTTTTTCATTATTTATCTGTCACTGAAATATTTAAACTGTTCACATTTTACCTTTATGTGAAATGTGAACATTTTCAATAATTCAGTGACAAATATATAATGAAAAAAAAGTTTAGTGACTAAATATGAACAAAATCAAAAATTCGTTTCCCTCTAAGAAAAACTTCAATGACTAAATTTGAACAAACTTTCTACTTATATTATGGTTTAACAAATTATGTATTTTTGTTAAATTTTAACAATATTTGTTGATGAAAAAATATAGACAAAAAAAAAAAAAAAATCAAAACCACGAAAAAGATATAAAAAACGAAAAACGAAAAACAAAACCAATATTATATGTATAAGTTTTATGTTATAAAACTATGCAATATTATAATGTTCAAAAATTATCCTAATATTATATGTATGAATTTTGTGTTATAAATTTATGCAACATATAAATTGACAACATTAAACCATATATGTTGTTTATAAAAGAATATATACATACATTGATATATTATATATGTTGTTATACTCCATGCAACATATATTATATATGTTGTTATACATTGATACATTGATAAATTTATGCAACATATATTATATACATATATTGATACATTATATTAGTATATTTACTATTAAAAATGATATTGAAAATGAAAGTCAAGTTGTTTAGAATTTAGATATTTTTTAACTTACTCAGACATTGATTTATATTTGAGATTGTATTTTCTTAAAAAGTTTGAATAATTATTGAAATTTATGATTATTTAACTAGACATGTAGAGTTTAAGTAAAACTGTTAACATGTTTTATGAAATGTTGCGCCCAAACCACCCCATCCATATTGAATTTACAAAAATATTTTTTTAGAATAAAAAATAGCTATATATTCAATAATTAAAACGACGCTATTTTATTTTTACTTCAAAAAAGGCACTCATAATTTTAAAATGTTTTAGAAAAAAAAAATTCATATGTAAATAACTATTTAAAAAAAATAAGGTTTCTAATTTTTTTTCTTGTCATTTCTTACCATAAAACACAATTTCTTAATAGTTATAGGTAAGAATGATTCATTTTTTTGTAAAACCCAAATCAGATTGGAAATTTTGATTTTTTATTTTGGAAAACACAAAACCATTGGTTTTTTATTTCAGGTTTGGTTTTTCGTTTTTTTTAATATATTTTTCAAGGTTTTGTTTTTTTACATAGATTTCTATATCAACAAATGCTGCTAGAATTTAACAAAATAATAATAATAATAATAATAATAATAATAATAATAATAATAATAATAATAATAATAATTTGCTAGAATATAATACAAGATGAAGTTAGTTCACATTTAGTCATTGAAATTTTTTAAAGGGAAACGAACTTTCAACTTTATTCATATTTAGTCATTAATTTTTTTTTCATTATCTATTTGTCACTGAACTATTGAAATTATTCATATTTTACCCTTATGACCGGTAACAACCAATCATAAGGGCAAACTGTGAACAATTTCAATAGTTCAGTAACAAATATATAATAAAAAAAATTTAGTAACTAAATATAAACAAAATCGAAAATTAATTAATCTTTCAAGTCATTATCCCATAACTAAAACATTTTGTCATTCCATAGAACGGCACACATTTTTCTCAATGGGGCAAGTCTATGTTGCTTTGATGTTACAAAGCGGGCCAAGTGAAATTGTATACTAACCACATTGAGAGTTAGTAGAGAAAAAAGGAATTGTATTTTCTAAACAATTTGTTTAATTCATTGATATGTTTTGAACAGTAAATTTTAATGGTATTTTTTCCTATACAAATTAGAAATTTAATTACCTTTTGAGTATTTTCCTTTGCAAAAATCTATTGTTTTGTGTTTTTAACTTTTGCAGTTGGGCCAATGCGACCTTATGGACTCCAATGTGAAAGTCTTCTTTTTCTTTTCTTTTTTGCATAAAGTATTCTTTTGTATTTTTAAGTTTGGCAGATCCACTCCGAAATTGTTTTTTGCCTACTTATTCGTGATGTTTATGTTAGTTTTAAATTGCAGAATACATGCTCTCTAAATGTGGTGGAAGGTAATATATATACTCTAAATGTGGTGGAAGGTAATATATATATATATATATATATATATATATATATATATATATATATATATATATATATATATATATATATATATATATATATATATATATATATATCCACATTTCATATTGCACGTTTTATATTTTTTATATAAAATATGTAATGATTAAATGCATGTCATGTTTGAGTATGTGTTGTCAACCAACCAACCAACAAGTGTCATTCGATCAAGAAAAAGGCCATGTGCTGATTGTAGCCTCGTAGGTCACTCACCCAAAATATGTGGTCATAAAGAGCGACTCGTATGTTGGTATAACTCTGTCTAGGCCAACAAACTAGTTATGCCGGGACGCAACTGTAATATAACATCCGTAACTTTTATATATATATATATATATATATATATATATATATATATATATATATATATATATATATATATATATATATATATATATATATAATGGTTCCTTGAGATTAATAAAAAATTAAAGATTATGAGAATAAACATCAGCCAATGGTACTTAACATCAACTTCCATCAACTGTCAAATGATACAGAGGTATAACAGTAAATTTCAACTTAATGTTTAGAAAGCGGACACATTCCTTCTCTAAAAATCATATTATAGTTAAATCATCGATTCTCAGTATCAATCACGTAATCATATCATTCAATCTTCAAAAATCATTCAATATCATCATAAAATTTCTATTTTTACTGAATCTATTATCAAATTAATCGCAATCTTCAAATAAAAAAAAAACAATCGAAACAGAGCATCAGTTCATATCATCATAAATACAAGACATAATTCTCAAATCAAAGAAACAAGCACATCGCATTAATCAACGCAATTCAAGAGAACAACAGAACATTTGAAAATTAAATCAAAATCAATTTTCATAAATGATGTCGAATTCAAAAGAAATTGACGAGTCGATCGCAACTAATACTATTGTAGCTGAAATCAATTCATCTCGTAACGATGAACAAATCGATTCAATTTCTTTGATTTCTGAAGAACTTCAAAATTCGATTCGTATGCAGGTAGATATAATTCGTTTTAATACTACATATTACATTACAATTTCTACACTTCATTTTGATTTTTATATTATATAGTATAAATTATGATTAATTATATGTTACGATATATATATATATATATATATATATATATATATATATATATATATATATATATATATATATATATATATATATATATATATATAAAAGATTATACATACTAACGTTTGATTAATCGTATATAACAATTTGAAAAAACATATGATTTATCATATGTGTTCATAGATCTAAATATATGATTAACTATATATTAAATAATATAATCATATACAATATAATATGTGATTAATCATATAAGATATTGTACAAAATAATATGATTATACATCATAAATATGATTATATTAGGATAAATAATCATATATGATTATTTATATGTATGATTAATCATATATGTATTTAAAGTTTGTAATTCTGATTTATCATATATGTTTTTAAATTGAAATATATATATATATATATATATATATATATATATATATATATATTAATTTTATATTAGGATGAATAATCATATATGATTATACATCATAAAATATGATTAATCATATATTACAAACTACAAATATATATGATTAATCATACATGATCAAACAATATCAATTATGATTACCTATAAATTAATATGTATAATCATTTTTAATTACACAGTCAGGGCCGACCCAAAGGCCGGGCAAGTTGGGCCATGGCCCATGGCAGCAACAAATGATGGGGCATCAAATTTTTTCTATTCTTTATACGTATGTATTTTTTGGCCCAAAATAATGATCACAACATAAATCCAACTTGATAAGGGCGTAGGTTTGAGAAGGCACGAGCATCACTAACAAGAAACAAGTAGATGCCTTCGTCTTTTTGGGAAAAACAACTTCCACGCCTAATTCAAGGAGTCTGACAGAACTGAAGAAGACGAGGAAACAAGGAGGAATTGATTGGACCAACGCAAACTTGTGTCTTTACCTGCTGCGATTTCCTTAATAAATCAATTAATCAAAGATTTAACTATTATAAATTACCATATACTCTCCTCTCTACTCTATATCTGATATGTAATCTCTTTCAAGTTTCATCTCTACTTTCTTACTTGTTACTTAAGAGATAATTTCCCAATCTCTTTAATCATTGTTCTTAGTTCTTCCCTCATGGAAGCTGTGGCATGTACGATGTATGACTAGTAGCTCGAACAGGACCAAGTCCATCAAGTATTTGACTGATTGGCTGTTTGAGTATATGATTTATGAATATTGTGAAACAATAGTTTTCTTGTATAAAATTGAAGCACAAATTTTGTTGTTGTTTTATAATTTATAAATGATTTAATCCGTCGTCATTAATTAAGAAATAGTCATATTGTATGAGTAATTAAATGATTTGTTTAATTGCTCTCACAATGAACCAACACTGGTTAATAGAATTTGGGTGTTCAATTGTGCATTAGAGATTAGTTTCGTGTGAGTTTGTTTGAATAGGATTAGAGTATTTAGATGTTTATTAAAGTGTGCTAATTTTGGTTTTAATAAAACAATTTGTTAACATGCGTAGAGTTTTTATATTGTTTATTAGAGTATTTTAATGATAATTGATTTTTAGTTGATTACTATTTATGTTTATTACGGTATGCTTTGTGCCTTTATCCAATAATTTACATGTTTATTAGAAGGATTGAAAGTATAATTTACATATCACATGAAACAAATGTACTTGTCGCAATCCAAAGCTTTGTCCATCCATTGTATACCGTAACAAAGAAGTTTTTAAAAATTAAAAATTGTAGAGGTTATATATGCATACTAAATGGCGTAAGAAAGATTGAATTGTTAAGCATAATTGATTTTTTGCAACAAAGAATATACCAACACAAAGACATCAATTTAGGCGATGTTATCAAGTTTTTGTTTATATGTATACAAAACTTATATATATATATATATATATATATATATATATATATATATATATATATATATATATATATATATATATATATATATATATATATATGATTTTTATTTTGGTTTTATTCCTCTACGTTGTATACGGGTTCGGTACACATATAGGGGCATCGATAAGTGTTTTTGCTCGGGGCATGAAAAACACATGGACCGGTCCTATACACAGTACAATATATGATTAATCATATAAGACAATGTACAAACACATGATTTAACATATGTCACACCCCCAAACCGAAACGGCAGAAACGTTCGGGGGCGGATGACGTCATGTATAGTATCACAACTGCATAATAGTAATCAAAGTAACAACAACCACTGCATCGATAATATAGTGTTTACATTGTGTTTATAACATTGTTTGCATGAAACCAAAAGTGCATAGCAAAAATTATTAGACGTGACACCATGAATGCTCCATCTTCTCAAAAAATCTGTAAGTGTAAATGCCTACTGGTTCCCTAAGAATACAAGTGATTTTGAAAGTGTGTCAACATTTAAGTTGGTGAGTTCATAAACATTTTTGTTTTAGTAAACTTTCTTTGTTCCTTGAAAATGTTAGTGTGTTCCCCCAGAAAATCCAATATTTTCTTTTATAAATGATATGTAGTCTTAGGCCTTAAGACCAAAATGTATGTGTGTTACTGTATTCTGAAATAGTATATTGTAGTCTTATTATTAAATAAAACCCTATAAGTGAATGCTTCCCAAAAATATATGTTGTACTATATTAAGAAAACAGTGTACTGTATTAGGAAAATAGTGTACTGTATTGTATTTGTATCAAAACCCTTTGTATGCATGTGACTGGAATCCACCAGCTGTACTGTATAGTAGTGTATTGTAATGTAGTTCTATTATTAAAATAAAACTTGAAGTTATGTTTATCCCGTAAACCAAAATATTTAGTTAATGCTTATTGTGAGTGATATTATAACCATGCTAAAATGACTAGTGGCCTGCACGACGTTCTTCACGCATCGGAATGTTATGATATTTGTCACCCCAGACTTGTCGGTCTAACTGTAGCTAACAGTTTAGGTGCAGTACTGCCAGTCTCATATAGATCTATACACAAATTCACGCTCTCCCTCCAGAAGACTCTGGTTATAATTAAGGACTTTAGCGCGTACACTAGAAGGTAAGATGAAGTAGTGGCTCACAATCATGTAATAACTTGTTTACATATAGTGTGTAAATGCTCTATTGTTCTTGTAAATGTATGTATACCACTTTTTGTAGTGTGCTCGTAGCGTAAAATAATTATATTTAAATAATTATTTTAGTATAGTACGTATTGTTTCTTTGAACTTAATAAAATAGTGTAAGTGTTCCATAAATTATACCTATTTATAATTAATCATGCATGTTCATGTATTGTTCTTTGAGCTAGTAAAGTGGTATGTTTGTTCCATAAACTATACATATTATAGTTTATAATTATGTTCTGTATATACTGGAAATACCCATTTGCTCGACATGTTACAAAGAGGTTAAGGTTTTATTTAAATAAGTTATATACTCATATATATACACACACACACACGACATATATAATTGAGATTAAAAAGGCAATCGGACAAGTAATTTTACCACAATCCCACAACCAAACAAGGAAGAACAGTTAAGGCAAAAACACTAGTCCTAAGCATGTGGAATCCTATATATATACATATATATATATATATATATATATATATATATATATATATATATATATATATATATATATATATAGGTAAAAGTGACAGTTGAAATAGTTGAAATAATTTGGAATTGCTTCAAACATTTAAAATAGTTTGAAACGATTTGAAATCGTTTGTATGTTAACACAAGATCCCTTGTGTTTTACTTGTATTCCCCCCTAAAACATTGAAAAATAGTGAAAACATAGGGGTATGAACTCACCTCAAATGTGTGTTTTTGTTTGAATATGAAGTAGTAGCGATGATCATCAGGTTAGAACCCGTGTGAGTAGTCATGCCTAATAATAATTATACATGATATCGTATTTAAATTAATGAGATAGTAATTTAAATAATAATTTAAAGTGTTAGACAACACTAAAGTATGTAAGAAATACTTAAAAAAATTATTGGGAAATATTTGAAGGTGTTCTTGGTGTTTTCGGTGTTCCTTTGAAGATATGATGATTTCGTATGATAGTTGAGAGGATTTTGGATGAGTTTTAAGAGCAAATTGAAGATGATTTCGGTGTAAAAAGTAAATTATGGGGATTGATATATATATATATATATATATATATATATATATATATATATATATATATATATATATATATAGTTTTCGGCCTTAATGGGCCTTAAACTTGCGTTTTCGGTCTCATAATGGATGATTTTGGTCATACCTGACCAAAAACCCATGCTTTCTTTATTCTCCAACTGAAAACCGATTCTTGATTGATTCCCTAAACCGAAATCTACTTGTTCTAGATTTTTTGGACTCAAAACCCTTATGTGGTGTACTTATTTATTGTTTGGACTTTATCTTCTTGGCTTATGTTGCTTTATATTAACTTAAATGAATATGGGTTTCCATCTATACTTAAGATTTTGAATTTTATTTGAACAAGTGAGACTTTTATTGACATGAAATAACGGGTTGTTACAACATCTAATAATATAATAATATCTATAATCATATATGATTTTTCATGCTAAACTATAATTAATAATATATCACACTATATAAATACACATCGTTAATCACATATGATTATTACAACATAAAATTATATAATAACATATTTGTCATTTCATTCTTTTATGAGGTGAAAGTTCCAATTCAACAAATAAATCATATTGCAGTAACATAATTGAAGAATCTGAATATAAACTAAGATCTCCCTACAGAATTTGTACCAGTTGTAAACAACATTTTCAATTCACTAAATTTGGTAGTAAAAATGTATAATGATTATGCAGAAATGGCAGAATTTCATATAAGACTGAGTAGACAATCAAAAGACAATAGCTAAATAAAAAAAATTATATGTAATAGGGGTGGCAAGGATAAACCAAAACCTTGTGATACGTTGGCTACAAGTTCTATCACGAGGAAACTAAATTTGAACAAGATAATCACTGGATGTACATCAACGATTATAATTGAAAATGTTTATGGAACGACATATTACAATGTTAAGAAATTCTTTAAATTGCACAACCACCCACTAGAAAGTATTGAGGAAAGACATTATACGAAAAAGGAAAGAAAGATGTCATATTCTGAAAAAGAGTTTGTAGTATGTGCATCAAAAGCTAAAATTGGTCCAACAATGGCTCACAAAATACTAGCAGTTTAAAAAGGAGGATATGAATATGTAGGGCGAAGGTAACTAACTACAAAAACTTGAGGATAGGAGTAAATATAATCTTATGTTACACGAATGTTAAAATAATGATAAACAAAATAAATGATCGTAGAGATCATTACCCAAATTATTCGTTTGAGTTCCTACGTGATACAGATCTGTTGACTGCTCTGTTTTGGGCAGATGAAAGAGAAAAGGCTTTTTATGCAGAGTTTGGAGAAGTTATATCTTTTGATGCAACTTTTAGAACAAACAAGTAAGTAAATGTATATACTTTACATAATTTATACATTTATGGTTAAAATAAAAAATTATACACTTAAATTTAAACATACTATTAATCAAATATGATTGTACTAAACACATTTTCTTTATATAGGTATAAAATGATATTTGTTCCATTCACAACAGTTGACCACCACAAGAAATCAGTTACTGTTGGTGTTAGGTTGCTGAGTAGAGAGACAATTGAGTCGTTTGAATGGCTACTTAAAGCTTTTCTTAGAGCTCATGAAGGGAAAGCAACAAAAATTATTCTAAATGATCTAGACCCAACAATAAAACAAGTAGTGGAATCTATCTTACTAAATTCAAGACACAGACTATGCATGTGGCACATAATGAAAAAAATACAAGAAAATGTATAATAAAAATAAAACTATGTAATCATATATGATTAAGTATTCTAATAATATGAATTATCAGATATCATATTGTATAATCATATATGATTATATAGTATGATATATGATAATACAATATATAATCATATTTGATTATATAGTATGATATCTGATAATTCATATTATTAGAATAGTTAATCATATATGATTATAATAATCGGAATTATCAGATATCATACTATATAATCATACATGATTAATCATATATGAATAAGTATTCTAATTATATGAATTATCAGATATTATACTGTATAATCATATATGATTAATCATATATGATTATATAGTATGATATATGATAATACCGTATATAATCATATATGATTATATAGTATGATATCTGATAATTCATATTATTAGAATAGTTAATCATATATAATTATGTATTCTAATAATATGAATTATCAGATATCATACTGTATAATCATATATAATTAATAATATATGATAACATAGTATGATATATGATAATACAGTATATAATCATATATGATTATATAGTATGATATCTGGCTCCAATAGTGTACAAGCCTCTAATGGTTCACACCCAAACCACAAGAAACCCTTGGATTCAAAGAGAGAATGAGAGATGAGGAGAGTTTAATTATTACCTTATATGTATGAGAAAGCCACGAAGTAAAGATGCCCAAAGGTCATATTTATAGTCTAGGTAATTTAAGGACAAAACAAGATTTGAAGAATTAAATAATAGATTGAATCTCAATCTAAATCCTTTTTTTATCTACTACTAAGAGGCTTGTGAAAACTCTAATAAAGACTCCAAAACCATCCATGCCATGGACTATTGTAGAATTTCATCTTTTATTCAACTATTGAACACTTACAATTTACCCCTTTCACCTTTAATTAATTCCAATTAATCACGAAATAATTTCAGATTAATTCTGATTAATAATTAATTAATTCTTACTATTTCTAATTAGTTTATTTTAATTTAATAAATTAAAAATCATCAACTAATTAACAATTTCTAATAAATATATTAACAAAACTTTTTATCTCTTTGTCTCTCTCCTTTGATCAATCTAAACTAGTTCCTAGTTATGAGAGCAACCCAAAAGGAATTTATTTATTTTCATCAACATTATACCAATTTAGTTGGGACATTCGACACTTAATCTAACATAAAGTTCATACCTTGACCCTTATTCTTCCTCTTTCAAGTCTGAGATCATACTAGAGGATTTTAATCCTTTATGAGAAATGAGAAAGGAGTCATGTTTGGAGTTAGCTTGTGTCCATGCATAAGTATTAGTCTCATTAAGGACTTAATGGACTTAGGGTTATAGATCTTGCCTTGTGGTGAAGTCCCAATGGATAAAGTTAGAAACTTTATGCATTAAGTCATTGAAAAGGAGCATATCTGAAGTCATGGGTTTAGATCTATAAGGATTAAGACCTTAATGAAGATTATGGCATTCTGCCAGAAACCACGACGTAGCCAAGGGCTTGCCACGACGTGGTTGTGTGCAACATCTCGATTGTTTTGTCCTTGATTGTCAACGACGTGGCCAAAATGTATCATCCCAAAAATACCGAGTAAAATTTTCATTTTAAATAAGTCAAACCTATTCTTTCATTATCCCAAAACACGATCAGAGTAAAAGTATTCTCAAAAAAACATAGAAAAATCATAAACAATCATTGCGGAATAAATCTCTACGGGATGCAATGCAATCAAGATGGGCTCTTCCTTTTAAAACTAGAAGTACCTGAAAATGTTTAAACCACAAAACCATAAGCATAAAGTTTAGTGAGTTCCCCAAAATATCATTTACAACACACATATATAAATATAATAATACGTTGTTGTGTCGGTTCTGTATCAACCCCTGAGTCCGTATCAACCTCGAGTCCATGTAACAACATGTAATTGTGTCAGGTTCATATCAACCCACGAGTTTTTATCAACCCCGAGTTCATAATGAAACCGAGCCTACATTGGCTATATACATATAACATACAATCATAACAACAACAATCACACAGATAAACAAGCACGTACAAACATATCAACAAGTGTCACGAAGACAACTATCATCCTAAAACCATAATGTAGTAGGCCAACATTGGTGCTTTCAACCCACGAGTAGAGTGAAGAGGCTCACCTGATTAATAAAGCTGAGTAACACCCAAATCAATATCCAGCCAACCACAACTAATGGTTCTCACTGCCAAAAGATGGGTTTTAAACACCTCCTAACAATCCACACAGGGTATAACTTATGTATTCCTTATAGAAATAGAAATTTGACCAAAAGTCAGTCCATACCAAAAGTCAACAGCCAACATTTACTTTAGCCAACCGCCACGTCGTGGCCTCCCTTGACCATATCGTGGCTCTTATATGACCAAACAGATGGGAAAATCCCAACCGCCACATCATGGCGACTTATGGCTACATCATGGGTGTTAGGTTCCCAACAACTTAATAGATTAAGCCACTTTCTTCAATTCCAAGAGCTCCAAATCTCAGATCTAGTCCATTCTTAGGTCTAAATGGATAAATTTTCCAACTTTATCCATTAAGATGATGGGTTTTGGTCATAAGACATCTTATGTGCTCATACAAACCCTAATGCTTGGATCTAGGTTTCTCTATTGTACATGCTTTGAATCCAAGACTATAAACCCTAATTCTAGCATATGGAAATTAATATTAACATATAATTAGGTTTAAGATATTACCTTGATTGTTATGTAGCAATAACAATCCCAAATCTCCTTGATTTGACTTTGGAATGCTTAGAGTCACAAGTGTCACTCCTCTAATGGCTTACAAACACCAAGAGCAAATGGAGAAGGTATAAAGAGAGAGGAGAGAGGTTAGAATTCGTCCTTAGGACTTCTTGGGAAGGGATCCACGAATTCATGAGCCTTAGGGTCTTTATATAGGTGTAGAGATAGGGTTTCAGTCATTATCCTTATCTAATTGCTTATCCACAAAGCAACCCATAAGATAATCCTTGAATCCTTATCATAGTCGAATTCTAAGGCCTTATCACATTAAATTCGTCCAACCTAATAATAAGATAATCCTTACCTTATTTTGTAACTATCACATAATTACAAATCAGCCCCTCTAGTTTAATTAATTATACTTGATCACAAAATTAATTCCTAATTAATTATTGACCAATATTAATTAAACAAATATGATTTCTCCTTTAATATATTATTCTTATAACATATTAATAAATCATATTATCCTCTCTCTATATATATTTCTCCAATCAAGTTGCTTTGGTGAAGGCAACCCAAAATGACCATGCACCATCGGGTCAAGTACATACCAAAATAGTTATGTACTTAGACACTAATCCAACAGTCTCCCACTTGGATAAGTCTAATAACTATTATGCGCATGACTTCAGATCCTGATCTGCAAAATAGTTATGGACTTAGACACTAATCCAACGCGTGTCCTTAGATAAGGGATCATATATTCCTCCATTCTAGATATCGTATGAGATATGATTTTTAATCATTCTCTTTGTACTACTTCTCGATTTCTGATTTATGACGACAGACTAATTGAACAAATCAAATTAGCCCTAGCCCAGCCGAGCATTTATGTTTGTCATCACTAAACCATCGAGGGGCCCAAAGATATCGCTTTTATCCTACCTTGGATAAAAGGAATGGATAAACTTTGATACAATGCTTGCTTGCACTCACTAACCAAATCACACACAACAATATGGTTTATAACACCAAGTTACTAGTGCGTTTACATATTATCAATGTGCAACCGATTAGCAAGATACAACTCACACATCTCGGTTTCAAGAATATAAGATGTTATCGTCTCACCAATCACTCGTAATACAATTCGTGGAGTGATCCAAGTGAGCGTGGGTTTAATCCAATGCTCAAATCATATTCATAAGCACTCATAAACGTTGCAGCAAACATTTGCTTATGTCAAATACTCTTCTAGACAATGCACACACCAATTCACGATAGTCTTCATTCATATCTACTTCCAACATATGAACGACTGTGGCCCGTTTGAATAATTCGATTAATAAACTCAATTATTCTGGAAGTCAAAACATGCAAAGTGAAACACAAGAATAATACTAATCCCATATGGCCTCAACCCTTTGAGCATAAATAAAACACATTTTATTTATCACCATATCGATTACTCATTATTTGTCATTTCGGGTAATCAACTTCTTACTTGAATTATTACACTTGTCCCATGCTCCTAGCATGCACACAATGTTTACCTATGGTTTTTACTTTGTGAAATAGATCAAGTTGAATACATTTCCAATCATTCTCATTTCACAACTCCAAATCCGTTTTTCATAAGTTAAAGAATATCAAATTCTTGTTACTTATAGAATATGCTAGATTCTAATACTTTACGCAACGAACCTTTCGTAATGTCACTGCACCAAAGTCACAAAGACTATTGCCAATGATATTACAAAGTCCTCTATCGGAGATTGTCACAAGACAATTCCTTAGATATGATGTCTCTCTCTCTCAAAGTACATTCCTTTGAACATCTTTTTGCATAAAAGTTTCTAATCTACTCATAGATTTTTTAATATTCAATTCCCAATATGGACACGCTTCCATATTTTCCATATGACAACTCATTCTTAATAGAATCTTATCTATTCGTAATGATGTCGATATGGTCCATCCAATATGTGAACATTTCCATATCTTCCAATACTATACTTCCAACTACTCACAAGCGACCAATCCTCGTCGAACTTTGGATTGTCCTTTGATAGTTGTTTAATTATTTTAGTCAAAACCAATTCTAGTCCCTTTTCCCTCTAAATGCGCTAGACATTTGGAAAATTTTAAAATGGTCAAACATTAAATCATTTGCAATCGATCCTATACCCGAAGCGTATGGGACACGACGTATAATGTTTTATTTGCTATGTTCTCAAAATTCGAATTGTGAAGAGGAATGCCGTAATGATAATCGAAATTTTAAGAACACACTATGTACCTTTGACTACGTTTTTTAACATTTCTCAACCTAAGCCTTTAGATTTGAAATGAAGCATAATATTCTCTCCCTTGATTATAGCAAAACAACTATACAACCCTTACAACTTTGCAAGGTATAACTCTTGTTTTCTATAACTAATATTGCCAACTTGCAAAACTTTCCATAATAATCATACAATCATAACTTTTATGCTCCCATTATCATGATGATTACTATAAAACATAACGCTTATGCTCCCACTAGCTTCGACATGTATTCATAAACATCTTAACTTTCAGAAAGACAATACCTATTGAATTTCTTAAGTCCATGTTTCTAATACTTAGTGCTGTGATAATCTTTTATCAAGGGTTCTTGAACTTATACACCTTTGCCTTAGATAGTTCATATGTGTGTCTTAACAATTAAGACTAATTGCCAAACCTCACAATTCAAATTATGGAAAGGGATACCGTAACCATGATCGAATTCGAGAATGCAATTTTACAATCACTATCTTTTTAAAATCTTTCTTAGTGAAAGCATTTCCTCACAATCATTTTCATGAAGGAGGAAATCTTATGACACTTAGATTCTAATGGTGTATTTGTTCCTATCCATGTGAATTTGTTAAAACCAAAGTTTACGACAAATTCAAACTCATATGGACCGAACTTTCTTAATCTTGATTTCTTGCCTTATGGTAGCACAACTGCCCATCACGTTTTCCAAGTAGTTAAGCAACTCACCTTTTCCTATCAATGTACCTTTCATTGATCTAGGTGCCATGCCTTTTATGTGTTCAAAATGAGAACTCATAGAACTCACATGCATAATTAACTCAATTGGAAACAACACAGAAACAAAATAATGTCAACACGATAGGTTGTAAACCTCAACTCGTGTGCTAGTGATGATCGATAAGGTTTATTTGATTTGTTCTTGAAACCTTTCAAGACCATTAACACTCCCACTGACTCCTTGACATATAAGATTCTCTTGTCAATAAACATTTGTTGACAACCAAATATTCAAGAGTTAGTGTAGCTTTTATCAAAACACTTCATAAATTGGTCCTAGTTGGTCTTTGTCTTATCCAAGACATCACAACTCTCCACATTTGATGAATGTTATAAACCTTTAATACTTTTTACTCATTGTCACAATCTTAACTTTAAGACTTGTTATTTGAACGAAGTATTATAGACTTCTTGATTTAACCATTTCTTTCATCCTTGATTCCTCTTCTTAAACATACAATTGTACTAAGACTTACTTAGAGGATCAATTGAGATATGGTTCTTAATCATTAAGACTCATTATAAAGCATAAAAGCTACTCTCTCTTCTTCTTAGAATGGAGAAACTTTTATCTTTCTACCTAATTGATTCTTCTTATTCGTTCTACTATTGATCTAAACCCTTTAATCAATTCAGAATTACACTTAATCTTGTATGTGTAATCATATTTACTAAGCCTTTAGTAAATCATGACCAATATCTTTGTTACTCTTATGGTGAACTTGATCAACACACAACTTTGTGTACTCGATCTCCTAGTCCCTCACTTGACACTTTGTCAACGAATTTGTCTAATTTCCAAATATGAAATTTCTCATTCATCATGCAACCAAGTTGCGTGATTCCAAATTTCACTCCAATTGAAACTTTAGGTTTGGGCGATGAGAAACTCTCCCTATTTGGTAAATTCTCGACATTTCCATAAATAACATAACTAAGAATCATATCCATTTGTTGTAGAAATATGCAAACATCAATTTTCATAACGATTTCATTGCAAGGAAGTAAATAAATAAATAAGTCAAAATTTATTTTATTTATAAAAACAGCGGAAAAACATTTGTCCTTACAATGCAAAATCTATTAAAAACTATGTAAAAGGAAAATTTCTAACAACTCTATCATAACTATCTAAGCTCAAAATCCAATCTTCAAGTCCATGCGATCAAGATCCATCTCTTGTGATTAGATTCATCTTGCTCTCTTATCAAGCTTCCTTTCTTTTCACCGATCCTTCAAAACATTCAAATGCAATCTTATCACATCATGTATTAAAATCAATGAATTGGAACTTAACGGAGTTAGATAGTGGATTTTACCTGAAGCGTAGTTATACTTTTGACTCTCCCATCTCTTAGATCTCTTAGGTAAATAGGGCAACTTCGTCTCCAATGCCCCTTCTCTTGGCAATAAAACCAAATTGACTCTTTTGGAACAACACATGGAACTACTTCAGACATCGCCTTTCTCTTATGATCAAACTTTTCGATCATTGCATGTCTTTCATTGCCATTGTCTATATCCATAGAGGTCTTGAAGGTAGATTCACCAATCAATTTTGCTTTTCTATTGCGCCAAACCATTGCTAATTCAGCAGCAATAAGCATATAGGTGAGATCCATAAGGGTCACGTCGTGGTTCATCATATAGTACTCCCTTACGAACTCACTATACGAGTTAGGAAGTGACTGAAGAACCCAATCAACAACCATCTCTTCATCGACAACGGATCCCATCATTCTTAACCTATCAATGTGTGACTTCATCCCTAAGACGTGTGCACACACCGACTTTCCTTCTTTATGTTTACTTGCCAAAAGGGCTTGAGTGATATCGGACCTTTCAATTTTACAATCTTGTGGGTTAGGGAGAATAATTGGAGGAGGAGGAGGAAGTGAAGCATGATTTCTTGTTCCTCGATCGAATCATGGAATATCATCTTCATGTGGAATGCTTGTTCCACGGGATTTGGGAAGACCATAGTTGTCGAACTTTGACATCTACAAAACGGGAGAAAACGAAATTCAAGTTAGTTGATCGACTGAGTCCTTAGTAAATCACCCAAATGAGATACTAAGGCTAGGACTCAACACAATACGCTACAACCTAGAAGAGGGATGTCGTAATCTAGTTGCAGAATATTTGAAGGTAAGTGAATGAAGATTCACTAATTTCCACCATGAAAAACGAAAAAGAAATTTATGTTTTAAATCTATGAAAACTCCTAGATCCTTTGAGATTCATTTAACATTTTAATGGCATGTTTAAATCTCGATATGCCCCTCTTGTTTGTGACTGGGATGCCGAGGATCACAAAGCGGGTGTGAATAACCATGCAAACTTACATGGTGCCCTCACATGTTACAATCACCTATTCGATGTGCCGGTAAACCACACACGCTCCACCGAACTATGACAAACATTGAGTCACCCTTTGCTACCTTTGCTTAGAACCATTTAGTGTGCCGGTAAACCACACACGCTCCACTAACGTCTTCGCAAGGGCACAAAGTGTAATTTCATGGAATTGCATCAATTCACTTTTGCCTAAGTAACTAAGATTGGGAATTTTATGAAAACATTTAGTTACTTTAATAATTCATTATACTTATAATGGAAGGTTTCGTCCTATCCTACCCGTTCGGCTAACGACCCTCCACTAGTCAAGAGTGCGGTGGGTAAGAGTAGATACCCATTCAATCGCCATATTATAGGGAATTTCCTTAAACACCCCTTATAGACCAGCTTCGTGAATGAGGCCTACTAACGGTAAGACTGACTTTTACTCATACATATATATAATGTTAGACTTTTAATGTTATATATATATATAGTGTAGGGTGTATTTTATACTTTTAAAATACTAGGTGGCCAATTTAATAATTATACTTTTAATTCAATTAAATCGCAAACCTAAACTTTTATGGATTTATTAAACTTCTTTTAATTATACACCTTAGTTAATTAATAAAACCATAAGGGTGTGATTTGAACTTTTTCAAAACATTACTAGGGTTTTAGAATTTAACATTCCTAATTAACTTTTAATCAACTTTTAAATTCCAAAACTTGAGGGCAAGTTTTGAAACATTTCAAAACATTAGGGTTTAGAATTTAAATATACATCAAAATTAAACTTTTTAATCAAAATTTTAAATTCCAAAACTTGAGGGCATGTTTTGAAACCTTTTTCAAAACATTAGGGTTTTAACTATTTAAATTTTAAAACTTCAAAACTTTTGGGTTCAAATTTAAACTATAAAACCTAAAGGGAAAAATATGAAACTTTTCATAACAACAAGGATCAAATAACAAATAATCTAAACTAACATTTAATTACATAATTATCCATATTTGATTTGTTTAATGGTTTCTTGCAAAATAATTTATCAATTTACTCAAAATAATTAATCAATTATCTTATAAGGAAACAATTATCTTATTAATTGATAAATATCTTCATTTAGATAAAAAAATATAGTCAAATATATCATATAATCGGATTAATATTGATCTAACATGATAAGGTAACTATCCATATGCAAAAACAACAAGAAATCCCGAGATAAGCATTATCTGACGAGTTGACTCGTCGAGTCAAGCCTGGACTCGTCGAGTCACCCTGGACTCGGCGAGTTCAGCTATGGACTCGGCGAGTCCAGCCTCTAGAACACCAAAAATCGAATTTTTTAGATATACAATGCATCAATACAATTGAAACCATCCTAGGCTCTGATACTACTGATGGGTTTTGGTCATAAGACATCCTATGTGCTCATACAAACCCTAATGCTTGGATCTAGGTTTCTCTATTATACATGCTTTGAATCCAAGACTATAAACCCTAATTCTAGCATATGGAAATTAATATTAACATATAATTAGGTTTAAGATATTACCTTGATTGTTATGTAGCCATAACAATCCCAAATCTCCTTGATTTGACTTTGGAATGCTTAGAGTCACAAGTGTTACTCGTCTAATGGCTTACAAACACCAAGAGCAAATGGAGAAGGTATAAAGAGAGAGGAGAGAGGTTAGAATTCGTCCTTAGGACTTCTTGGGAAGGGATCCACGAATTCATGAGCCTTAGGGTCTTTATATAGGTGTAGAGATAGGGTTTCAGTCATTATCCTTATCTAATTGCTTATCCACAAAGCAACCCATAAGATAATCCTTGAATCCTTATCATAGTCGAATTCTAAGGCCTTATCACCTTAAATTCGTCCAACCTAATAATAAGATAATCCTTACCTTATTTTGTAACTATCACATAATTACAAATCAGCTCATCTAGTTTAATTAATTATACTTGATCACAAAATTAATTCCTAATTAATTATTGACCAATATTAATTAAACAAATATGATTTCTCCTTTAATATATTATTCTTATAACATATTAATAAATCATATTATCCTCTCTCTCTCTATATATTTCTCCAATCAAGTTGCTTTGGTGAAGGCAACCCAAAAGGACCATGCACCATCGGGTCAATTACATACCAAAATAGTTATGGACTTAGACACTAATCCAACATAAGACACCTAAAGAGATCAAGATCTCCAAACCTAGGTCGAAAATAAGCCAAATACCACCATGTCTTAACCATTAAGTCCTTAATCTAGAAATACCTTAACCCAACCACCCCAGAAGGGTTTTCAAATATCAAATCTATCATAAAGATGAAAGCTTTATAGACATGCATGCCAATACATGTCTAGAATCCATTTTAGGTCATAATAATCTAAGAATGCCCAAAACTCAAGCAATGATAAGAATTCCAACTGAAGTCTAGATCTACAACATATGATACTCTTGGGACTCAGGAGAGTCATAAAGTTGCCAACTTTATGAGTTCCTTCCTTTCAAATTTTCTCAAACATTAAGAACATGAGACAATATTCTATATCTTGCCACCTTACGCCAAAAATATTGAGCCTTTGACACTTACAAAGGTTCAGAGGTTATGTAAGATGATGATGGGGCTACTTCCTTGCAAGATTAGACAATGGAGCACCTTCTTCCCTTCTTATATTCTTCTCAAAGCTATCAAATTCTCCTAAAAGGCCACAAATATCCAAGGGAATGGAGGCTAGGTTTTCTTTGAGGAATAAAGGGGGTTAGATGCTTGAAATGAACCCTAAAGATGGCTTAAAGAGGCTTAAATACGAAGGAAACCCTAGAAGATCATGGGCTTGGGCTAGATTGGACACTACGTTGTGGCCTTGCTTGGCCACACCGTGGCGGTCCAATAAAACACGCAAACATTTAATTATTGCCACATCTTAGGCATCATTTCCCCATATCGTGGTACAGAGTTTCCTCCAAACCTCCGGTTTTGGTCCATGATAGAAATAAGTTGAACCATTCTAGAACATGAGTATTACAACTCTCCCCCACTTAAATTAGATTTTGTCCTCAGAATCACTTCTTACAACATTCTAGGCAGCCTAGATGATTTGGTCAATTTATGTTGAACACTTCTAAATCTATTCAATATAAGTATTCAACACTATTTGATCTTCACCGTGCCTGTTATTTATACACATCGTTTATAGAATCTATCGATCTATGTTTTTATTGTTTCAACAATTGGTATTAGAGCAGGAGATAGTGTAACTCAGTCACTACTCTTCTGTCGAGTTTGATTAGGGTTTTTGTGTTTTTCTTGAATCCTTTATTATTGTCTCTATCATTTCTGTCGATTGTAAATGTCAGATCTAGATCTTTGATGTTTTACCCTAAAACTCGAAGTTCCATTTTAGACATTTGATTCTATCTTCGTGTTTTGTGAATCTATGACATCATGCAAAATGAGGTTGCTCATACATTATTGTTCAATCTCTCTAACAATATTGGATCCACAACCAGGATCCCAATCGCTTTTCCTCTGGATTATGAATTCTGGGCGTTGCACTTTGAAGACTATGTTCTAGGTATTGAAGAACATGGCTCAACAATATGGCAAGCGATGACTCATGAGACTTTTCGCACACTGCAACAAGCAAGATTATCAAGACTTAGGCTGACTACAATGCACTTCTTATTGAACACACTAATGTTCCTCATGATTAAAAGGATAAGCTGCTAAGCAACATAAAGGCGATGAAAATTGTACGGTTTGCTCTTCCACTGGATACCTTTCATCTCGTAAGTGCATGTACAACTGCTAAAGAAATATAGGATAGACTGAAGGAGTTGTATTCTGTAGATACAGATCTAGAATACTCTTTGCAAACAACTCTTCTATCTGAGTTTGGTTCATTCGTTCAGAAATATGATGAAAAGCTTGATCAAATGTTTAATCGCTTCAACCACTTGCTAAGTAGAATGCTCAAATATAATCTTGAGCAAAGGTTCATTAAATAGAAAGTGACGTTTATGAATGGCCTTAGGTAAGAATGGAAAGTGATTGTGTCCATTGTGAAGGCGCATGAACCATTAAAGAGTTATTCTTTAGCAAAGCTGGTGGGAAATTTGAGATCACATGAGGATGAGGTTACGAAGGAGGTAAAGATTGTCTCTGGTATGGGTTCCCTAGCATTGGTAGCAAAGGGAAAGAAGGCGACTGAAGAAGACTTGGAATCTGATCTCTCTGATAGTGAAATCTCCAATGAAGACAAGGCACTGCTAATTTCCAACCCTAAGAAGTTCTACAAGAAAAACTGCTCTCGCTTTCGGAATAAATAAAGGAAAGGTGGAAATTCTAGTTCTAAAAAGTCTAAAGATGAGGATTTCAAGAACTCTCAAGCTGATGATGAGAAAAAGGAGAAAAAGGTTCTAGGTGATTCTGGCTATGAATGCAATTATTGTCATGGCAAGAATCACTTTGCCAAGGAATGCATGTTCAGGAGGACGAATGAGAAGAAAGAGTTTGAGAAGGATGAAGCTTACTATATTTAGAAGATTCATGAGCTTCGGAAGAGGAATGGATCAAATGCGAAGCCATCTTTGATCGTGCGGGAGGGAGGTGATGAATTTGGACGATTTGAGGTTTGGTCAACTAACTTGGAAGATGATGAAGTTACAAAGCCAACCCATGGAAGTTGTTTTATTGTGAAGACAGAGATGCAGGGTGCTAAAGGAAGATGTTTAATGGTTCATAATTTTTTTGTTTTTATAAATAGAGAGGTTACGCGACTGACGGCGGTCACAATTCCAAAAATTGCTTCGTAGCGAAGACTGTTTCGGAGCTGGTGTCAGAATGTGAGAAGGTCATCGATAAGGTACACTCTATACTCCAGTCTCTTAATATTTCTATTACCTGTTATGCTTCTGAATTGGATGATTTAAAATACATTGTTTCTAATGTTAGAGACAGTTTAGTCTTAGCAATTCTAATTTAACTAATCAAATCAGCAGGGTAATGAATAAGAGTGAAGAGAGAAGATCATGGATAGAGAAGTTGGAATTAGAGCTTACTAGGTCAAAGGATGATGTCATTTATATTAAGAGAGACAATTTAGCACTTTTGAAACAAAGAAACATTTTCTGTTTGATAGTTAAGCGTTTATATTTGAATATCACCCAATTGCATCTTAATTGTGAAATAGGAAATTGATTGCACAAAATATTTTTGCCCTTTATTGAATTGAAAGAGGATGAAATCGATGCAAATTGCTATAAGTGTGAATCAATTGTGTCATCAGACGACATCTCTGATTCTTACAAAGTTGGACTTAAGAAAATGGAGAAATATATTAAGTCCAAAGATCACATAAACATGATGAAAGAATTGTTATATGAAAAGGATAAAGAACAAATCAAATCAAATACTATAAAAAATTTTGATTCATTATGCGAGAAATTTAGTTCAAAAAATACTTTTAATTCTGAAAATATTTCTGAAATTGATGAAAGCGATATGAGTGAAATTTCTGTACAGGATAAAGTTGATTGCTCGGAGTTTGTACAAAATAATCCCGAACCAAAGAAAAAGTTGATTTCTGAAAATTCAATTGAATATGTTCGTGTTGTAGAAAATAGATGTTCCAGTGTTTTAAATGCAAAAGCCACGGTCTTTCTAAAAGTACAAGTTGTTCCAAATCAAGTTTTCATAAAAACTAGATTGAACAAAAATGATACATCAAAACTAATGTCCCTGGTTAACAATGATAATGCTGATGGGTGTGACGAATTTTTATGGTATGAACCAATTTGTTGGATTAATGTCTAAGTCCATAACTATATTTGGTATGTACTTGACTCGACCCGACATGGTCCATTTGGGTTGCATGCCATCATGCACTTGGATAAACTAAATGAGAGAAATAAGACACTTATGGTTATTAATATATTATAAGTTCTAACATATTAATAATAAGAATAATAATATTTAATTAGTATTGATCAAGAATTAATTTAGAATTAATTATGTGACCAAAAGAAGACTAATTAAATATATGGGTTGATTATGTAAATAATCCATAACTAATATAGTGGGCCATAGCTCCATGGATAATCATGTTGGGTTAAACCCATATGATTCTTCATGGATGCTCTATGGAGGTTACATAACCCATGGGTCATGGAAATGAAAGGTCATGACAATTAGGGTTTACATGGTGTAGCCCTCATTGTAATTAAGCATCATATTATTCACTAAAATTGGCCACTAGTGTGTGTAAAAGAAGGGCTAGCCGATTTCATGAAGTGTAGATTTCTCTCTAAGTTATTCTAAGAGCATTTGATGTTGTGTGAGCCATTTGAGGTGTCACATTTGAGGCACTAGGCACTCAAGCCCCATGGTGTCAAGCTACACTACAAGAGGTATTTATTCTATCTATATTATTACCCAAGTTTCTATAATTGTATTCTAGATAGGGTAATACCTTGGAATATTAGTATTTGCATGTATATTAGAGAAAACATAGATCCAAGGTATTTAGGGTTGCATGTACACTGTAGGAGTGTTATAATGCTCAAAACTCAACAGTGGTATCAGTACCTAGGTTTGTTTTCTTGTATACTTGTTGCAATTGCTGATAAATCGAAGTTTTTGTACTGTCTGGGCAGTGGACTCGTCGAGTTCCCTCATGGAATCGACGAGTCCAAGGCAAAACTCATCCAACTCGGCGAGTTAGTTCATGCACTCGATGAGTTGGACCCCCTGACAGCTTATCTTTGAGTGTTGGTGCTGGAATTGGTCTAGAATCATTATCTTAAACTGTTTTGGACTTATAAAAACTATTTTTTTGATGTGATAATGATTATGGTAAACCCATTTCAGATTTGTTATCAAAATTTCAAGTGTTATATGGTTAATTTTATGATTCTTGAAATTGTTGATATGCATGTTCTTGAACTTATGAGTTTTGATGATCATATGAATTATTTGTAACCTTCTTGGTAGTTTAATTCTTGATCATTATGTGTTTTAATGGAGTCCATAACTTTTCCTCAAGTTATGGATAACTAAGAGTCATAAGTTATTAAATCCATTAAAAGAACACAATGGTTACATAAAATGAAAAGTCACTCATGTTAATAAGCCATTAAATCATAATTTATGAGAAAAGAAAAACTTCCATAAGTTATGAATTATGAAGAGTCACTTTCTTAATTAGTTTAAAGTATTCCATAACTTGTCCTCAAGTTATGGAACATAAAGAGTTTTTTAAATAAAACTACTTTAAACAAATAAGTTATGGAATTGAAAAGTTTTGAAAGTTACAAAACTTGCCCTCAACTTTTGGAATTTGAAAAGTTTTTTTTATGAATACTTTAATTCCAAATTAAGCCTTGGAATTTTAAAAAATTAAAATTCAACCCTTATACTATTATAATATTATAAGTTAATAATATGTATATATGTATAAGAGCAAGTTGTCTTACCATTAGTAGGCCTCATTCATGAAGCCGGTCTATAAGGGGGGGTGTAAGGTTGTTGCCTATAAAATGGAAACTTAATGGGTGTGCACTCTTACCCACCGCTTCCTTGATCGGTAGAGGGTCGTTAGTCGAAAAAGGTAGGACAAGAACTATAATTCTCCTTTCATTAAAAGTATTAATGATAAATACTAAGTAACTAAACACTTATGAATTCCCAATCTTAGGTACTTAGGAAAATGCGAATACGGTGCTAATCCATGAAATTACACTTTGCACTTTGTTTAAGCCGTTAGTGGAGCATGTGTGGTTAACCGGCACACTAACCTGTACTTAACAAGGTAGGTAAAGGGCGACTTAATATTTATCATAGTATTGTTGGAGCGTGTGTGGTTAACCTGCACATCGATTGAGGGGTAAATATTAAGGGTACCAAGTATATTTGCATGGTTACTTCACACCTTGTTTTATGATCCTCGGCATCCCAGTCACAAAACCTGAAGGGCACACTCGAAATTGAAACATGCCATTGACATGTTCAATGAATCTCAAAAGATCAAGAAGTTTCAAAACCAATTAAAACCTAATTAAATATCTCGTTTATCTTGGTGGAAATTGGTGAATCGTCATCCACCTACCTTCAAATATTTTATAGACTGGATTACGTCATCCCTCTTCCAAGTTATAAAATATTGTGTTGGGTCCTAGCCTTAATATTACATATTGGGTGTTATATTAAGGACTTAAATCAACTTACTTGAATTTATCCCATTAAGATGTCTGGTTCAGACAACAATGATCTTCCCAAATCAAGCTTTCTAATGAAGATGATTTCCCAAGTTTATCTCATGGAAATCATACTTCTCTTCCTCCACCTCCTTCAATTATTCTCCCTATACCACAAGCTAAAATAATTGAAAAGTTCAAGATCACTCAATCCCTACTCACAATAAAACATAAAAATGGAAGTCATGTGTGCACTCATGCCTTACGACTGAAGTCACTGATTGTCAGGTTGAGAATGTTGGGTGTCATTGTCCCAAGGAAGTTGGCTATTGACTGGGTCTTTCAGTCACATCCTGAGTCATATAGAAAGACTACTATGTGACAGGTCACGACATGACCCTAATGCATCTTCCTTATTTTCTTATTGATGCTGAATCAGAAATGGTTTGGTGCAATAGTCAAGCAAATATGGATGGAAGGTCTATTTCTCAAACTTCCATGGACATGGAGAATGGTAACATTGGAAGTCCAGAAAAGCTTTCTCTTCCCAATGGAAAGGGATCAGCCTTGGTCAACCTTATTGACCAGAAGGTAAAGAGAAAGTCTAAGTCTGGGAGAGCCTTTTGTACCATTCCCAAAGAGTTTATATGTTTTCATTGTGAAGAAAAAGGGGCATTGGAATCGAAGCTGCCCTAGCTACCTGAAAGATAGAAGAATCAAAAGTTTGACTATGTTTCAGGTAAATCCACTACCTAACTCTCTTAAGTTTCATTTGACGATTCTTAATACATTTTGATGTATGAAAGGATCAATCAAAGGGTAGGAAACTTAAAGAAAAGAGTATGCTAAATCTGATCGCGTAGATGGATTTCTATCGTATGATTTGAAGATTAGATTCTTGAGCTACTTCTTAGGAGTTATGATAGATTAATAGGGAACCTGAAATATCATAGTTTTCATTTGAAGTTGCATTGTAAGGAAAAAGGTTTTTCTGCATTTTGAAAATAAATAAATAATAGTTTTCTTTATTTTATATCTCCTTACAATTGCATTCCTGAAAACTTGATGTTTGTATGTTTCTAGCAATATTGGAAATATGAATTTGATTCTTTCATTTGTGGTAGTGTCTAAATTTATCAAATAAGGAATGATTCTCACCACCCAAGTTTCAATTGGACCAAAACTTGGAATCATGCAAGTTGTTTAGTATGATGAATGAGAATTTTCATTTTTGGAAAACTAAGACTAGTTTCTTGTTCACATGTATATGTGACTCAAGTGAAGGACTAAGGGATCAAATACACATTCTTGTGCACTAGCCAAAGTCCACCAGAAAAGATGAATGAAACTATTCATCATGATTTACTAAGGTTTAGTAAATATGATTATACTTACAAGCATAAGTATAACTCTGAGACATTGGAAAAATTCCAAATGTATGGCAGAGTGAATAATAAGAATCAAAATAGGTAGAAGGATAAAAGTTTCACAAATCTGAAAAGATGGGAGAGTAATTTAGTATCATGATTTATGATCATCATAATGATTTTGAGACCTTATCACAATTCATCCTCTAAGTGCCTTCTGATAGCTAAGAAGAGGAGTTATGAATTGTTGAAGTGGTTAAGTCAAGAAGAGGATTCATACTTGGTTCCAAAAAGAAATCTTAGAGTTATACTCTAAGATTGTGACTTGAGTGGCATGTCTTAAATAAGGTTTAAAACACTTATAAGATTAAATGTTTTCTACTCTTGTACATTTGAAGTTGGTAAGTTGTGATGTTTTGGATAAAACAAAGACCCACTAAGGCCAATTGTGTTAAGTGTTTGTCTTGATTAGAATCCACACTATCTCTTGAATATTTGAGAAGGAAGTCTTATAGGTCAAGAAGACAGTGGGAGTCAAAAAGATCCTGAAATGGTTTCAAGAACTAATCAAGAATAAAACATGTATTTCATCACTAGCACACAACTAGAGGTTTATAACCTATCTTGTTGACATTTCTATGCCCATTCCAGTTAAGTTGGCTATACATTTGTGTTATACATGTTCTCAATTGTTTGCATAACTACTTGGAAGCACTGGCAGGCTCTTGTACTGCCAGGTGGCAAGAAGTTTAGATTGCACAAGGTCAATCCGTATGAGTTTGGATTTGTCACTAACCTTGTCTTGTAATTATGGTTTTGACAAATTCACGTGGATAAGAACAAATACACCATAAAATCTAAGGGTCATAAGTTTTCTCTCCGATTCATGAAAATGATGGTGAGGAAACACTTCCACCAAGTAGATTTTAAGTAGATAGTAATCGTTGCATTCTCAAAGTCATTAGTAGAGCAAACTAACATGGACTTATGAGAAATAGCAAAGGTCTAACCAATTGTAACTATGAATACGAAATCCCTTTTCATAGTTCTTAAATTGCTTAGACACACCAGTGAGCTATTTACAATAAGCTGTATGATTTTGATAAAGTCTTATCAAAGCAATCTAGTATCAGAAATTTGAACTTTGATAAGAAAGTCAATAAAGTATTGATTTCTAGAAGTCCACTAATTTCTGAATACATGTTAAAGCTAGTGGGAGCATAAGTATTATGCTGATAATCATCATGTTAGTGGGAGCATGAGAACTATGATAAGTATTGCAAGTTAGCAATGTTAATTATAGAAAACAAAAGTTCAACTCGTGAGGTTGCAAGGGTTGAAAAAATTGTTTTGCTATAATTAAGGCAGAGGAAATTATATTTCATTTCAATTCTAAAAGGCTTAGATTGAGATTTTAATCATTTTAGTCAAGAATATATATATATATATATATATATATATATATATATATATGAATTTCATGTTGGATTGGTTCAACTTAAGGAAATTCTATATACTGCGTTCTCAAAATTCGGTTATGATTACGACATCCCTCTTTATAGTCAAAATTTGAAAACATGGCAAACAAAAATTATTGTAGCAAAAGATTGGTCTAGAATCATGTCTTTATGTGAGACATCATGAATCGTGTCCCGTTATCTTTGGGTACAAGATCGATTGCATGTGCTATAATATTTATCATTTCTAAATTTTCCAAATGCCTTGGGGCATTAAGGGGGAAAAGGTCTAGAATTGGATATGACTAAAGTCATTAAGCAATTGTCGAGGACAATCTAAAGTTATACCAAGGATTGGTTGCTCAAGGATAGTTAGAAGCATACTGTTAATATTGGAAGGACCATATTAACATATTCTGGAAAAGAGACAACTCTTGTTCAGAAGTAGTAGTCAAAATAGGAATATGGAGTTGTCTCCATAGGTGGAAGTTATATGTGTAAGATTATAAAACATAATGCAAGAAGGATATTCAAAGCAATGTGCTTTGAGACATCGTCTCCATGGAATTGATTTCCATTGGAATAACCTATAATGACTGTTGACAAGTCTTTGTGACTTTGTACATATTAATTACAAGAGGGTCTGTGCATATACGTTTAAAATCTAAACAGATTTTGGTAAATGTTAGGAATTTGGAATTCTTACATTTTCTGATAAGGATTTGGGAGTGTGAAAAGAGAATCATTGAAAGTAAGTTCAATCGATCTATTTCACAAAATAAGGATCATAGACAAACATAGAGTGCATACTTGATGTATTGCAAAGTTATTGTTTAGAAAACATAGTGTACACGCTTGGAGCATGGGACAACTAGTGTTTTTTAAATTCAAGTATAAAGTTGATAAAACCGAAACCATGAATAATGAGTAATCAGTATGGTGATAAATAAAAAGTGTTTTATTTATGTTCATATTTTTGATACCATATTGGATTCATTTATTCTTATGTTTCATTTTGCATGTTTTGACTTCCAGAATAAACTAGGTTATTCTTCCTGAATGACTAAAGTTATTCAAACCATCCACATTCGGTCATATGTTGGAAGTAGATATGAATCAAGACTATCATGGGTTGGCTTCTAGAGGTCCAAGTTAGTGGACAAAGTGGTGCTACAACACTCATGCGTGCTCATAAGTTCTGAGTACTAGATTCGACCCGTGCTTATTTGAACCACTTCATGGATTTTATCACAAGTGATCATGAGACGATAATATCTTATATTCTTCAAACCTAGAGATATGAGTTGTTACTATGAGTTGATAGTACATTGATTGCACGAAAATGCATTGGTAACTCGATGTTATAAAACGTTCCTTTGTGTATGACTCAAGAAGTAGTAGAACAAGCCATATGAGTCGAAGTTTATCCATTCCTTTTACCTTCTAGATAAAAGCGATATCTGTGGGCCCCTCGATGATTTAGTGATGATACATGTGAGTACTTGGCCAAGCCAGGACTGATGTAATTTGTTCAATCAGTCAGTCGTCATAAATCGAAAATCGGGAAACAACAAATGGACAGAGAGAATGATTACTAATCCATGTCTCAGTCCATATTATATCTAGAATGGAGGAATATATGATCCCTTATCTAATGGAAAATTTATTGACAATGTCAGAGTTCAGTTACAAGGTCAGAGTTCGATAAGCAACTTTTGAGAGCTAAGATTGCTAGTTGGGTTTCGAAGTCATACGCAATAGTAGTTTTAGACTTATCCAAGTGGGAGACTGTTGGATTAATGTCTAAGTCCATAACTATATTTGGGTATGTACTTGACCTAACCCGGCATGGTCCATTTAGGTTGCATGGCATCATGCACTTGGATAGACGAAATGAGAGAAATAAGACACTTATGGTTATTAATATATTATAAGTTCTAATATATTAATAATAAGAATAATAATATTTAATTAGTATTGATCAAGAATTAATTTAGAACTAATTATGTGATCAAAAGAAGACTAATTAAATATATGGGTTGATTATGTAAATCATCCATAACTTATATAGTGGGCCATAGCTCCGTAGATAATCAAGTTGGGTTAAACCCATAGGATGCTTCATGGATGCTCTATGGAGGTTACATAACCTATGGGTCATGCAAATGAAAGGTCATGACAATTAGGGTTTACATGGTGTAACCCTAATTGTAACACACTATATAAGCATCATATTATTCACCAAAATTGGCCACTAGTGTGAGTAAAAGAAGGGCTAGCCGATTTCATGAAGTGTGGATTTCTCTCTAAGTTATTCTAAGATCATTTGATTTTGTGTGAGCCATCTGAGGTGTCACATTTGAGGTACTAGGCACTTAAGCCCCATAGAGTCAAGCTACATTACAAGAGGTATGTATTCTATCTATATTATTACCCAAGTATCTATGATTTTATGCTAGATAGGGTAATACCTTGGAATATTAGTATTTGCATGTATATTAGAGAAAACATAGATACAAGGTATTTAGGGTTGCATGTACACCATAGGAGTGTTAGAATGCTCAAAACTCAACAATATTGACAATGTTATTGAGATAAGAGGTCTATTCGAAATGACCTCATGGAAAACAAAAGGAAAATACGTTTCAGAACCACTGAATCGTGTTGACCTTCGTTACGATCATGCTGGTCCTAGTGGCACTAAAGATGTTCCAAGTGAATCTTCCTCTGAACAAACCTATATGCCAATCCGAAAAGAGAAACCTAGGATTAATGTTCATTTGTCTGCTGAAGAAATCATTGCTAAGAAAAGGCAGATGAATACTAGATATAGGAAACACTTACAAGAAAGAAAGTGTTTTTGGAAAAACAAGAATTCCAATCAAAATTCTGTTAAATGAAAAAGATCCTCTGTTCAAAATACAAATTCTTCTCCAATTTAGAAACCAAAAATAAAATCTTTTTCAAAACCACAGGTTTCAAAACCTCAAGTTTCAAAACCTATTAAAAAGCCAAAATCCAATTTTTCTCCAAAAACAAATTTTTCAAAAACTATCAACACATTAAAAGATATTAAGGGCAAAAGTAAAGTTGTTTTGAAACCAAATATTTCTATCGAGGAATATGAAGCTAACTTGATAAACGAGGAAAAGGAATTTACGAAAAATATTACCAAAAAACACAAGGAGTTTATTCAATGAAAAGCAAATGTAGTTGAAATTAATCTTTGTGATAATAAAAGGGAGGGTTTCAAAATAATAAAAGGGAAGAATATGGTTTTGCTAAAAAGATCCTTTTGGGTTAATAAGAATAACATTTTTGCTGTTCTTTAGAAATCCTCACAAGGACCCAAGATGGTTTGAGTTCCTAAATCTCTCTGAATTTTATAGGTAACATGTAACAAACAGTACGACTTTGAATGGTATATCAACAATGGTTGTTCGCGTAACATGATTGGAAGAAGAGAAGAACTATGAGAATACCGATCATTAGAATATGATGGTAGAGTAAACTTTGGAAACAACGCCACAAGGCAAATCAAAGGCTACATGATGATTACGACTGGAAAATTCTCCATTCAGAAGGTAGCGTATGTAGAAGGCCTGCAACATATCCTAATGAGTTTTTCACAATTGGTTGTAAGTACTGGGCTGAAAGTGTTATTTGATGATGAGGGTTTTGAAATCATTGAGAAGAAAACAAAAGCAGTACTTCTAAACTCCATAGGAAAGGGATAGATGTATCCTTTGAACTTAAAATCGATCACATGGAAGCCTTCCATTTGCCTTCTTACGAAAGCATCTTCGGATGATAGTTAATTATGGCACCGAAGGCTCTCTTATCTGAATTTCAAGGATATCAACAAACTCGTACTGGTCAATCTTGTTCGTGTTCTACCCCTTCTGAGATTTGACAAAGAACATTTGTGTGCTCCTTGCGAGCTATGAAAGAAAAGTAGGAAGAGTCACTCAACCATCATCAATACCAAAATTATCGAGCCACTTGAATTAATGCATATTGAGTTGTGTGGTCCATCTGCCATCAAAAGTATTTGTGGTAATAAATATATATTGGTTGTTGTTGATGATTTTTCTAGATTTACCTAGATGTTGTTTCTTAGATAGAAATCTGACGCTACTCCGAAGCTAAAAGACTTCATTAAGCAGCTAGAGCTTCAACTATGAAAGCCCATTCAAAACATTCTCAGTGACAATGGTCCGGAATTCAAAAACCAAGCATTTGAAGAATTCTTAACTGACAAAGGGATGGCTCATAACTTCTCTTCTCCTTACACTCCAAAGCAGAATAGGGTCGTTGAAGGATGAAACTGCTCCCTTTGTTATTGTTTGCGAATCTTCCTCTCTACTTCTGAGATGATGCTGTATGAACAACATGTTTCAATCAGAATTGCTCTTTCATCAACAAAAGATTTTCAATTACTCCTTATGAAATTCTAAACAAAAGAAAACCTAACGTCAAATTTTTCCATGTGTTTGGTTCTAGGTGCTTCATTTTCAATTCCAAAGAACAAAGGACAAAATTCGATGCAAAAGCTTATGAAGGATTTTTTCTAGGTTACTCGTTAACTTCGAAGGCATATAGGGTTTTGAACAAGAAAACAAGGAAAATCGAAGAAACCTATTACGTCACCTTTGATGATAGTTATATGAAAAAGTTTCTGAAAACAGATTGTCAATCTGAGGAGATCTTTCCCTCAAAGAATCCTATGAGAATTCCTCTTTTAAATCTGTATGAGGAACATCTAAATGTGTTTGATTTTCCTGAAAAGCCATCTCATCTGAATCAAAAGCAAAGGACAATCAAGGGCATAAGTCTATGAAAATTGTTGATGAAGTTGTCAAAATAATTGAAACCTCTCAAGACACACCAATTCCGAAAGCCTCTGATCTACTATCTCAACCAGCACCTTCTGATGCTCCATTCCAGGGGAGAGCTCCTCTTCAACCACAAATCCCGATGTTCCAATTCAGGGGGAAAGTCCAATTCCGGATGTAGAGTTAGATGGAATCTTCCAGGGGGAGAATGAAAATAATGACTCCGGTATACAATTGGAATTTGAAGACATAAATGTTGAATTGGATCCAACCTATGATCCGAACTACCCTCCATTGGCCAAATGGACCAAAGATCACCCAAAATCTCAAGTGATCGGACCACCATCTTCAGGAGTTCTTACAAGGGCTCAAAAAAAGCGAATCAAAATTCATTATTTTCAAAAATGGAATTTTGCATGTTTAATTCGTTCGTCTCCAAAATCGAGCCTAAAACTGTAAAGATAGATCTTGACCATGTTGATTGGGTGCAAGCTATACAGGAAGAACTTAATGGATTTGAGAGGAACAAAGTTTGGAGACTAATTCCCATTCTGAAGGATGCTTCATTCGTTGGAATGAAATGGGTGTTTCACAACAAAATGGATAAGGAAGGCAATGTGATTCGGAATAAAGTCTGATTGGTTGTGAAAACATACTGTTAAGTGGAAGGTATAGACTATGAGGAGACATTCACACCGGTTGTGCGACATCCCCAAATTTCTCATCCAGAAAAGACCAAATTAATTTATGCTTTTGAAATAAAATCAGAGTAATCTTTTAAAAGATGTTGCAAAATTTTTCCCCAAAACAAAACATGATAAAAATTTATCAAAACATTTCTTAAAAAAATATGTATTTTCATTAATATCAAAACCTCGGGATGTCATGTCTCGATACAGACCAAAAGCATAAATAGTGCATCATAAGCCTTACAACAGTTATTTACAACTACTAGCCTATAATCTAAAAATCGCTCTTGATCATCCAAACTCTGATCTGGGTACATTACCTGCAATATAAAAAGCTGAGTGGGTCAGGCTTGGGAGCCCGGTGAGCATATACGATTTTCAACCCACAAATAGTAAACTTATTAATTTCATCAACCAACAATACATTTATTAATTTCATCAATCAACAATAACCCTGATTACCCGTTACCGTTATCCTCACTTTACGTCCCTAAACACCAAACATAAGGGACCTAGCCTAAGGAGCATCATCGGGATGGAGTTTACTGCTAAGGGGATTCCTCAGCCATATATGTCCGTAAGGAAACCATGAAAGGGATGGAGGACACCAGTGAACATATAGTTCACCAGCACCTACAGGTCCGTGGTCATCATCTATACTCCGCTAGATGACTAGAACAATAACAACAACATCAAGACCTCTCATCATTTTAACACACACCAACTATTTCATCTACCCATGTTATGCCCAACATATATGTAGATAAAAATACATATAAAGTTTAAATTATTTTAAAACCTGTATAAAACATTCATTCAACACCCATCTCAAATAAACAAACAATAAATATACACATAGCACATATTTTGTAGAAAATACTTAATATCTATGTGTAAGATGAAAGTGACCACACACTCACTTGATTTAACGATAATCGGGCAGCACTTTGTTTCTTAAAATGATCGCTTGTAATGAAACCGGGATGTTTTCTAAAAAACCGGGCTTCACTTGGGCACAGTTTCAACTAATAAATGTGATTTTCTCTGGAAATTCAGAGCGTAATGACTTGCTTCGGGTGTCGGGAATGATACCGGGACCACGGGGATGTAAAATAGCTTGAAAGAGCGTGCAAGGTGTAAACGTGTGCAGAAATCCAAAAAAACTAGGAGGGTTCCTACCTCCCTTTATATAGGGCAAAGCCTCGATCGAAGGGGGAGAAGGGAGGACACATGGCTCGCATGCGAGGGGGAGGAGGTGGCAACAGCGAGGGTGAGGCAGGTGGTAGCAGCGGGGCGAGGCAAGTGGTAGTCTCGGATTGGGTCGCACCTTACGTTGAATCAGGAGGCGAACATGCTTCGGACACGGGGTGCGTGTGAGAAGTGGGTGATGTGGCCGAACTTTCGTTTAGACTCCGTCGGATAATTTTGAATTTATTTTTAATATTATTATTTTTTTCAAACCGAGACTGGAAATCCGTTAAAAATTCATAACTTTTTCATCCGACGTTCATTTTCATCTATCTTTTTACCATTGTACCACCATCGATGAGACCTTCGATTCTCGTTTAGGTTGTGTCGGCTAAAAATCACTCGATCTAAAATTCAAGTATTTAGTTGTCTACTGCTAAGCTGAAACTTAGAAAAATCAGAACTTCCTCATACAAAGTCAGATTTGAGCATTCTTTTTATGAAAATTTTTGGTTTAATGAATACTACGACTTTCATTTAGATCATTAATGCTAAAAAGCACTTTATCGTAAATTCACTTTTTACGTCACACAGCATCATGCCGGTTCTGTCGCGAAATTTCGACATGTCATAACTTCTTCGTTATAACTCGGATTTTGGTATTCTTTGTATCTCCGAAATCTTTATTTCAACCACTAAAACCTTCTTCATAGATATAGGATTTATCTAACATTTATTTTCGACACTTATTTTTATCCTTACCTCATTAAATTATAATAATTAAGCATAAAACACATAATAATCAAATAATACATCTTTATTATTTCAAAACAAGTTACAAAGGTTGGCCTAGAGTATTACATCATCATTAGTGCGTAGCCTAGAAACACGGCGTTACTATTCTCTCCCCTTAGGATGATTCCGTCCTTGGAATCACACATCAACAAAGAAATGCGGATATCGATTCATCATGTCACTCTCCGTTTCCCAAGCGTGATTTGGCCCATTCTTATGTTTCCATCTCACAAGAACTAAATCGACCATCTTGCGTCGCAACTTTTTAGTCTTATGGTCAACAATTGCTTTTGGTTCTTCGATTAACCTCTTGCTTTCATCCAACCTTAATTCAGAAATCAGAATTATGTCGGGAACATCTCCAGTGAACTTCCTCAAATAACACACATGGAAAGTGTTATGAATACCATCTAGTTCTTCTTGTAGTTCTACCTTGTAAGCTTGGTTCCCAGTCCTCTGAAGAACTTTAAATGGTCCAATAAGCCTTGGACTCAACTTTCCCCTTTTACCAAATCTTATAAGTCCCTTCCACGACAAGACTTTAAGTAAAACTGAATCTCAAAATTCGAATGTTATCAGTTGTTATTTTTTGTCAGCATGGCTCTTTTGACAATCCCGAGCTGCTAACATTCATTCCCTAATCACTTTCATCTTTTCAGTAGTCTGATGAACTATCTTGGGTCCCATAAACTGCTTTTCTCCAGCTTCAAGCCAACACAACGACGTTCGAAACTTTTGTCCATACAAAGCTTGATAAGGAACCATCTTGATGCTCAAGTGAAAACTATTATTTGAGGAAAATTCTACTAGAGGTAAATGTTCATTCCAGTTACCTTGGAATTCTTGTAGCATATCCTCCAATGTTTGAATCATTCGTTCGCTCTGACCATAAGTTTGCGGATGTTAAGCAGTACTTAAACACAACTTTGTACCCAATTCCTCTTGTAGACTTCTCCAAAACCTTGACGTGAAATGGCTATCGCGATCTGACACAATTTTTAGGGGAATACCATGATTTTTCACTATCTCTTTCACGTAAACCTTTTCAAGCTTTTCCATAGACCACTTCACATTGGCAGCTATGAAAGTGCACTTTTTTTGAACCGATCAATGATCACGCAAATCATGTCTTGACCGCTTTTTTTTATGGGAAGTTTAGTTACAAAATCCATGGTGATGTCTTCCCATTTACCCATGGGTACATGTAAAGGTTCTAAAGTCTCATACGGTTGCTGATGTTATGCCTTAACTCTCGCACATGTCATGCATTCGGCCACATACTTTGCAACATCGAGCTTCATCGTCGACCACCATTAGTAGGGTTTCAGAACCTTATACATTTTCGTGTTGCCGGGATGAATCGAGTAAATGGTCTTGTGAGCTTCTTCCAACAGAATGTCTCTTATTCCTCCCGTCTTAGGTACCCAAATCCTGTGTTGGAATACCTTCAACCCTTGGTTATTTGTACTGAACACTAACGTCTTGCCCAAACGATCTTCCTTTCGGTCATTTTTCTCTGAAGCTTCCTCCTGATCTTTCTTTATAATTTCCACAATGGTCAAGTCAACTTCAATTCTCAACGCTCTTGGCCTTTTCTTTTCAAGGTTTATCTTTCGACTGAGGGAATCAATGACAACATTTGCTTTACCAGGGTGGTAAAGTATCTCACAATCGTAGTCTTTGAGTAACTCTAGTCAACATCGTTGCCTCATGTTCAATTGTTTCTAATTAAAGAGGTACTAAAGACTCTTATGATCAGTGAAAAGTTTTCATTTTGTGCCATAGAGGTAATGCCTCCATATCTTTAGGGTAAATACTACCGCTGCCAACTCCAGATCTTGAGTAGGGTAGTTCTTTTCATACTCTTTCAATTGTCGAGATGCATTTGCTATCACCTTTTCTCTTTAAGTTAGAACACATCCCAACCCGACTCCCGATGCATCTCTATACACTACAAAATCTTCAACTCCATCGGGTAGAGAAAGAATCAGTGCTTCACATAATTTTTTCTTTAGCTTCTTGAATGCTTCCTTATGCTTTTCACTTCAAGTATAAGTAGCTCCCTTGTGGGTCAAAACTGTTAACGGAGCAGCTATCGAAGAAAATCCTTGGATAAACCTTCGGTAATATCCAGCTAATCTTAGAAAGCTTCGGATCCCCGAAGGATTCTTTGGTTGTTCCCACTTTTTTATAGCTTCAATCTTAGTTGGGTCAACCATAATCCCTTCTTGGTTAACCACATGACCAAAAGATTTGACTTCTTGAATCCAAAAATCACATTTGGAAAACTTTTCATACAACTTCTCCTTCTTTAATACTTCTAACACTTCTCGCAAGTGTTTGCCATGCTCCTCCTGGCTTTTCGAGTAAATCAGAATGTCATCTATGAACACTATCACAAATTTATCAAGGAATGGTTTACAAAACCTATTCATGAAATCCATGAACGCTACTGGAGCATTGGTTAGTCTAGATGACATAACCAAAAACTTGTAGTGTCCATATCTTGTTCTGAACACAGTATTCTCAATATCCTGCTCTCTTACTTTTAGCTGATGATATCCTGACCTAAGATCAATCTTCAAGAAATAACTCGAACCTTGCAACTAATTGAACAGGCCATCAATCCTTGGCAACGGGTATTTGTTCTTTATTGTTGACTTGTCCTGCTCTCTGTAATATATGCACATTCTCATGCTCCCATCTTTCTTCTTCACGAATAACACCGGAGCTCCCCAGGGTGATGAACTAGGTCTAATGAAACTGCTATCCAATAATTCATGAAGTTGTGTCATAAGCTCCTTCATCTTTGTCGGTGCTAATCAATATGGGGATTTTGCTATCGGTGTTGTTCCTGGTAACAAGTCTATTCTATACTCCACTTGTCTATCAAGGGGCAATCCATGAAGATTTTCAGGAAAGACTTCCGGATAGTCACACACCACTGGTATGATGTGCATTTCCTTCTTCTCCTTCTTGGCATCAATCATGAATGCCATGTATGAGGTGCATCCTTTAGATAAACATTTTCTGGCTTTCATTAGGAAAATGATTCCAGAATTCACTCTGTTCTTGTCTCCGTACACCATAAATGACTCTTTTCCAAGCGGGTTTACCCTTACTATCTTTTTCTTGCATAATATTTCGGCATCATTGGCGCTAAGCCAATCCATCCCCAGAATGATGTCGAAACCATTTAACTCGATGGGTAACAGCTCCTCATGGAATTCGTTTCCATTTAAATCGATGACAATGTTCTTAATACAATCGCTAACAAGTATGAATTTGCCACTAGCAATTTCTACAATTAGGGCATCATTTAGCTTTTCTATAGGCAATGCTAGTTTTTCACCAAATTTATGTGATATAAAGAAGTAATTCGCTCCGAATTCAAACAATAAATTGGCAGGCAATCCATTTACAAGAAAGGTACCTGAAGCGACATCCACGTCATCCTTTGCGACTTCCAATGTCATCTGGAAAGCTATGGCTTTTAGCTTGGTGGGAGATAGGCTTTGCTGCCTCTTTCTTCTTTAGGCAATCCTTCAAAATGCGCCCTTCTTTGTTGCACCCATAATAGACTTTCTTAACGAAAGTGCATTCATTGGCATGATGCCCAGACTTTCCACATTTATAATATGTGACCTCTCCGTCACATTTCTTAGAGTGATTCTTCTTGCACTTCTTACACCACTTTGTTTCAGTTCCTCCTACAAATTTCCTCGAACCAGACTTCGAGAATTTTCCCTTCTTATTGGAACCTGAAGTTCCTTCAAACTTTCTCTTCTCACCAACTTCAACCTTGCTGGTGGCTCCCCCCTTAATCATATCTTCAACAGACTTGGCAGCCCAGATAGCTGCCTCCAGAGTAAGTGCCTGACACACTGGCACTGCATACTCCCATGGAAGTCCCTTTGCGTACCTGTCAATTTTTTTAGCTCATCTGGGACATTACACAAAGCAAACTCCATTTTGTCTGTGAAGTTATTGGTGTATTCATCAATGGACATACTTCCCTTCTTTAGTGTCAGAAATTGGTTCTCCTGCTCAAGCAAATTTTGGGCCGAGCAGTACTTGCACTTGAAATGCACCAAGAAATCTGCCTAAGTCAGTTGCAGTGGCTCAACAAGGCTTAGGGTCTTCCCTAGAGTGTTCCACCAGCGAACAGCGCCACCTCTGAACTGACGCACTACAAATATGGTTTGTAACTTGCCTTGACAACCACATGTCATGAAGGCCAATTCCATTTCCGAGATCAAATCCATTACTCAGATAGGATCTTCCTTTCCAATGAAAGTTGATGGCTTGCAAGTCATAAAATATTTGTACTTGCATCCATTTTTCTTGACTCCTTCCTCTTGATTATTGCTCCTATCCACAAGCGGTTCAGTCTGACCAACAGATCTACTGTGATTTCCTTCCTCTGATTGATCGTCATTTAATTTAGGTTGTTCAATAGGCATTGAAGGTTCACTCATGTTGTTCAACAACAATTGTCTCATTTCATCCCTCTGCTCAGCCATCATGGATTGAATCATGGCTTGCATTCCATTCATTGTGATTGGTTCTAGTGTAGTTTCTACTATAAGCATCTGTTCCATCACTTCGGGTTGAGGTTGCTGATTTTTGTTTGCATTTCCAGCTCCACTTCGAGTTTTCGCCATTATAATCAATACACCAATTAAGGAGAATTCAGATCTTCATCACTCTGAAACATTACATGCTAGTTCTAATATCGTAGTTGTACACTTAGAATCATGAACACATAAGGTTTCTAGATCCGGTCAGCAACAAACCGTAGATCTAAACAATTAATTGCATATATAGCAAACATATAACATTTAGCACATAAAAGTATTTTAGGCATCTTTCTTAAAATATATTAGTGCTCATATCTAAATATGGTAGATACTTATCTCACAATCATCACTTAGCATTCTAAGTTTAAGTCTAGAAATCCTACAAATTCCTATTTCGCTTAAACTAATCCTCTCATACCAACTGTGACATCCCCAAATTTCTCGGTCAGAAAAGACCGAATTAATTATGCTTTTGAAACAAAATCGGAGTAATCTTTTAAAAGATGTTGCGGAATTTGTCCCCAAAATAAAGCATGATCAAAATTTATCAAAACATTTCTTAAAGAAATATGTATTTTCATTCTATATCAAAACCTCGGGATGTCATATTCCGATATAAACCAAAAACATAAACAATACATCATAATCATTACAACAGTTATTTACAACTACTGATCTATAATCCAAAAATCCATCTTCATCATCCAAACTATGCTCCGGGTCCACTACCTGTAATATAAAAAGCTGAGTGGGTCAGGCTTGGTAGCCTGGTAAGCATATAAGGTTTTCAACCCATAAATAATAAATTTATTAATTTCATCAACCAACAATAAATTTATTAATTTCATCAATCAACAATAACCCTAATTACCCGTTACCATTATCCTCACTTTACGTCCCTAAACACCAAACATAAGGGACCTAGCCTAAGGAGCATCATCGGGATGGAGTTTACTGCTAAGGGGATTCCTCAGCCATGTATGTCCATAAGGAATCCATGAGGGGGATGGAGGACACCAGCGAAATGACCGCTTCTAATGAAACCGGGCAACACTTCATTTCTTAAAATGACCGCTTCTAATGAAACCGGGATATTTTCTCAAAAACTGGGCTTCACGTGGGCAAAGTTTCGACTAGTAAATATGATTTTCTCAGGAACTTCAGAGTGTTGGGACTTGCTTCGAGTGTCGGGAATGATACCGGGACCTTGGGGGATGTAAAATAGCTTGAAAGAGGGTGTAAGGTGTAAAAGTGTGCAAAAATCCAACCAAAACCGGGAGTGTTCACACCTCCCTTTATATAGGGCGAAGCCTTGGCCAAAGGGGGAGAAGGAGGACACGCGGATCGCATGCGAGGGGGAGGATGTGGCAAAAGTGACGGCGAGGCAGGTGGCAGCAACGAGGCGAGGCAGGTGGTAGTCTCGGATTGGGCTGCGCCTTCGGTCGAATCAGCAGGCAGACACGCTTCGGACACGGGGGCCCTGCGAGAAGTGGGTGATGTGGCCGAACCTCGTCCATGCGAAATTCGTCGGTTCTTGTGATTTTCTCGGATTTTGTGTCCCGAACTTCAAAAGTCCTTAACTTTCGCATACGAGCTCAGTTTTTGACGTTCTTTATATGCACGTGTAGGTGAGATTATACTCTACAACTTTCGTTTAGACTCCGTCGGTAATGTTTGACTTTATTTTTTTATTATTATTATTTTTAACAGATCTGGGCAGGAAAATTTGTTAAAAATTCATAACTTCTTTATCTGACGTCCGTTTTCGTCTGTCTTTTTACCGTTGTACTACTATGGACGAGACCTTCGATTCTTGTTTAGGTTGTGTCGGCTAAAAATCACTCGATCTAAAATTCAAGTTTTTAGTTGTCTACTGCTAAGCTGAAACTTAAAAAAATCAGAACTTCCTCATACGAAGTCAGATTTGGGCATTCTTTTTATGAAATTTTTCGGTTTGATGAATACTACGTTTTTCATTTAGATCATTAATGGTAAAAAGAATTTTATCGTAAATTCACTTTTTACGTCATACAACGTCATGTCAGTTCTGTCGCGAAATTTCGACAGGTCATAACTTCTTTGTTATAACTCAGATTTTGGTATTCTTTATATCTTGGGAATCCTTATTTCAACCACTACAACCTTGTTCATAGATATCGACTTTATCTAACATTTATTTTCGACACTTATTTTTATCCTTAACTCATTAAATTATAATAATTAAGCATAAAATACATAATAATCAAACAATACATCTTTATTATTTCAAAACAAGTTCCAAAGGTTGGCTTAGACTACTACATCATCATTAATGCCTAGCCTAGAAACACAGGCGTAACAGGTTGCAAGACTTGAATCCGTTTAGATCTTTCTTGCATATGCTGCTCATAAAAACTTTGAAGTTTATCAAATGGATGTGAAGTGTTCATTTCTGAATGGTGAACTCGAGAAAATAGTCTAAGTGGAACCACCACCAGGTTTCATAAATGAAAAATATCCAAATCATTTCTATATTTTGGAGAAGGTTGTGTATGGTCTAAAACAAGCACCTCATGCATGGTATGAAACCCTAACTTGTTTTCTGAAACAATCCAAATTTAAGCAAGGTTCGGTCGACCCAACCTTCTTTTGCAATAAAGATGGTGACCATCTAATGATCGTCCAAATTTATGTTGATGATATCATTTTAGGATCCACTAATCCTAGATTAACAACTGAATTTTGAAAACTGGTGGAAACTAAATTTAAGATGAGCTCAATGGGTCCTATTAAGTTTTTCCTTGGTTTAAATATTAGACAGAGTTCAGAGAGCATTTTCATCAACCGAGAAACCTACACTAAGACTTTGCTTTTGAAATTTGGCATGGCGGTTGATTCAAAGGCCAAAGTTCCAATGGCGTTCGGAACGAAGCTCACTCCATCCTTTGACAAACCATTAGCAGATCTCACTCTATATCGATGAGTGTGGTTCTTTAATGTACCTAACATCTAGTCGTCCATATATTATGTTTATTGTTTGCTATTATGCTAGGTTTTAGGCGAATCCTCGTGAACCACACGTGACTGTTGTGAATAATATTCATAGTTATCTCGAATAAACCACCTCTCCCAGAATTTGGTATCCCTCTAAATCCATATTCTTTGTGCAAACTTATTCTGTGCTGATCTTGTCGGATGCGGTCTTGATCGTAAAAGTACAACAGGGGGATATCAGTCTCTAGATGGCAAACTAGTTAGTTGGCAATCTAAGAAGCAGTCATGTGTCTCTCTATCTACCGTTGAAGCTGAGTATATATCAGCTGCATCATGCACTTTGCAAGTTATATGGATTCAAAGTCAACTTAGAGATTATGAGTTGAATATGAAGATGATTCCTTTATATTGTGATTTAGAAAGTGCTATTCGGATATGCCATAATCTAGTGCAACACTCTAAGAAGAAACATATTGCACTTAGATACCATTTTATAAAAGATCACTTTGAGGAAGGAAACATTAAAGTACAATTTGTTAGGTCCTCTGATTAGTTGGCTGATATCTTTACAAAGGCCTTACCTGAAGCTACATTCAATCATATCTTACAAGGTCTTGGAATGATAGAAGCTGACTCAGTTCCAAAAACCATTTTGTAGTTGGCATTTACTTTTAACATTCCAAGCTTCTGAATGGTTCGGATTCTACTTTTCATCCGGGTTTCGAAATTCTTTTGTATACTTTGTATATTATGTGCCTTCCGATTGATTCCGAGCTTCGAAATGCTTAGAAAGTCACTGTTCATTTATGCTTTTGAATTAATTTTCTTTATTAATTTTCTTTACTTTCTGCTTTTCGTTTGTTTTTCAAAGAATTCAAAAATCAAAAATATTTTCTTTATTTCTGTTTTTCATTTGTATTTCAGAAAATTCAAAAATCACAAAAATATTTTCTTTATTTCAATTTTATCTTTTTCAGAAAATCTAAAAGTTAGAAAAGTATTTTTCTTTATTTTGTGTGTTATCTTTAGATTAATTTTTTCATTTGGGTCCAATTTCATGTTACCACAATTCAAAACAATGAGGCAATTATAATTTCGAATCCATATACTAGTTAAGTGTCCTTAGAAGCATGCTGCTCCATGTTGTCCTAAGCCTCTGAGACTCTATGTTTGAAGCCTCAATGAAACTTTCATTCCAACCGTTTCTTCCTAATCAAGCTGATAATTTTTTGGATTAGTGTCTAAGTGTGTAACTATATTTGGTATGTACTTGACCTGGTTGTGCATAGTCCTTTTGGGTTGTCTTCACAAAAGCAACTTGACAAGGTAATTTGAGGAGAGAGAGAGAGAGAGAGAGAGAGAGAGAGAGAGATAGAGAGAGAGAGGATAGTATGGTTTATGAATATATTATAAGAATAATATATTAAAGGAGAAATCATATTTATTTATTTAGTATTGGTCATAAATTAATTAGGAATTTATTTGGTGACTAAAGGAGATTAATTAAATAAATGGGCATAAACTGTCAAATGTGTGATAGTTGAGTTTTGGGCTAGGAATCCTAATGGACTAAGGGGGAACGAAATTATGATGAAATATCATCATATTTTCGTCGAAGGGCCTTATTCCAGAAGGTTCCTTGGGCTGCTTGGTGGCTAAGTTATCCATTAGGGTTAAGACTGAAACCCTAGCAGCTTGCACTATAAATAAGACCCCAAGGCTTCAATTTTTAGCCACTTGCTTCCAAAAGAAACCCTAGGGCCGAAAATTAGCATCCTTCCCCTCTCTAAAAGTTTCCTTCTTGCTTGTGGTGTTTGCGATTCACTAGAGGAGTTACAATTGTGACTCTAAGCTCAAGAGAAGAAGATTCGAGCTACTATTTGAAGAGGTAAACATCTAGATCTGATGTTATTAGCTAATTTCAAAATTATATATGCTAGATTAGGGTTTTCAAGTCTTGGATTCATTGCATGTACAATAGAGAAACCTATATCCAAGCATTAGGGTTTGTATGAGCACATATGATTGTTCTTATGCATCAAACCCATCAGTGGTATCAGAGCCTTGATTGGTTTCAATTGTATGTGATGCTATGATGGATTATCTACTAAAAAAAAGTTGTATTGCCTTCTGTTCGAACTGCCTCGACGAGTCACTTCATGGACTCGGCGAGTCAACCCAACTCGGCGAGTCCAGTGAGTGACTCGGCGAGTCGGAGCGTCAGACAGAGGAATTTTCGGATTTTCTTACTGTTTTGCTGAAGGATAATTGCCTATATAACTGATAAGATTCAAATTTTATTGTTATTGTAAGTTTATCTGTGATATCCCAAAATCACGGCCAGAAAAGACCGATTTTGTTTATGCTTTGTTTCAAAATCGGAGTAACATTTTAAATAAAAGTGTTGCGGAATTTGTCCCAAAGCAAAATATGATAAAGATTTATCAAAATCATTTCCAATAGAAATGTATTTCATTAAAAGACTTGGGATGTCATGTTTTATACAGATCATGATTTTGGAAGATTTGAAGTGGGTCATTCATTCCTAACTTTGAGGAGGAGAATGTTGGGGTGCAAAGTTCTTCATTCATGACTTTGTAAATGTTTGACTTTTGTAAAACCCACTTGCATGTGGTGCTTTAGCCTTTAGACCCATTTGGTAGTTAGAGTGAGAGAGAGACATGTAAACACCTCTATAAATAGTGGGTTTGTCCACTTGTAGAGGTGTGCTTGAGAGATGTAGAAGTGAGTGTGTAAGTGTGTGTTAATTATGTAGTCTAGATCTAGATCCTTTTTGTAACACCATATACATTCAATATATCTCTTAAACACCCAAATCACCATGTTCAATTGTGCAAGCTTTAATTCCGCGTGCCAAACCATGTTCTTTGTCACTACAATTGGTATCAGAGCGGGTCTTCAAGATCAAGGTGATATTTGAAGAACGATTCTCGGTTTGGCAAATTTTGTCGCAATTTGATCAATTTTGGTGAGTCTCTCTCTATGATCTCTCGTAATCATTGAATTCGTGTGTTGTGTTCTTGATTTGTGATCGTTTGACTCATTGGATCAAATTTTTCTTGAAAAACCCCATTGATGATCCATTAAATTTTTTTTGATCAAATCAAACCAAAAACAAAATCTAAATGTTGTAATCAACGTACTGTTCATTAGATATATTCAAAGCCCAAATCTCATTTTAAGCCCAAAATAGTTTGAATCTTGGTACTGTTCATGTCTATTTTATTTGAGCCCAAAGTCAGAATTATCTACTGTTCATGAAGCACAAAATATCATTTAATCGTAATCGGAAATACTTCGTTCATTTTGTTCTTCACTCGCCTCCAGATGTTGTATTTTCGATTGATCTTAATAGCAAATGAAATTTCTTCTTGTCGTTTTTATCAATCAATGAGTTTTCATTTATCTTGTGAATCGATTGTTATAAAATCGATTATGATCAAGAGATCTATATCAAATTCAATTGAAAGTCAAACGAAAAAGTGATATTGAAATCGGAACGAAGATCAGTCGAATGTTCAAATAAAATCAAAGCGAAAATCAGAATACGGTTCATATGATGTCGAATGAATTTCTGTGATTCGAAATCGATTGGATATGATTTTTGGTGAATGTTAATATGAGATTGGAAATCGATTTTGTCCAAGCTGCTCATAATCGATTTTTGATTTTATGATGAATGAAGTTCGAATTAATTGTCAATAGTTGGCCGTTGTTGTCAAACAGTTAATCGATGGATTTGGGGTTCGCATATTTTGATTACGAAGGTCTGTTAGATTTTGGGTTTAATGTCGATGATCATTTGTTGAGTTCAAAACAGTTAATCGGTGCTCTTAGGTGTTGAATCTCGAATGGTATATGATTTGAATGATTATGATTATCGAGTTCATATATCGTGCTTGAATGATAATGAAGAAATTGGAATTTGGTTACAGTGATCTTGAAATCGAAAGATTGAAATCAAAAAGCGAAGGTTGTATAGTGATTTTATAATTGATGTTGATAATTTGGAAAAAGGATTGATGATTTTGGATTTAGATTCGAAGGTTTGATTTACAGTAAAGGGTTAATGATCGAAGAATGATTCAGGTTAGTGAATCGAAGGGTGTTTATGATGAACTAACGAAGGAACTGGGAACGAAGATTTCAAAAGAATTTTGTGAATGATGAACTTTGAAGGGTGTGTTGGTGATTAAGACACAAAAGGTTCCTGGTTTGTGATTTTGATACGAAGAATTGTATTTGGAGTTTGAACGAAGGATATTGATTATTAATTTTCGAAGGGTTGGTGAATAAGATTCGAAGAGTGTGTTTTGGATTTAATTAGGAAAAACGAAGGGTCAATTGCAAAAAGCGAAGGGTTATTTTTGGGCTTGTATTTTCGAAGGGTGTGAATTTACGAAGAGGAAAGAGAAAGTGAGACTCTTCGTATGTTTCTGAATTGAAAGGGTATATGCTGAATATTCGAAGGGGGTGTATTGCAAATTCGTACGAAGAAAGTTACTGTTCACTATTAACTCTTCCGATGCTTCGCAACGTAGCATGAATTTGCACAAATGGGAATTTTTCATATCTGGCCCCTGAAGCTTCGAATTTTTGGCACTTCAAACATTAACACATTTTTCGAATATTTGACACTTTTCGCCCGACTTCGAAAATTGGTTAAGGCTTCGCAATTTTGCAACATGGTCTTCGTATGTTTGGTGCACAAGGGCAGAATTTACAAAGATAGTCCCTGAAACTTCGAATTTTTGGCAGTTTTCACCCAAATTCGAAAAAGGACTAATTTTTTGCTGAAAATTGAATATTATGCATTTCAGGCCCCTGCAGTTTGTGCAAATTGACGCTTTCTACCCAACTTTGGAAAAGGGGGAGAGTTTTGCATATTTTACTGTTTTGGGCACAACGGGTCACTGCAAAATTTTGAAATTGACAATTTCTACCCATTTTTGAGAAATTTTGTCAAAGGCGATCCGTGAACGGCAATAAAAATTGAATATTTTTTGGGTTTTCCGGATTGAAGCACAAAGTTTATGCCACATGTTAAGGGGGAGTTTTGACATGAAAAATTCCGAATAAAGCACGTTCTTTTTTCCTTTGGAGTTTATAATCAAATTTCGATTATTTTATATGGAAATTCGAACTTGAATTTTTCATATTACGCGGATTTGAAGACCGAAGTGATCTTGAAGTTTTGAAGCCACGAGATGATGCAATTGGAAGTTCGGAAGTGATGTATTCGAAATGGGTTTGGATTAATTGAAGATTTTTGGGGTGTGTTTTTATGCGCAACTATTGGGTGATTATTTGGAGTTTGGAATACTCTTAATCATTCGTTGCTGCTCGGATTGTATGGTCTCACATCCTAGAGCCCAAATTGAAGAGTTATGGAAGAATTGAAGATTGAAGTTCGTTTCGACATGTGTCACCTTTGAGGCTCGAGCCGCGTAGTGCTTGATTTTGGAAGATTTGAAGTGGGTCATTCATTCCTAACTTTGAGGAGGAGAATGTTGGGGTGCAAAGTTCTTCATTCATGACTTTGTAAATGTTTGACTTTTGTAAAACCCACTTGCATGTGGTGCTTTAGCCTTTAGACCCATTTGGTAGTTAGAGTGAGAGAGAGACATGTAAACACCTCTATAAATAGTGGGTTTGTCCACTTGTAGAGGTGTGCTTGAGAGATGTAGAAGTGAGTGTGTAAGTGTGTGTTAATTATGTAGTCTAGATCTAGATCATTTTTGTAACACCATATACATTCAATATATCTCTTAAACACCCAAATCACCATGTTCAATTGTGCAAGCTTTAATTCCGCATGCCAAACCATGTTCTTTTTCACTACATAAGCCTTACTACATTATTTCGTATCTACAGGCCTATATTCGTAATCCCTCATCCAAAACATCACATCTATGCTCATGCGTCACTACCTGTAATTCAAGAAACTGAGTGGGTCAGGGTTGGGATCCTGGTGAGCACATAGGGTTTTCAACCCATAATAAATAAGTTTATTAATTTCATCGACCAACAATAACCCGGTTACCCGTTCCCGTTATCCTCACATTAGGTCCCTAAACACCTATCATAAGGGACCTATCCTAAGGATCATCATCGGGACACTACTGCTAAGGGGGTTCCTCAGCAATAAATGTCCTAAAGGCAACCATGAGGGGGATAGAGTACACCAGTGAACACATCGTTCACAAACACCCACAGGTTGCGAGCCTGTCAGCATTCCACTGGACTATATAAAAGACTCCGTGGTCGTCATCTATACTCCGCTAGATGATTAGATCAACAACAACAACATCGAGGCCTCTCATCATTTTATCACACATCACCTATTACATCTACCCATGTTTTACCCAAACATTTTCGTAGATATAAAATACATATATAATTTAAATCATTGAAAACATGTAGAAAAATGTTCATCCAACATAGATAGCAAGTATTCAGATAATATGCACACATAACACGTAATTTATATAAAATACTTCATATCTATGTGTAAGATGAAAGTAACTATGCACTCACCTGAAAAGGTGGTGATTTCGAACTCAGACAGTGCTTCGCTTCTTAAAAATAATTTCCTTCGACGAAACCTAGTATTATTACCACTAGAGTTTAGTCTATTATTCGCCGAGACTAATTAATAGTCTAGCTATTATTACTATTATATAAGCGTTCAAAAAATACTTATATAACCCATAATAATATCCCAAGCATTTATTATAAGTTTCTAATAACGTTACTATAATTAAATAAAAGCTATATTAAAAATAGCATAGGCGTAGCTCACTTACAACGCGTTTTATAGAAAACCAGGTTTTGCTTGGAGCAGCGTTTCCGAGACGAAAATCTCTTCTTCTCGGAGCCGTTGAGCACTTCGGGGCTTCCGCCTCGTGCTAGGGAGGTACCCTAGGCTTTTCGGGGGGTTTCGGGGCTCGAAAGAGGTTCTAAAGAGAGAGAGAGAGAGAGAGTAACGAAAAGAAAGAATGGGAAAGGTGTGAAGAAAATGAGGGTGGGAGAGGTTCTATTTATAGGGTGAAAATTAGCTGAACTTGGTGCCACATGTCACCATCTAGTGGCAAGACTTGGGGAGAAAGCAATGACCAAGATTGTGTCACATCACCCATTTTCGCACAGCACACTTCCGACTTCTAAAATCCGTAACTTTCACATACAGCCTCCGTTTTTGACGTTCTTTATATCCACGCGTAGGTAATAATAATAATATCTACAACTTTCATTTTGACTCCATCGGCTAATTCTCGACCGATCTTAAATTTAACAGTACAAGAAGATTATACTGTTAAACGTCCGCATAAAATTCATAACTTCTACATACGGACTCCGTTTTCGTCTGTATTTTTACCGTTGATTTCCTATTAATGAGATATTCAACTCTCATTTAGGTCGCGTAAGCCAAAACCCGCTCGAACTAAAATTCAAGTTTCAGGCCGTGCACTGCTAAGCTGAATCTTAGAAAAATCATAACTTCCTCATACGAAGTCAGATTTGGGCGTTCTTTTTATGGATGTTCTCGGTTTAACATATACTAAAACTTTGGCTTAGATCACTAAGGATAAAAGGTCCTTCATCGTAAATTCACTATTTACGTCTCCCGGTGTCGCGTCGGTTTTGCCGTAAAACTTCGGCGAGCCATAACTTCTTCGTTATAACTCGGATTTTGGCGTTCTCTATATCCCTGGAATCCTTGTTTCGACCACTACAACTTTATATAAAGATATCAGACTTATCTCATACTTTAATTTTGATTCTTATTTTTATTCTTTATTAACTAAACATTTATAATTAAATAATAAGCACATAATTCACATAATACTCAAATATTTGATCTTTATTACTTCAAAAAGAGTTACAATATTTGACCTAAACTATTACATTGTAAAAAATGTTTAGCCCTGAAACCCAGGCGTTACATTATCCTTGCCAAAACACAAGATAATTACCAATTGATTAGATAATAAATTCCTTATACGATTAAAATTGATTATTTGTATTAATTGGGTAACTTATATAGATAATCACTAAATTAATTGTTTGATTTATATTATTTGTTTTTTGATCCCTTGTGTTTTGAAAAGTCCAAAATTTGCCCTCAAGTTTTGAAATTTAAATTCTTTCGTTAAAAGTTTAATTATTGAAAAGTTTTAAATTTCAACCCTTAGATTTTTTCAAGTTTAAAATCAACCTTATACTTTATTTATTATAAGATTAATATATATATATATATATATATATATATATATATATATATATATATATATATATAAGAATAAGCTAGTCTTCTTGCTAGTAGGCCTCATTCACGAAGCCAATCTATAAGGTGCGTATAAGGTTGCTGCCTATAAAATGGCGCTTAATGGGTGTACACTCACACTCACCGCTTGCTTGATTAGTGAAGGGTTGTTAGCTGAACGGATAGGATAAGGCACTTAATACCTCATTATAAGTATAATGAATACTGCAAAGTAACTATCATGTTTTTACATATTACCAATCTTAGTTACTTTAGGGTAAAATGTGAAAATGATGCTATTCCATGGAATTACACTTTGTACCCTTGTCAAACGTTAGTGGAGCATGCGTGGTTAACCGACACACTAGTTTGGGATTGACATTGGTGGCAAAGGGTGGCTCGATGTTTGTCATAAATCAATGGAGCGTGTGTGGCTAACCGACACATTGATTAGGTGATAGAGACATTGAGTGCACCATGTTTATTCGGATGTTTATTCACAACTTGTTTGCGATCATCGGCATCCCAGTTGCAAATTTGAAGTGTATATCGAGATTTAAACATGAGATTGAAAAGTTAAATGAATCTCAAAGATCTAGGAGTTTTCAAATACGTTTAAAACTTAATCGCCTTTTCGTTTTTCGTGGTGAAAATTAGTGAATCGTTATTCACTTACCTTAAATTATTTACTTTTAGAGTACGACATCCCTTTCTAAGTTGTAAATAATGTTGTTGGATCCTAGCCCTAATTTCTCATTTGGGTGTTTAATTGGGGATTCAATTCTAATTAAACTTTATTCCTTTCTATTTTCAGATGTCTAACGCAAACGCAAACAATCCTGAGCCTGGTTCATTCTCGCTAATGAGCCTATGTCAAAAGGTGACATTTGATGGATCGAATTTCAACAAATGGATGAGATACATTCGCATGATTGCTCATCACGAGGATAAAGAATATATCCTCGACGAGAAGCTTGAAAATATCAATCCTGAAGTTGCTACTCCCGAAGAATTGGCCGTCTTTGAGGCCCATGAGCATGATGCAACGAAAGTTCATTGCTTTATGTTGGCCACTATGAATCTTAAACTCCAAAAGTCCGATGAGCACATGTATCCGTATGAAATGCATCAAGATTTGCTGGAGAGATACCACCAAAGCGCAAGTCAAGAGCTCTATGAGATCATCACCAACATGATTACCGCTAAGATGGGGGAGAGGAGAGTCCCTAACCTCGCATTTGCAGAAGATGCAGAGGTATGTTGATCATCTTCGCAATTTAAGTGTTAACTTTAGGGAAGATTTGGCTATCGACATCATTCTCCACTCCTTGCCCTCGTGCTACAACCAATTTAGGATGACCTACCATATGAATAAAGATGAGGTCACCTTGAGAAAACTCCAAGGACTCCTAAGGACTGCTGAGAGCAACCTCAAGGACAAGTCTGTTGCATCATCCTCTACTGTGGCTGCTCCCATGTTGGCAATTGGTCAAGGAAAAGGTAAAAAGAGGAAGGCTCCAAGTAAGAGCCACCAAAAGGATAAGCCCCATGATGGTTCCTCTTCTAGTGGAACCAAAGCTGGTTCAGTCAAACCCTCTTCCGACCCAAAGAAGCAGAGTGCTACTACTGCCACAAGAAGGGCCACTAGAAATGAAGCTGTCCTTAGTATCTGCAAGACATAAAGGATGGGAAGATAAAGCCTACCTTTGCAGGTATGTATTCTATTAAATCTAACAATTCATCATTTTCTACTTCATGGGTTCTTGATACAGGATGTGGTTTCCACATTTTTTATCATTTACAGGGCCTAAGAAGAAGTAGGGAGGTGGAACATGGGAAGATAAACTTGATTATGGGAAACAGAAGAGCATCGTATGTGACTAGAGTCATAGTTTATTCTTTAGTGTTGAGTAATGGGTTAGGGTTTGATTTAAATAATTGTCACTATTTGCCAGGTATGGCAAGGAACATCATTTCATTTCATGGATTGTTTAGACAAGGTTTCAGATACTCATTTGATAATAATAATAGTTCTGCTAATGTTTATTTGAATGGTGTCTTTTATTTCAATGCATTACCTTGTAATGGGATTTATGAATCTGTGTTGGTTGTTGATAATTTAGGAAATGATGTGTTGAATATTGATTCATTTAATAGTCTAGACAAAGCATGCTTGTGGCATTGTCGCCTTAGTCATGTCAACAAGAAACACATAGCCCAACTCCAAAAGGATGGAGTGTTGGATTCATTCGAACTTAGGGACGATGCGTGTGTGAATCTTTTTTACTTGGAAAGATGACCAAGTCACCCTTTACTGGAACTAGTGAAAGGGGTGAGGGTTTATTGGATCACATGCACACCAATGTGTGTGGGCCCTTTAGATCCACCACAAGGGATGCTTGTCGCTTCTACGTGACTTTTATGGATGATTATAGCAGATATGGATATATATCTACTTAATCAAGCATAAGTCAGAAACCTTTGAAATGTTCAAAGAGTTTAAGAATGAAGTGTAGAATTAGTTGGGTAGGAAAATCAAGATGCTTTGGTCAGACTGAGGAGGAGACTACCTAAGTCTTGAGTTTCACAACTATCTAAAGGAATGCGGAATTGTTTCGCAATTGACACCTCCGATAACGCCACAATTGAATGGTGTGGCTGAGAGACGTAATCGAACCTTGTTGGACATGGTTCATTCCATGATGAGTCGGGCTTCGTTACCAATAGCTTTCTGGGGGTATGCATTAGAGACTACCGCCTGTATCCTTAACTTAGTTACCACCAAGAAGGTTACCAAGACACCTCACGAGATGTGGACAGGGAAAGCTCCCTCGTTGTCACATATCAAGGTTTGGGGTTGCAAGGATTTCGTAAGAGGAACGAATCACGACAAGCTCAAGCCTCGTAGTGAGAAGTGTTATTTCATCGGCTACCCACAGAAGTCTTTTGGCTATCTCTTCTATAGACCGAGTGACAATGTTGTCTTCGTTGCTAGAAGAGGATTTTTCCTTGAAAGGGAACTAATAAGTCAAGAGGACAGTGGGAGGCAAACTGATCTTGAATAGATTCAAGAGCAAAGCGATGAAGGAACCTCTAACACTGGCACTCAACCCGAGGAGGAAACTCCGTTTGAACGCATTGATGAGTCGTTACCTTTTAGACGTTCCAGTAGGGTTAGTGTTCAACCCCAGTTTTATGGTTTTCATATTACTACTGAAGGGAATACGTTTATTAGTGATGAAACAGTGATAAATTTGGACGAATCTAGCAACTACAAGGAAGCCATGGCAGGCCCGAAGTCTGCTAAATGGAAAGAGGCGATAGACAGCGAGATTTAGTCCATATACGACAACCAAGTTTGGAATTTGGTTGAAAATGTATCGGGTCGTAAGACAGTCGGATGCAAGTGGATCTTCAAGAAGAAGACGGATGTGGATGGGAATGTGCACACTTATAAAGCGCGATTGGTCGCGAAGGGCTTTACTCAAACTCTTGGAGTTGACTATGATGAGACCTTCTCACCAGTTGTGAAAATAAATTCTATTAGGGTAATGATTTCAATAGTTGCGTTTCATGATTATGAAATATGGCAGATGGGCGTGAAAACCGCCTTTCTTAATGGAAAGCTGGTTGAGGAGGTTTACATGAATCAGCCAGAGGGTTTTGTCGATGTGAAGCATCCAAATAGAGTGTGTAAGCTTGAGAAATCCATTTATGGATTGAAACAAGCATCTCGCAAATGGAATCTTTGTTTTAACGAGAAAGTCAAAGAGTTTGGTTTTCTGCGAAGCGAAGATGAATCTTGTGTATATGTCAAAGCCAGTGGGAGTATAGTGAGCTTCCTCGTATTGTATGTTGATGACATACTACTCATAGGAAACGACGTCCCAACCTTGCAGGAGGTCAAGTCCTGGCTTGGGAAGTGTTTCAATATGAAGGACCTCGGAATGGCTGCTTATATTCTAGGAATAAGGATAGTGGGAAACAGGGAAAAGAGACTGATAGGACTTAGTTATGATACATACTTGGATAAGGTACTAAAGCGTTTTAGTATGGAAAATTCAAAGAAAGGGGAGTTACCAATCCAAAGCAATACTAAGCCGAGTAAGACTCAGAGCTCGAGTACAGAGGCAGAGATAGCTGATATGAGTCGAGTACCTTATGCTTCCGTAGTCGGTTCTATCATGTACGCTATGACTTGTACTCGCCCTGATGTGGCCTTCGCTTTGAGCATTCTCAGTAGATATCAAGGGAACCCAGGTAAAGCTCATTGGATTGCAGTTAAGAATATTCTTAAGTACCTACGAAGGACCAAGGAATGGTTTCTAGTCCTCGGTGGGAGTGATGACTTAAGGGTACGAGGGTACAGTGATGCTAGTTTTCAAACGGATCGGGATAATTAACGACCACAATTGGGCTGGGTCTTTACCCTTAATGGAGGAGTAGTAACTTGGAAAAGATCCAAGCAGGAGACCGTAGCTGATTCAACGTGCGAATCAGAGTACATTGCAGTGAGTGAAGCTTCAAAGCAGACTATATGGTTGAAGAACTTCATTGGAGACCTTGGAGTTGTGTCATCCATAAAGGAGCCAATGGAAATTTTCTGTGATAATGAAGGAGCGGTTGAATTAACCATAGAACCGAGAGATCATGGCAGATCTCGACATATCGATAGAAAATACGACTTTATCAGACATCGGGTAGAAGAGGGACTCCTCGTTGTGAAGAGGGTATCGTCAGAAGAAAACCCAACAAAACCCCTTACGAAGGGACTGAGTAGGGTCAAACACTTGCAACACACTAGGAGCATTGGGCTGAAGGACGATATAAGTTTGGATTATATAGATAAGAAACGTGTAATAAATAATTTGTACTTGACATTTGATGAATAAATAAAGTTGTGTTATTTATGAGTAAAGCTACAATCGTGTGTTGGTTATTTATCTATTGTTTCAATTTTGCATGTTTTGACTTCCTGAATAATAAGATTATTCAAACAATCCACAGTCGTTCATATTTTGGAAGTAGATGTGAATGAAGACTGTGATGAATTTGTTTGTAAATTTTCTAAAAGGTTTTAGGCATTATAAAGGTTTGCTACAAAGTTCATGAGTGCTTATGAATATGATCTGAGCATTGGAATAAACCCGCGCTTACCGGTATCACTACTTTTATAATGAGTGATCGCAAGATGATAATATCATACGATCTTTGAACCTAGAGATATGATTATTGTTTGCTAGTTTATTGTGCATTAATAATGTGAAAACACATTAGTAACTTGGTGTTATAAAACACATTGTTGTGTATAACTTAGCTAGTGAGTGATAAAAGCATATAAGTCGAAGTTTTTATGTTCCTTTTATCCTAAGAGGGTAAAAGCGATATCTGGCCACTCAATGATTTGGTTTGACTTATGTGTCGGGCCCGGTCAGAATGAAGTTGATGTGTTCAACTAAATTCTATGTCAAACAAATCAAAGATCGAGAAACAAATGTTGGATAATAAGTATTGTCAGCATGATATCTAGAATAGAGGATTGTACGATCCCTTATCTAAAGTACTAGTTTTGATCAGAGTTGAAAGAAGCGTATAAGAGCTATGATTGCTGATCGGATCCTAAAGTCATATATGAGATATAGTTACTAGACTTATCCAAGTGGAGACTGCTGGATTATTGTCTAATTCTGTAACAATATTTGGTATGTACTTGACCCGGTTGTGCATGGTCCTTTTGGGTTGCCTTCACCGAAGCAACTTGACAAGGTAATTTGAGGAGAGAAAGAGATAGGATATTATGTTTTATTAATATATTAAAGGAGAAATCATATTTATTTAATTAGTATTGTTCATAAATTAAGTAGGAATTAATTTGGTGACTAAAAGAGATTAATTAAATAAAGGGGCCTAAACTATCAAATGTGTGATAGTTGAGTTTTGGGCTAGGAATCCTAATGGACTAAAGGGGAACGAAATTATGATGAAAGATCATCATATTTTCGTCCTAGGGCCTTATTCCAGAAGGTTCATTGGGCTACTTGGTGGCTAAGTTATCAATTAGGGTTTAGACTGAACCCCTAGCAGCTTGCATTATAAATAAGACCCCAAGGCTTCAATTTTCAGCCACTTGCTTCCATGAGAAACCCTAGGGCCAAAAATTAGCATCCTTCGCCTCTATAAATGTTTCCTTCTTGCTTTTGGTGTTTGTGATTCATTAGAGGAGTTCCAATTGTGACTCTAAGCTCAAGAGAAGAAGATTCAAGCTACTATTTGAAGAGGTAAACATCTAGATCTGATGTTATTAGCTAATTTCGAAATTATGTATGCTAGATTAGGGTTTGTAAGTCTTGGATTTATTGCATGTACAATAGATAAATCTAGATCCAAGCATTAGGGTTTGTATGAGCACGTAGGATTGTTGTTATGCATAAAATCCATCATAATTCACATAAGTCATTAGGCTACTTTACTCTTCTCACACAAAGTTACGAGTTGACTGCTTTGTCACTAATTTATAGTAGATGTACGCTTTCTTCTTCAGAACCAACCTCTTATTTCTCCGTCAACTTTACATTCACAAAATGTAACCCTTGAGACTCAACATCCACCACTGAGGTTTATGGTTACACAACTTCTTTGTTGATGATCTCGAAATTGTAATAACCATGATTTTAAGTGAGATCCAAAATACGAAACCCATTTCTTAATTGAAGGTGAACAATCAAATGTTCTAGAATTTTCACCAATGAATTGATGATTAATACCTTATTGGTTAGTACAATTTTCATGTGAAATCTCATTTTTCCTTTTGAGTGATCTTAATGAAATGTTCTCGACCTAAGACCTTTCTTCCCAAAAGACACGAATTTTTTTCTAGGATTTCTTTTATATCCATCCACTTAAACAATATCCAAAGCTTACTTGTTCTTATGGCTACATTAGTCAAACAAGTACTTCTTCCATATCTTCGAACTTATGTTGTGTTTCAGAATTCGGTTTAAGCCTAAGCCACCTATGCAGCCTACTTAAAAGAAGCCTTTCACTATTTCTTAATAAATAGATGATCGTAATTCAATGGGATGCCACACAAGCACTTCCAAGTCTCTCTTGACTTAGAAGGAAGAGATCGTTTCCCGGGATTAATCTGAATTGCATGTAATTTTTCTTTGACATTACTAAATCCAAGAAATTTATTTTGTTTTATTTATTTTTCTTTGGCATAATCTTGCGCAAATATCTTTATGATTTTTCCAAGTCAGGTTCTAATTTGCGTGGATTACTATCATTCAAAGAACAGGTTAAAGTGAAGTGACATCTTATTCTGAAATGTTAAAACTGAAAAGGCGGTTTCTTGGGGATAAGGATTAAATCAGGCGTGCTTGTTTCAAATCCCTGACATCACGAGTGTTAGTTACAACGCCGCCTGACACATACAATTGTCACATCTTTCGAGGCTGATATACCGGGATTCGGAAACGTCAGTGATAAGATTTGTAATCGAGTTTAAAAATCAATTCATGTAAGAATTCAGAAAGCAGAAAAACGATGAACACGAGAGTAAATATAATCTTGGTTCAGCTCATATTATGCTCTTGTTTTTACAGAGTATAAAGAATATTCTGTAAACTCTTAGTGAAAAGTACCTACTCACTTAGTACAGACCCCTATTTATAGGAGTACAAAAGCATAACAAAAATACTAAGGACTAGACATTAAGACTATTCATTATAATGCCTTAGTAAAAATAATATTACTTCTGAAGAATCTTCATATAAAGACTAAAGACACTTCGTAACAACTAACACTTCAACATATTACAACATTTAAACCCTAACAATCTCCCCCTTTGGAATAAATGTCGATGTCTTCATGAAGTTAGTAATTGAACGACATACATCAACACTCTTCGAATTTCCATATACCAGGATATAACTTTCTTTATCTCCTTCTTGTCTCCTTCTGAGTTCTTCTTGCAATGATTCATACGAACAATAAAGTTCGTATATTGTGAATTTGTATATCTCTCCACTTCAGAAGTTTGAAACAAAAATCTTTTAGCTTTGACAGCTTTATCCTTTCCTGCAAAGACAATCCTCAATGGCTTTAAACATATTTCACCATCTTTAAACTTTTTCAACTCAATCTTCTTCTTCGTAAGAGCCATTGGTGCAGTTATTTAAAAGCCTTTAACAGTAGCAAGTTCAACATCATTTTGAGCTAAGCACTCAAAATAATTCTCCAAGAATATTTTTATATGCCTACACCCAAGACTGAAAACTTCTGGTTCTGTATCTTGAAGAAAAGAGACTGACTTGTCTTTAAGTATCAGGGCAACATTGATAAGATCATAAGTTTTCATCAATGGAAAGTCTGCCACAGTAAACTCTTGTATCTTTCCACTTGCCCTTGCCACAACTTATTTTACATTTTGAAACTTCTCTTCGAAAATGACATCCATTTTTATAGATATCACCTTCTTAATTTTCTCCAAGAACCAAACTTCTTCTTGAGCCTTTGCGAATACTGCATGAAAATGTATCTTCAACTTCTTTCCCTCTTCAGTATCCATAGATTTTGTCTCAGCCTTGAATTGTGGCATAATGAACATCATTTCATTGATTGGAAAATCAAGTTGACCAAAATCAGTATTCGTTACCACAAAGCTCTTCTTTGGAATCTTTTCAAAAGAATACATGTGATCGAACATCACCCTGGATTCTATTGTTTCATAATTGTACAATTTTGAAGGATCTCCCTTATCAACATTTGAACCTTCTAGAGCTCTTTGTCGCATTATACTTTGAACTTGCCTCATTCTTTCAATTTCATCTGCCACCTCAGCTTTCTTCTCTTTATTAGACTTCTCAACCAAAACTCCTTTTCCCTTGTCTTTATCATTCAGAGGAGCTACATTCTTTAATGAAGAGACATCACTTTGATTCACAATTACAATCCCTTTTGCAATAGGTCTTGAAATTGGAACAATTGTAGTCACAGTTGAAATAACTGGAGCAGCTGAGACACTTGTTGGCTTAACCAAACCTTTCGAAGGATAAACCTTTCCTACTACCTTGATATCTTCAATTTTCTTCTCATGTTCCCCAGCCTTTGCTTGACCAACCTTTTCTCCCCCTTGCACCCCTGTGAAAGCAGGTGGGGCATCTGATACGTTTGGCAAAAGGCTTGAAATTCGAAGCAATGGAGCAATGTGTTTTTGTAGAATGGCTTCGAAATGAATGAATTTCTGAGAAAGAAATTCTTGAGAAATAATTGGTGAGGAAACTTTCGAAGATATTTCTAGAAGTTCTTTCAGCAATTTCACCAACTCTCCAAAATGTTGTTCTTCTGTAGCTGAAAAAGAGATCATCTGAGGATTGACTTGTTCGAACATCTGAACACATTGAACAACCGCATCACAAATAATATCGATCTTCTGATGTGCTGATTCATACCCTTGTTGAATATGCTGAACCTCCTTCGTCATTGTTTCACGAAGTTCACGAATTTTCATATTAACGTCTTCTCTAACCTTCTTAACTTCCTGCACGAAGACCACTTGACGCTCCTTCGTAACAATCTTCAAATCCTTCACTTCCTTCAGAAAATTAGATCTCAAAGAATTGATTCTATTCTCTGTAGAACTATCATTCTGATCAGTTTTCTCAAGAATGCGGCTTTCAGAATCACGTATTAACCTTGATGCCTTCGAAATCACCCTGGTTTCCATTTCCTTCATTATGGAATCAACTTCCATGATAGTGATTCCAACACTTCCCATATCCGCTTGAGATTGCAAGATAGAATTTAATTTTGAATTCAATATCTTGAACTGCTTCATCGTCATCAGCATATGGTTAGGGAAATCTTCTTCAGCTTTATCAAAAGAAAGAGCTTCGAATGTTCCTCCAAATCCTTCGTTATCAGTTTCCTCATCCACAGCCATGGTTTCAGCAACAGGTGATGATGAATTTGGTGGATCGGTTGATTGTGTTGAGAATATAGTGGTGAAAGGTTGATCCATAATAGATTGGAATGTTGGAGAATCAGTTGTGGAAGTAACCTGAGGTAAATATGTTGGTTCAATGAGCTTTATATCATCACGCTTCGAAATTTCAGTAGACTGAAGAAGCTCTACTTCTTTAGGAATTTCCTCTTCAGGAGTCTCAGGAACTTGTTCCACTTCTTCTATACGTTGGGTGTTCTTCAAAAATTTTTCCATATCTGCAGCCCTTCGTTTCTTAGAAGATGGAGACACCGGAGCTGGAATTTCTCGAACAGTAACCCCTTGATGAGTAACCTATGTTTTCTTCACAAACTGAGATTTGCTTTTGATTTTTAGTCTTCGAAAAACCCCCGTCTTCGAAGGAAGCATGTCTTTTGATGTAGAGGCTTCGATAAGCGGTGTATCAGCCACTGAAGTTAAAACAGGAGACGCCTCTTCAACAGTTCGAGATGTAACTATTAGCTCTTGCTTCTTTTGTCCTGCTTTCACCCCTTTTTCTGAAGACTCACCCTCTGTCTTCTTTGATTTCTTCGACTTCTTCTTTTCTTCTTGTTGTAACACCCCAGTAACAACGGTTGTGTCAATAGATTGCAAATATGACACCAACACATTATTCGTGGGATCCACCTTCTTGAGCATCGCATCCGGAATGCGAGCAACTGTTGTAAAGATAGCCGGATCATCATGCACCTCCTTCGGACTACCATACATGTGGAAAACTGCTTTGTCTTCGTATTCTGGAACTTTGATTTTTTCTTTTTGATAGACATATTGGACTATCAGACTCCAATATCTTGCACAAGAAATCCCCTGCTTAGCACTCGTCTTCGAAATGCTTGTTAAGAACTCTATCCATAATTATTCAGAGTAATCGACTTGCAAATCATAGTACAACCCAGCTATCATTGCATACACCTCCATGCGTCCTTTATCAAGTCCCACAGTTCTTCCAGTAAGACATCGAAGAAAGATGCTAAATAAAAAACTCCATATTGTTGGTAACCCTGACTTCTTGAAATCACTGATTCGCTTCAATGGAGGTTGATGACCCATCTCGTTGAACATGAACACCACTTCTGAAGAAGAAAGTTCATCATAAGGACCAGAATTCGGAATTCCCAAAATCTTGCAAAATAACCGCTTGGAGACCCTAATTCTCGTATCAGTAACCATTGTGAATTCCACACAGCCTGTCTCCTTGTTGTATGAGGCAGTAGAACCTGCTTTTGACAACCAGGACATCGGAGCAGCAAATGAATCAAACATTGCTTTAGACAGAACTGAATTCTGTAAAGCAACCACAAGCATGTGAAGTTCCTCCGGATACTTTGACAAATCCGATTCGACTTGATAGTTGGAACCCTGGATCTTTAGAATCGGAACACTGATTATTTCTTCTGTAGTTGGTGATTATTTCGTCTAGCGTGATTTTCTCTCACTTATCATGACATATATAAAGGTGTCGACGATTGCTTTTCTCTCACAGCTCTCAAATACTCTCAGGGTAAAAAGAAAAACCCTTTTCCATCTCTACTCACTGTTCATCTTCTTTAACTGCTACGATGGCCAGATCATCTGAAACAACATCGTTTGGTGACCAAACTACATCTGAGATCATGTTGAACCAAAAGCCTAGTCAAAATCTCATTCTTGATATGGATTCATCACGATACACTGATCCCCTGAAGCCGATGATTGAATGATTGCGGTTTTCTCCAATTTCTCAAGCTTTGACAATGGCCGATTCAATTCCACTGGTTCATCTCTCCAAGGTGTACTTGTATGAAACATACATTCAAGTTGCTGGCCTCATATCCTTTGAGGTTTCCACTAACAGGACCTCGATCAACAAAGCTCATTTTTGCAGAATTTTAGGGCTCGATTCATCTGGAGGTCTTGTTGATCCAGACTCAATTTCATTAACTGATCTCATCAACATGTTTTATCAGATCGGATATATTGGAGATATCACATTATTGTCAAAGTTCAGGAAGCCCAATCTTCCACTAATTTGTAATGGGCTATTTACATTGTTATTTAAAAGCTTTTCGGAACGAGTAGCAGGATCAGATAGTGCTAGTAAGCTCTTTTGCACCATTATTTACGGCCTCTACTATGGGATTAATCTGGATTATGGCTCCATCCTCTGGAGGCAACTTATTCAAATCACTTTGTCTTCTACTCGCAACACTGAGATATCATGTGCACATTTTTGTTCAATCATTGTTAAATGAGCTCTTACTCACTTCAAAGTTCCCATATCATAGGATTCTGTTGGTGTTGTGATTTCGGTCCTTTAGACATCGATATTGGTGATGCCTGACCCAACGAAGTTCAGATTTGTTGGATCGATTCCATATGTGATGCTTGTGAGGGTGCCCTCTGAAAATGTGATCGTAAATGGGTATTGCAAGTAGCCTGTTTCTGGTGCTCGCCTTATGCCAGATGACTTGCGAAAGGTGATTGACGAAGCAAACAAACCGAAGTGGGGTGCAAAATGAAAGGGAAAGATGGCCCTTCTGAAGCTGTTAAAACTCCGAAGAAGAAGGTTAAGAATGCCACTCGGAAACTAAGGTCACCATCTCCAGTTCAGGAAGCATCGAAGTCAAGAACTCAATCAGATATTTGTGGGGGTGAACTGGTTCAGAATGAGGTCGAAGATACTATAGCCACTTTGGTACCACCTACATCAACTCCAATTCTGAAGGTATCCACTCCACCTACCACTTCTACACCTACTTCTGATTTCTTTCAGATACACACTCCACCACCATCTCCGATAACCACTTCATCTCCAATCACCACCACTGTACCAATCTCCATTGCTCTAATACCGAATTTCTCTATGAGTGTTTCTCTACCACATATTTTTGTTCCATTCTCCAATCCATTCTATACAGACTCAACCGCAACCACAACTTCCACAGTTAGTACTCTGATGTCAACTGTCAACGTATCTGATATGGGGCACATGTTGATTTTGGTGTTACTAAGGGCCCAAACACATCTACAGAAAAATCTCTCCGAGAAGATGATCCAAACATTTTTTGGGGATGATCAAGAGGATTTTGCAAGATTTTACCTTCAGCCCCTTTACCATTCATCAGAACAGCGATGATGATGATGCACCAATGACTCCAGTGCAATTTAAACAAGTCAGTGCTAAGTTGGATTCAATTCTGGAGTCCTCTGTTACTTCATCCAACTACGAGTTCATGTTGAGGTCACACAGAACAACGGTTGAGATGCTCACCAAAGGAAAAGCGAACATTCTTGCTGAAGCTACAAAGACTATACATGCATCAGAGTCAACCATTTCAGATGCGACCGCACAAGTCAAAAAACTAATTAATGTAGTTACACAATTCATGGCTGACTTCCAAAAGTCCTATGATGAAAATACTGAGAGTGTCAATAAGGTTATTGTCGGTCTTAGCTCCAATTTGCAAGTTGAAAATGAAGCTCTTTCTCGTGTCCGCTCCGAGATCAAGGATGATAAATGAACTAAATACCTTTGTTGTGTCCAAGATTGAGAAACTTCAGGCAAATCTTGCTACTGAGAAAACTATCATGGATAAACTTGCTCAGAAGACTGAGAAGGTTAAAGTTCTTTCACTCAAGTTGAACTACACCAACAAGCATCTTGACAATTTGGAATCCGAGAATACTCTCATCAAGAGTAGTGTTTTGGAAGTAAATCAATATTTGCAACGATTGGTTGAGACACATCATTTACTTCTCACTATCTCGGTTCGAAAGCATCTTGCCGACAAACTAAAATCATTATTTTCAATGCTTAACTAGATAGAGGGTGTTTTGGAATATGATATTCTTCTGAAACAAGGGGAAGAAACATATACAAAAGAAAATCCCAAGAAAAAGATTGTGGAACCAACTGCTGAAACCGAGCTGAAACCAAACACAAAAGATTAAAAGGATAATAAAGCTTCTGCATCTAAAGGCAAAGAGAAACTAGCTGATTAAGAAGAAGAACAAGAATTATTCGAAGGTGAAAACTGATAAGAAAGAACCGTGTTGTTGAACTTGATAATCTCTTGAGAGTTTACAAAGAGTTAGAAGTGAAGGACGTTGCAGGCGAGATTGTGATAGTCATTCTTGAAACTCAGAAGTCCCTATTTCCCCCCATGGACTCTTGAAAGGATTCAGAAGGAGGAAATTGATGAACCAAGCACAAATTGGTTAGATCCATTGGTTTCCTTTGAGCTAGACAACACTGTTAAATCGCAACTTGACTTCCCAATTACTCCTAGGGCGTTTTTATTCAAGAGTTTTGAGAAGATTGTGAAAGCTCCCCTTTCGGATTCTGATGTTCATCAAACACTCTTCTATTTCTATCTAATATATGGAAAGCCCCAATTCAAAACTAGGAGTTTACAAATAATAGTCGTAGTGAAGGTGCTTTAGCCTTTAGACCCATTTGGTAGTTAGAGTGAGAGAGAGACATGTAAACACCTCTATAAATAGTGGGTTTGTCCACTTGTAGAGGTGTGCTTGAGAGATGTAGAAGTGAGTGTGTAAGTGTGTGTTAATTATGTAGTCTAGATCTAGATCCTTTTTGTAACACCATATACATTCAATATATCTCTTAAACACCCAAATCACCATGTTCAATTGTGCAAGCTTTAATTCCGCGTGCCAAACCATGTTCTTTGTCACTACAATTGGTATCAGAGCGGGTCTTCAAGATCAAGGTGATATTTGAAGAACGATTCTCGGTTTGGCAAATTTTGTCGCAATTTGATCAATTTTGGCGAGTCTCTCTCTATGATCTCTCGTAATCATTGAATTCGTGTGTTGTGTTCTTGATTTGTGATCGTTTGACTCATTGGATCAAATTTTTCTTGAAAAACCCCATTGATGATCCATTAAATTTTTTTTGATCAAATCAAACCAAAAACAAAATCTAAATGTTGTAATCAACGTACTGTTCATTAGATATATTCAAAGCCCAAATCTCATTTTAAGCCCAAAATAGTTTGAATCTTGGTACTGTTCATGTCTATTTTATTTGAGCCCAAAGTCAGAATTATCTACTGTTCATGAAGCACAAAATATCATTTAATCGTAATCGGAAATACTTCGTTCATTTTGTTCTTCACTCGCCTCCAGATGTTGTATTTTCGATTGATCTTAATAGCAAATGAAATTTCTTCTTGTCGTTTTTATCAATCAATGAGTTTTCATTTATCTTGTGAATCGATTGTTATAAAATCGATTATGATCAAGAGATCTATATCAAATTCAATTGAAAGTCAAACGAAAAAGTGATATTGAAATCGGAACGAAGATCAGTCGAATGTTCAAATAAAATCAAAGCGAAAATCAGAATACGGTTCATATGATGTCGAATGAATTTCTGTGATTCGAAATCGATTGGATATGATTTTTGGTGAATGTTAATATGAGATTGGAAATCGATTTTGTCCAAGCTGCTCGTAATCGATTTTTGATTTTATGATGAATGAAGTTCGAATTAATTGTCAATAGTTGGCCGTTGTTGTCAAACAGTTAATCGATGGATTTGGGGTTCGCATATTTTGATTACGAAGGTCTGTTAGATTTTGGGTTTAATGTCGATGATCATTTGTTGAGTTCAAAACAGTTAATCGGTGCTCTTAGGTGTTGAATCTCGAATGGTATATGATTTGAATGATTATGATTATCGAGTTCATATATCGTGCTTGAATGATAATGAAGAAATTGGAATTTGGTTACAGTGATCTTGAAATCGAAAGATTGAAATCAAAAAGCGAAGGTTGTATAGTGATTTTATAATTGATGTTGATAATTTGGAAAAAGGATTGATGATTTTGGATTTAGATTCGAAGGTTTGATTTACAGTAAAGGGTTAATGATCGAAGAATGATTCAGGTTAGTGAATCGAAGGGTGTTTATGATGAACTAACGAAGGAACTGGGAACGAAGATTTCAAAAGAATTTTGTGAATGATGAACTTTGAAGGGTGTGTTGGTGATTAAGACACAAAAGGTTCCTGGTTTGTGATTTTGATACGAAGAATTGTATTTGGAGTTTGAACGAAGGATATTGATTATTAATTTTCGAAGGGTTGGTGAATAAGATTCGAAGAGTGTGTTTTGGATTTAATTAGGAAAAACGAAGGGTCAATTGCAAAAAGCGAAGGGTTATTTTTGGGCTTGTATTTTCGAAGGGTGTGAATTTACGAAGAGGAAAGAGAAAGTGAGACTCTTCGTATGTTTCTGAATTGAAAGGGTATATGCTGAATATTCGAAGGGGGTGTATTGCAAATTCGTACGAAGAAAGTTACTGTTCACTATTAACTCTTCCGATGCTTCGCAACGTAGCATGAATTTGCACAAATGGGAATTTTTCATATCTGGCCCCTGAAGCTTCGAATTTTTGGCACTTCAAACATTAACACATTTTTCGAATATTTGACACTTTTCGCCCGACTTCGAAAATTGGTTAAGGCTTCGCAATTTTGCAACATGGTCTTCGTATGTTTGGTGCACAAGGGCAGAATTTACAAAGATAGTCCCTGAAACTTCGAATTTTTGGCAGTTTTCACCCAAATTCGAAAAAGGACTAATTTTTTGCTGAAAATTGAATATTATGCATTTCAGGCCCCTGCAGTTTGTGCAAATTGACGCTTTCTACCCAACTTTGGAAAAGGGGGAGAGTTTTGCATATTTTACTGTTTTGGGCACAACGGGTCACTGCAAAATTTTGAAATTGACAATTTCTACCCATTTTTGAGAAATTTTGTCAAAGGCGATCCGTGAACGGCAATAAAAATTGAATATTTTTTGGGTTTTCCGGATTGAAGCACAAAGTTTATGCCACATGTTAAGGGGGAGTTTTGACATGAAAAATTCCGAATAAAGCACGTTCTTTTTTCCTTTGGAGTTTATAATCAAATTTCGATTATTTTATATGGAAATTCGAACTTGAATTTTTCATATTACGCGGATTTGAAGACCGAAGTGATCTTGAAGTTTTGAAGCCACGAGATGATGCAATTGGAAGTTCGGAAGTGATGTATTCGAAATGGGTTTGGATTAATTGAAGATTTTTGGGGTGTGTTTTTATGCGCAACTATTGGGTGATTATTTGGAGTTTGGAATACTCTTAATCATTCGTTGCTGCTCGGATTGTATGGTCTCACATCCTAGAGCCCAAATTGAAGAGTTATGGAAGAATTGAAGATTGAAGTTCGTTTCGACATGTGTCACCTTTGAGGCTCGAGCCGCGTAGTGCTTGATTTTGGAAGATTTGAAGTGGGTCATTCATTCCTAACTTTGAGGAGGAGAATGTTGGGGTGCAAAGTTCTTCATTCATGACTTTGTAAATGTTTGACTTTTGTAAAACCCACTTGCATGTGGTGCTTTAGCCTTTAGACCCATTTGGTAGTTAGAGTGAGAGAGAGACATGTAAACACCTCTATAAATAGTGGGTTTGTCCACTTGTAGAGGTGTGCTTGAGAGATGTAGAAGTGAGTGTGTAAGTGTGTGTTAATTATGTAGTCTAGATCTAGATCATTTTTGTAACACCATATACATTCAATATATCTCTTAAACACCCAAATCACCATGTTCAATTGTGCAAGCTTTAATTCCGCATGCCAAACCATGTTCTTTTTCACTACATAAGCCTTACTACATTATTTCGTATCTACAGGCCTATATTCGTAATCCCTCATCCAAAACATCACATCTATGCTCATGCGTCACTACCTGTAATTCAAGAAACTGAGTGGGTCAGGGTTGGGATCCTGGTGAGCACATAGGGTTTTCAACCCATAATAAATAAGTTTATTAATTTCATCGACCAACAATAACCCGGTTACCCGTTCCCGTTATCCTCACATTAGGTCCCTAAACACCTATCATAAGGGACCTATCCTAAGGATCATCATCGGGACACTACTGCTAAGGGGGTTCCTCAGCAATAAATGTCCTAAAGGCAACCATGAGGGGGATAGAGTACACCAGTGAACACATCGTTCACAAACACCCACAGGTTGCGAGCCTGTCAGCATTCCACTGGACTATATAGAAGACTCCGTGGTCGTCATCTATACTCCGCTAGATGATTAGATCAACAACAACAACATCGAGGCCTCTCATCATTTTATCACACATCACCTATTACATCTACCCATGTTTTACCCAAACATTTTCGTAGATATAAAATACATATATAATTTAAATCATTGAAAACATGTAGAAAAATGTTCATCCAACATAGATAGCAAGTATTCAGATAATATGCACACATAACACGTAATTTATATAAAATACTTCATATCTATGTGTAAGATGAAAGTAACTATGCACTCACCTGAAAAGGTGGTGATTTCGAACTCAGACAGTGCTTCGCTTCTTAAAAATAATTTCCTTCGACGAAACCTAGTATTATTACCACTAGAGTTTAGTCTATTATTCGCCGAGACTAATTAATAGTCTAGCTATTATTACTATTATATAAGCGTTCAAAAAATACTTATATAACCCATAATAATATCCCAAGCATTTATTATAAGTTTCTAATAACGTTACTATAATTAAATAAAAGCTATATTAAAAATAGCATAGGCGTAGCTCACTTACAACGCGTTTTATAGAAAACCAGGTTTTGCTTGGAGCAGCGTTTCCGAGACGAAAATCTCTTCTTCTCGGAGCCGTTGAGCACTTCGGGGCTTCCGCCTCGTGCTAGGGAGGTACCCTAGGCTTTTCGGGGGGTTTCGGGGCTCGAGAGAGGTTCTAAAGAGAGAGAGAGAGAGAGTAACGAAAAGAAAGAATGGGAAAGGTGTGAAGAAAATGAGGGTGGGAGAGGTTCTATTTATAGGGTGAAAATTAGCTGAACTTGGTGCCACATGTCACCATCTAGTGGCAAGACTTGGGGAGAAAGCAATGACCAAGATTGTGTCACATCACCCATTTTCGCACAGCACACTTCCGACTTCTAAAATCCGTAACTTTCACATACAGCCTCCGTTTTTGACGTTCTTTATATCCACGCGTAGGTAATAATAATAATATCTACAACTTTCATTTTGACTCCATCGGCTAATTCTCGACCGATCTTAAATTTAACAGTACAAGAAGATTATACTGTTAAACGTCCGCATAAAATTCATAACTTCTACATACGGACTCCGTTTTCGTCTGTATTTTTACCGTTGATTTCCTATTAATGAGATATTCAACTCTCATTTAGGTCGCGTAAGCCAAAAACCGCTCGAACTAAAATTCAAGTTTCAGGCCGTGCACTGCTAAGCTGAATCTTAGAAAAATCATAACTTCCTCATACGAAGTCAGATTTGGGCGTTCTTTTTATGGATGTTCTCGGTTTAACATATACTAAAACTTTGGCTTAGATCACTAAGGATAAAAGGTCCTTCATCGTAAATTCACTATTTACGTCTCCCGGTGTCGCGTCGGTTTTGCCGTAAAACTTCGGCGAGCCATAACTTCTTCGTTATAACTCGGATTTTGGCGTTCTCTATATCCCTGGAATCCTTGTTTCGACCACTACAACTTTATATAAAGATATCAGACTTATCTCATACTTTAATTTTGATTCTTATTTTTATTCTTTATTAACTAAACATTTATAATTAAATAATAAGCACATAATTCACATAATACTCAAATATTTGATCTTTATTACTTCAAAAAGAGTTACAATATTTGACCTAAACTATTACATTGTAAAAAATGTTTAGCCCTGAAACCCAGGCGTTACATTATCCTTGCCAAAACACAAGATAATTACCAATTGATTAGATAATAAATTCCTTATACGATTAAAATTGATTATTTGTATTAATTGGGTAACTTATATAGATAATCACTAAATTAATTGTTTGATTTATATTATTTGTTTTTTGATCCCTTGTGTTTTGAAAAGTCCAAAATTTGCCCTCAAGTTTTGAAATTTAAATTCTTTCGTTAAAAGTTTAATTATTGAAAAGTTTTAAATTTCAACCCTTAGATTTTTTCAAGTTTAAAATCAACCTTATACTTTATTTATTATAAGATTAATATATATATATATATATATATATATATATATATATATATATATAAGAATAAGCTAGTCTTCTTGCTAGTAGGCCTCATTCACGAAGCCAATCTATAAGGTGCGTATAAGGTTGCTGCCTATAAAATGGCGCTTAATGGGTGTACACTCACACTCACCGCTTGCTTGATTAGTGAAGGGTTGTTAGCTGAACGGATAGGATAAGGCACTTAATACCTCATTATAAGTATAATGAATACTGCAAAGTAACTATCATGTTTTTACATATTACCAATCTTAGTTACTTTAGGGTAAAATGTGAAAATGATGCTATTCCATGGAATTACACTTTGTACCCTTGTCAAACGTTAGTGGAGCATGCGTGGTTAACCGACACACTAGTTTGGGATTGACATTGGTGGCAAAGGGTGGCTCGATGTTTGTCATAAATCAATGGAGCGTGTGTGGCTAACCGACACATTGATTAGGTGATAGAGACATTGAGTGCACCATGTTTATTCGGATGTTTATTCACAACTTGTTTGCGATCATCGGCATCCCAGTTGCAAATTTGAAGTGTATATCGAGATTTAAACATGAGATTGAAAAGTTAAATGAATCTCAAAGATCTAGGAGTTTTCAAATACGTTTAAAACTTAATCGCCTTTTCGTTTTTCGTGGTGAAAATTAGTGAATCGTTATTCACTTACCTTAAATTATTTACTTTTAGAGTACGACATCCCTTTCTAAGTTGTAAATAATGTTGTTGGATCCTAGCCCTAATTTCTCATTTGGGTGTTTAATTGGGGATTCAATTCTAATTAAACTTTATTCCTTTCTATTTTCAGATGTCTAACGCAAACGCAAACAATCCTGAGCCTGGTTCATTCTCGCTAATGAGCCTATGTCAAAAGGTGACATTTGATGGATCGAATTTCAACAAATGGATGAGATACATTCGCATGATTGCTCATCACGAGGATAAAGAATATATCCTCGACGAGAAGCTTGAAAATATCAATCCTGAAGTTGCTACTCCCGAAGAATTGGCCGTCTTTGAGGCCCATGAGCATGATGCAACGAAAGTTCATTGCTTTATGTTGGCCACTATGAATCTTAAACTCCAAAAGTCCGATGAGCACATGTATCCGTATGAAATGCATCAAGATTTGCTGGAGAGATACCACCAAAGCGCAAGTCAAGAGCTCTATGAGATCATCACCAACATGATTACCGCTAAGATGGGGGAGAGGAGAGTCCCTAACCTCGCATTTGCAGAAGATGCAGAGGTATGTTGATCATCTTCGCAATTTAAGTGTTAACTTTAGGGAAGATTTGGCTATCGACATCATTCTCCACTCCTTGCCCTCGTGCTACAACCAATTTAGGATGACCTACCATATGAATAAAGATGAGGTCACCTTGAGAAAACTCCAAGGACTCCTAAGGACTGCTGAGAGCAACCTCAAGGACAAGTCTGTTGCATCATCCTCTACTGTGGCTGCTCCCATGTTGGCAATTGGTCAAGGAAAAGGTAAAAAGAGGAAGGCTCCAAGTAAGAGCCACCAAAAGGATAAGCCCCATGATGGTTCCTCTTCTAGTGGAACCAAAGCTGGTTCAGTCAAACCCTCTTCCGACCCAAAGAAGCAGAGTGCTACTACTGCCACAAGAAGGGCCACTAGAAATGAAGTTGTCCTTAGTATCTGCAAGACATAAAGGATGGGAAGATAAAGCCTACCTTTGCAGGTATGTATTCTATTAAATCTAACAATTCATCATTTTCTACTTCATGGGTTCTTGATACAGGATGTGGTTTCCACATTTTTTATCATTTACAGGGCCTAAGAAGAAGTAGGGAGGTGGAACATGGGAAGATAAACTTGATTATGGGAAACAGAAGAGCATCGTATGTGACTAGAGTCATAGTTTATTCTTTAGTGTTGAGTAATGGGTTAGGGTTTGATTTAAATAATTGTCACTATTTGCCAGGTATGGCAAGGAACATCATTTCATTTCATGGATTGTTTAGACAAGGTTTCAGATACTCATTTGATAATAATAATAGTTCTGCTAATGTTTATTTGAATGGTGTCTTTTATTTCAATGCATTACCTTGTAATGGGATTTATGAATCTGTGTTGGTTGTTGATAATTTAGGAAATGATGTGTTGAATATTGATTCATTTAATAGTCTAGACAAAGCATGCTTGTGGCATTGTCGCCTTAGTCATGTCAACAAGAAACACATAGCCCAACTCCAAAAGGATGGAGTGTTGGATTCATTCGAACTTAGGGACGATGCGTGTGTGAATCTTTTTTACTTGGAAAGATGACCAAGTCACCCTTTACTGGAACTAGTGAAAGGGGTGAGGGTTTATTGGATCACATGCACACCAATGTGTGTGGGCCCTTTAGATCCACCACAAGGGATGCTTGTCGCTTCTACGTGACTTTTATGTATGATTATAGCAGATATGGATATATATCTACTTAATCAAGCATAAGTCAGAAACCTTTGAAATGTTCAAAGAGTTTAAGAATGAAGTGTAGAATTAGTTGGGTAGGAAAATCAAGATGCTTTGGTCAGACTGAGGAGGAGACTACCTAAGTCTTGAGTTTCACAACTATCTAAAGGAATGCGGAATTGTTTCGCAATTGACACCTCCGATAACGCCACAATTGAATGGTGTGGCTGAGAGACGTAATCGAACCTTGTTGGACATGGTTCATTCCATGATGAGTCGGGCTTCGTTACCAATAGCTTTCTGGGGGTATGCATTAGAGACTACCGCCTGTATCCTTAACTTAGTTACCACCAAGAAGGTTACCAAGACACCTCACGAGATGTGGACAGGGAAAGCTCCCTCGTTGTCACATATCAAGGTTTGGGGTTGCAAGGATTTCGTAAGAGGAACGAATCACGACAAGCTCAAGCCTCGTAGTGAGAAGTGTTATTTCATCGGCTACCCACAGAAGTCTTTTGGCTATCTCTTCTATAGACCGAGTGACAATGTTGTCTTCGTTGCTAGAAGAGGATTTTTCCTTGAAAGGGAACTAATAAGTCAAGAGGACAGTGGGAGGCAAACTGATCTTGAATAGATTCAAGAGCAAAGCGATGAAGGAACCTCTAACACTGGCACTCAACCCGAGGAGGAAACTCCGTTTGAACGCATTGATGAGTCGTTACCTTTTAGACGTTCCAGTAGGGTTAGTGTTCAACCCCAGTTTTATGGTTTTCATATTACTACTGAAGGGAATACGTTTATTAGTGATGAAACAGTGATAAATTTGGACGAATCTAGCAACTACAAGGAAGCCATGGCAGGCCCGAAGTCTGCTAAATGGAAAGAGGCGATAGACAGCGAGATTTAGTCCATATACGACAACCAAGTTTGGAATTTGGTTGAAAATGTATCGGGTCGTAAGACAGTCGGATGCAAGTGGATCTTCAAGAAGAAGACGGATGTGGATGGGAATGTGCACACTTATAAAGCGCGATTGGTCGCGAAGGGCTTTACTCAAACTCTTGGAGTTGACTATGATGAGACCTTCTCACCAGTTGTGAAAATAAATTCTATTAGGGTAATGATTTCAATAGTTGCGTTTCATGATTATGAAATATGGCAGATGGGCGTGAAAACCGCCTTTCTTAATGGAAAGCTGGTTGAGGAGGTTTACATGAATCAGCCAGAGGGTTTTGTCGATGTGAAGCATCCAAATAGAGTGTGTAAGCTTGAGAAATCCATTTATGGATTGAAACAAGCATCTCGCAAATGGAATCTTTGTTTTAACGAGAAAGTCAAAGAGTTTGGTTTTCTGCGAAGCGAAGATGAATCTTGTGTATATGTCAAAGCCAGTGGGAGTATAGTGAGCTTCCTCGTATTGTATGTTGATGACATACTACTCATAGGAAACGACGTCCCAACCTTGCAGGAGGTCAAGTCCTGGCTTGGGAAGTGTTTCAATATGAAGGACCTCGGAATGGCTGCTTATATTCTAGGAATAAGGATAGTGGGAAACAGGGAAAAGAGACTGATAGGACTTAGTTATGATACATACTTGGATAAGGTACTAAAGCGTTTTAGTATGGAAAATTCAAAGAAAGGGGAGTTACCAATCCAAAGCAATACTAAGCCGAGTAAGACTCAGAGCTCGAGTACAGAGGCAGAGATAGCTGATATGAGTCGAGTACCTTATGCTTCCGTAGTCGGTTCTATCATGTACGCTATGACTTGTACTCGCCCTGATGTGGCCTTCGCTTTGAGCATTCTCAGTAGATATCAAGGGAACCCAGGTAAAGCTCATTGGATTGCAGTTAAGAATATTCTTAAGTACCTACGAAGGACCAAGGAATGGTTTCTAGTCCTCGGTGGGAGTGATGACTTAAGGGTACGAGGGTACAGTGATGCTAGTTTTCAAACGGATCGGGATAATTAACGACCACAATTGGGCTGGGTCTTTACCCTTAATGGAGGAGTAGTAACTTGGAAAAGATCCAAGCAGGAGACCGTAGCTGATTCAACGTGCGAATCAGAGTACATTGCAGTGAGTGAAGCTTCAAAGCAGACTATATGGTTGAAGAACTTCATTGGAGACCTTGGAGTTGTGTCATCCATAAAGGAGCCAATGGAAATTTTCTGTGATAATGAAGGAGCGGTTGAATTAACCATAGAACCGAGAGATCATGGCAGATCTCGACATATCGATAGAAAATACGACTTTATCAGACATCGGGTAGAAGAGGGACTCCTCGTTGTGAAGAGGGTATCGTCAGAAGAAAACCCAACAAAACCCCTTACGAAGGGACTGAGTAGGGTCAAACACTTGCAACACACTAGGAGCATTGGGCTGAAGGACGATATAAGTTTGGATTATATAGATAAGAAACGTGTAATAAATAATTTGTACTTGACATTTGATGAATAAATAAAGTTGTGTTATTTATGAGTAAAGCTACAATCGTGTGTTGGTTATTTATCTATTGTTTCAATTTTGCATGTTTTGACTTCCTGAATAATAAGATTATTCAAACAATCCACAGTCGTTCATATTTTGGAAGTAGATGTGAATGAAGACTGTGATGAATTTGTTTGTAAATTTTCTAAAAGGTTTTAGGCATTATAAAGGTTTGCTACAAAGTTCATGAGTGCTTATGAATATGATCTGAGCATTGGAATAAACCCGCACTTACCGGTATCACTACTTTTATAATGAGTGATCGCAAGATGATAATATCATACGATCTTTGAACCTAGAGATATGATTATTGTTTGCTAGTTTATTGTGCATTAATAATGTGAAAACACATTAGTAACTTGGTGTTATAAAACACATTGTTGTGTATAACTTAGCTAGTGAGTGATAAAAGCATATAAGTCGAAGTTTTTATGTTCCTTTTATCCTAAGAGGGTAAAAGCGATATCTGGCCACTCAATGATTTGGTTTGACTTATGTGTCGGGCCCGGTCAGAATGAAGTTGATGTGTTCAACTAAATTCTATGTCAAACAAATCAAAGATCGAGAAACAAATGTTGGATAATAAGTATTGTCAGCATGATATCTAGAATAGAGGATTGTACGATCCCTTATCTAAAGTACTAGTTTTGATCAGAGTTGAAAGAAGCGTATAAGAGCTATGATTGCTGATCGGATCCTAAAGTCATATATGAGATATAGTTACTAGACTTATCCAAGTGGAGACTGCTGGATTATTGTCTAATTCTGTAACAATATTTGGTATGTACTTGACCCGGTTGTGCATGGTCCTTTTGGGTTGCCTTCACCGAAGCAACTTGACAAGGTAATTTGAGGAGAGAAAGAGATAGGATATTATGTTTTATTAATATATTAAAGGAGAAATCATATTTATTTAATTAGTATTGTTCATAAATTAAGTAGGAATTAATTTGGTGACTAAAAGAGATTAATTAAATAAAGGGGCCTAAACTATCAAATGTGTGATAGTTGAGTTTTGGGCTAGGAATCCTAATGGACTAAAGGGGAACGAAATTATGATGAAAGATCATCATATTTTCGTCCTAGGGCCTTATTCCAGAAGGTTCATTGGGCTACTTGGTGGCTAAGTTATCAATTAGGGTTTAGACTGAACCCCTAGCAGCTTGCATTATAAATAAGACCCCAAGGCTTCAATTTTCAGCCACTTGCTTCCATGAGAAACCCTAGGGCCAAAAATTAGCATCCTTCGCCTCTATAAATGTTTCCTTCTTGCTTTTGGTGTTTGTGATTCATTAGAGGAGTTCCAATTGTGACTCTAAGCTCAAGAGAAGAAGATTCAAGCTACTATTTGAAGAGGTAAACATCTAGATCTGATGTTATTAGCTAATTTCGAAATTATGTATGCTAGATTAGGGTTTGTAAGTCTTGGATTTATTGCATGTACAATAGATAAATCTAGATCCAAGCATTAGGGTTTGTATGAGCACGTAGGATTGTTGTTATGCATAAAATCCATCATAATTCACATAAGTCATTAGGCTACTTTACTCTTCTCACACAAAGTTACGAGTTGACTGCTTTGTCACTAATTTATAGTAGATGTACGCTTTCTTCTTCAGAACCAACCTCTTATTTCTCCGTCAACTTTACATTCACAAAATGTAACCCTTGAGACTCAACATCCACCACTGAGGTTTATGGTTACACAACTTCTTTGTTGATGATCTCGAAATTGTAATAACCATGATTTTAAGTGAGATCCAAAATACGAAACCCATTTCTTAATTGAAGGTGAACAATCAAATGTTCTAGAATTTTCACCAATGAATTGATGATTAATACCTTATTGGTTAGTACAATTTTCATGTGAAATCTCATTTTTCCTTTTGAGTGATCTTAATGAAATGTTCTCGACCTAAGACCTTTCTTCCCAAAAGACACGAATTTTTTTCTAGGATTTCTTTTATATCCATCCACTTAAACAATATCCAAAGCTTACTTGTTCTTATGGCTACATTAGTCAAACAAGTACTTCTTCCATATCTTCGAACTTATGTTGTGTTTCAGAATTCGGTTTAAGCCTAAGCCACCTATGCAGCCTACTTAAAAGAAGCCTTTCACTATTTCTTAATAAATAGATGATCGTAATTCAATGGGATGCCACACAAGCACTTCCAAGTCTCTCTTGACTTAGAAGGAAGAGATCGTTTCCCAGGATTAATCTGAATTGCATGTAATTTTTCTTTGACATTACTAAATCCAAGAAATTTATTTTGTTTTATTTATTTTTCTTTGGCATAATCTTGCGCAAATATCTTTATGATTTTTCCAAGTCAGGTTCTAATTTGCGTGGATTACTATCATTCAAAGAACAGGTTAAAGTGAAGTGACATCTTATTCTGAAATGTTAAAACTGAAAAGGCGGTTTCTTGGGGATAAGGATTAAATCAGGCGTGCTTGTTTCAAATCCCTGACATCACGAGTGTTAGTTACAACGCCGCCTGACACATACAATTGTCACATCTTTCGAGGCTGATATACCGGGATTCGGAAACGTCAGTGATAAGATTTGTAATCGAGTTTAAAAATCAATTCATGTAAGAATTCAGAAAGCAGAAAAACGATGAACACGAGAGTAAATATAATCTTGGTTCAGCTCATATTATGCTCTTGTTTTTACAGAGTATAAAGAATATTCTGTAAACTCTTAGTGAAAAGTACCTACTCACTTAGTACAGACCCCTATTTATAGGAGTACAAAAGCATAACAAAAATACTAAGGACTAGACATTAAGACTATTCATTATAATGCCTTAGTAAAAATAATATTACTTCTGAAGAATCTTCATATAAAGACTAAAGACACTTCGTAACAACTAACACTTCAACATATTACAACATTTAAACCCTAACAATCTCCCCCTTTGGAATAAATGTCGATGTCTTCATGAAGTTAGTAATTGAACGACATACATCAACACTCTTCGAATTTCCATATACCAGGATATAACTTTCTTTATCTCCTTCTTGTCTCCTTCTGAGTTCTTCTTGCAATGATTCATACGAACAATTAAGTTCGTATATTGTGAATTTGTATATCTCTCCACTTCAGAAGTTTGAAACAAAAATCTTTTAGCTTTGACAGCTTTATCCTTTCCTGCAAAGACAATCCTCAATGGCTTTAAACATATTTCACCATCTTCAAACTTTTTCAACTCAATCTGCTTCTTCGTAAGAGCCATTGGTGCAGTTATTTAAAAGCCTTTAACAGTAGCAAGTTCAACATCATTTTGAGCTAAGCACTCAAAATAATTCTCCAAGAATATTTTTATATGCCTACACCCAAGACTGAAAACTTCTGGTTCTGTATCTTGAAGAAAAGAGACTGACTTGTCTTTAAGTATCAGGGCAACATTGATAAGATCATAAGTTTTCATCAATGGAAAGTCTGCCACAGTAAACTCTTGTATCTTTCCACTTGCCCTTGCCACAACTTATTTTACATTTTGAAACTTCTCTTCGAAAATGACATCCATTTTTATAGATATCACCTTCTTAATTTTCTCCAAGAACCAAACTTCTTCTTGAGCCTTTGCGAATACTGCATGAAAACGTATCTTCAACTTCTTTCCCTCTTCAGTATCCATAGATTTTGTCTCAGCCTTGAATTGTGGCATAATGAACATCATTTCATTGATTGGAAAATCAAGTTGACCAAAATCAGTATTCGTTACCACAAAGCTCTTCTTTGGAATCTTTTCAAAAGAATACATGTGATCGAACATCACCCTGGATTCTATTGTTTCATAATTGTACAATTTTGAAGGATCTCCCTTATCAACATTTGAACCTTCTAGAGCTCTTTGTCGCATTATACTTTGAACTTGCCTCATTCTTTCAATTTCATCTGCCACCTCAGCTTTCTTCTCTTTATTAGACTTCTCAACCAAAACTCCTTTTCCCTTGTCTTTATCATTCAGAGGAGCTACATTCTTTAATGAAGAGACATCACTTTGATTCACAATTACAATCCCTTTTGCAATAGGTCTTGAAATTGGAACAATTGTAGTCACAGTTGAAATAACTGGAGCAGCTGAGACACTTGTTGGCTTAACCAAACCTTTCGAAGGATAAACCTTTCCTACTACCTTGATATCTTCAATTTTCTTCTCATGTTCCCCAGCCTTTGCTTGACCAACCTTTTCTCCCCCTTGCACCCCTGTGAAAGCAGGTGGGGCATCTGATACGTTTGGCAAAAGGCTTGAAATTCGAAGCAATGGAGCAAGGTGTTTTTGTAGAATGGCTTCGAAATGAATGAATTTCTGAGAAAGAAATTCTTGAGAAATAATTGGTGAGGAAACTTTCGAAGATATTTCTAGAAGTTCTTTCAGCAATTTCACCAACTCTCCAAAATGTTGTTCTTCTGTAGCTGAAAAAGAGATCATCTGAGGATTGACTTGTTCGAACATCTGAACACATTGAACAACCGCATCACAAATAATATCGATCTTCTGATGTGCTGATTCATACCCTTGTTGAATATGCTGAACCTCCTTCGTCATTGTTTCACGAAGTTCACGAATTTTCATATTAACGTCTTCTCTAACCTTCTTAACTTCCTGCACGAAGACCACTTGACGCTCCTTCGTAACAATCTTCAAATCCTTCACTTCCTTCAGAAAATTAGATCTCAAAGAATTGATTCTATTCTCTGTAGAACTATCATTCTGATCAGTTTTCTCAAGAATGCGGCTTTCAGAATCACGTATTAACCTTGATGCCTTCGAAATCACCCTGGTTTCCATTTCCTTCATTATGGAATCAACTTCCATGATAGTGATTCCAACACTTCCCATATCCGCTTGAGATTGCAAGATAGAATTTAATTTTGAATTCAATATCTTGAACTGCTTCATCGTCATCAGCATATGGTTAGGGAAATCTTCTTCAGCTTTATCAAAAGAAAGAGCTTCGAATGTTCCTCCAAATCCTTCGTTATCAGTTTCCTCATCCACAGCCATGGTTTCAGCAACAGGTGATGATGAATTTGGTGGATCGGTTGATTGTGTTGAGAATATAGTGGTGAAAGGTTGATCCATAATAGATTGGAATGTTGGAGAATCAGTTGTGGAAGTAACCTGAGGTAAATATGTTGGTTCAATGAGCTTTATATCATCACGCTTCGAAATTTCAGTAGACTGAAGAAGCTCTACTTCTTTAGGAATTTCCTCTTCAGGAGTCTCAGGAACTTGTTCCACTTCTTCTATACGTTGGGTGTTCTTCAAAAATTTTGCCATATCTGCAGCCCTTCGTTTCTTAGAAGATGGAGACACCGGAGCTGGAATTTCTCGAACAGTAACCCCTTGATGAGTAACCTATGTTTTCTTCACAAACTGAGATTTGCTTTTGATTTTTAGTCTTCGAAAAACCCCCGTCTTCGAAGGAAGCATGTCTTTTGATGTAGAGGCTTCGATAAGCGGTGTATCAGCCACTGAAGTTAAAACAGGAGACGCCTCTTCAACAGTTCGAGATGTAACTATTAGCTCTTGCTTCTTTTGTCCTGCTTTCACCCCTTTTTCTGAAGACTCACCCTCTGTCTTCTTTGATTTCTTCGACTTCTTCTTTTCTTCTTGTTGTAACACCCCAGTAACAACGGTTGTGTCAATAGATTGCAAATATGACACCAACACATTATTCGTGGGATCCACCTTCTTGAGCATCGCATCCGGAATGCGAGCAACTGTTGTAAAGATAGCCGGATCATCATGCACCTCCTTCGGACTACCATACATGTGGAAAACTGCTTTGTCTTCGTATTCTGGAACTTTGATTTTTTCTTTTTGATAGACATATTGGACTATCAGACTCCAATATCTTGCACAAGAAATCCCCTGCTTAGCACTCGTCTTCGAAATGCTTGTTAAGAACTCTATCCATAATTATTCAGAGTAATCGACTTGCAAATCATAGTACAACCCAGCTATCATTTCATACACCTCCATGCGTCCTTTATCAAGTCCCACAGTTCTTCCAGTAAGACATCGAAGAAAGATGCTAAATAAAAAACTCCATATTGTTGGTAACCCTGACTTCTTGAAATCACTGATTCGCTTCAATGGAGGTTGATGACCCATCTCGTTGAACATGAACACCACTTCTGAAGAAGAAAGTTCATCATAAGGACCAGAATTCGGAATTCCCAAAATCTTGCAAAATAACCGCTTGGAGACCCTAATTCTCGTATCAGTAACCATTGTGAATTCCACACAGCCTGTCTCCTTGTTGTATGAGGCAGTAGAACCTGCTTTTGACAACCAGGACATCGGAGCAGCAAATGAATCAAACATTGCTTTAGACAGAACTGAATTCTGTAAAGCAACCACAAGCATGTGAAGTTCCTCCGGATACTTTGACAAATCCGATTCGACTTGATAGTTGGAACCCTGGATCTTTAGAATCGGAACACTGATTATTTCTTCTGTAGTTGGTGATTATTTCGTCTAACGTGATTTTCTCTCACTTATCATGACATATATAAAGGTGTCGACGATTGCTTTTCTCTCACAGCTCTCAAATACTCTCAGGGTAAAAAGAAAAACCCTTTTCCATCTCTACTCACTGTTCATCTTCTTTAACTGCTACGATGGCCAGATCATCTGAAACAACATCGTTTGGTGACCAAACTACATCTGAGATCATGTTGAACCAAAAGCCTAGTCAAAATCTCATTCTTGATATGGATTCATCACGATACACTGATCCCCTGAAGCCGATGATTGAATGATTGCGGTTTTCTCCAATTTCTCAAGCTTTGACAATGGCCGATTCAATTCCACTGGTTCATCTCTCCAAGGTGTACTTGTATGAAACATACATTCAAGTTGTTGGCCTCATATCCTTTGAGGTTTCCACTAACAGGACCTCGATCAACAAAGCTCATTTTTGCAGAATTTTAGGGCTCGATTCATCTGGAGGTCTTGTTGATCCAGACTCAATTTCATTAACTGATCTCATCAACATGTTTTATCAGATCGGATATATTGGAGATATCACATTATTGTCAAAGTTCAGGAAGCCCAATCTTCCACTAATTTGTAATGGGCTATCTACATTGTTATTTAAAAGCTTTTCGGAACGAGTAGCAGGATCAGATAGTGCTAGTAAGCTCTTTTGCACCATTATTTACGGCCTCTACTATGGGATTAATCTGGATTATGGCTCCATCCTCTGGAGGCAACTTATTCAAATCACTTTGTCTTCTACTCGCAACACTGAGATATCATGTGCACATTTTTGTTCAATCATTGTTAAATGAGCTCTTACTCACTTCAAAGTTCCCATATCATAGGATTCTGTTGGTGTTGTGATTTCGGTCCTTTAGACATCGATATTGGTGATGCCTGACCCAACGAAGTTCAGATTTGTTGGATCGATTCCATATGTGATGCTTGTGAGGGTGCCCTCTGAAAATGTGATCGTAAATGGGTATTGCAAGTAGCCTGTTTCTGGTGCTCGCCTTATGCCAGATGACTTGCGAAAGGTGATTGACGAAGCAAACAAACCGAAGTGGGGTGCAAAATGAAAGGGAAAGATGGCCCTTCTGAAGCTGTTAAAGCTCCGAAGAAGAAGGTTAAGAATGCCACTCGGAAACTAAGGTCACCATCTCCAGTTCAGGAAGCATCGAAGTCAAGAACTCAATCAGATATTTGTGGGGGTGAACTGGTTCAGAATGAGGTCGAAGATACTATAGCCACTTTGGTACCACCTACATCAACTCCAATTCTGAAGGTATCCACTCCACCTACCACTTCTACACCTACTTCTGATTTCTTTCAGATACACACTCCACCACCATCTCCGATAACCACTTCATCTCCAATCACCACCACTGTACCAATCTCCATTGCTCTAATACCGAATTTCTCTATGAGTGTTTCTCTACCACATATTTTTGTTCCATTCTCCAATCCATTCTATACAGACTCAACCGCAACCACAACTTCCACAGTTAGTACTCTGATGTCAACTGTCAACGTATCTGATATGGGGCACATGTTGATTTTGGTGTTACTAAGGGCCCAAACACATCTACAGAAAAATCTCTCCGAGAAGATGATCCAAACATTTTTTGGGGATGATCAAGAGGATTTTGCAAGATTTTACCTTCAGCCCCTTTACCATTCATCAGAACAGCGATGATGATGATGCACCAATGACTCCAGTGCAATTTAAACAAGTCAGTGCTAAGTTGGATTCAATTCTGGAGTCCTCTGTTACTTCATCCAACTACGAGTTCATGTTGAGGTCACACAGAACAACGGTTGAGATGCTCACCAAAGGAAAAGCGAACATTCTTGCTGAAGCTACAAAGACTATACATGCATCAGAGTCAACCATTTCAGATGCGACCGCACAAGTCAAAAAACTAATTAATGTAGTTACACAATTCATGGCTGACTTCCAAAAGTCCTATGATGAAAATACTGAGAGTGTCAATAAGGTTATTGTCGGTCTTAGCTCCAATTTGCAAGTTGAAAATGAAGCTCTTTCTCGTGTCCGCTCCGAGATCAAGGATGATAAATGAACTAAATACCTTTGTTGTGTCCAAGATTGAGAAACTTCAGGCAAATCTTGCTACTGAGAAAACTATCATGGATAAACTTGCTCAGAAGACTGAGAAGGTTAAAGTTCTTTCACTCAAGTTGAACTACACCAACAAGCATCTTGACAATTTGGAATCCGAGAATACTCTCATCAAGAGTAGTGTTTTGGAAGTAAATCAATATTTGCAACGATTGGTTGAGACACATCATTTACTTCTCACTATCTCGGTTCGAAAGCATCTTGCCGACAAACTAAAATCATTATTTTCAATGCTTAACTAGATAGAGGGTGTTTTGGAATATGATATTCTTCTGAAACAAGGGGAAGAAACATATACAAAAGAAAATCCCAAGAAAAAGATTGTGGAACCAACTGCTGAAACCGAGCTGAAACCAAACACAAAAGATTAGAAGGATAATAAAGCTTCTGCATCTAAAGGCAAAGAGAAACTAGCTGATTAAGAAGAAGAACAAGAATTATTCGAAGGTGAAAACTGATAAGAAAGAACCGTGTTGTTGAACTTGATAATCTCTTGAGAGTTTACAAAGAGTTAGAAGTGAAGGACGTTGCAGGCGAGATTGTGATAGTCATTCTTGAAACTCAGAAGTCCCTATTTCCCCCATGGACTCTTGAAAGGATTCAGAAGGAGGAAATTGATGAACCAAGCACAAATTGGTTAGATCCGTTGGTTTCCTTTGAGCTAGACAACACTGTTAAATCGCAACTTGACTTCCCAATTACTCCTAGGGCGTTTTTATTCAAGAGTTTTGAGAAGATTGTGAAAGCTCCCCTTTCGGATTCTGATGTTCATCAAACACTCTTCTATTTCTATCTAATATATGGAAAGCCCCAATTCAAAACTAGGAGTTTACAAATAATAGTCGTAGTGAAGGTGTATGCTCTCTTTCCAACCGAAAGGTTCCTCAATATCAAATTCAAAGGATTCGGAGGAACCAATCGTACTGAATTTGAATTCACTCTTGCTGATCTACATTGCATGAATCCTTATGATTGGATTTCCTTGTTCCTGATTTTATCCAAAGATGAACAGATGTATGAGCCCATCATAACTCATCTTAAGAGAATGCTAATTTGCTACATTCAAGAGTTTGCATAAATAGATGTAGAAATCGCAGTTGTGTTGAAAAAGAAACCTATTCTGCAACCAGAAGACGAATCAAAGGATCTAAATAAGATGAATTTGGGCAAAAGTAGGAAAGAGAACTAGAGTATGGTGTACCAGAGGAAAGCTGATTAGAAAGTTCAGAGACGTATATTCTCTTTGCTAGATAAGAAATTACATTCAACATCTACTCTGAACTGCATCCTGGAATTAACCGAAGCTTGCAAATTAAATGATTCTGGTGATCAGAAATGCTTTTCCGACATGATCAAATGGTACATTGTTGTTCGGAACAAATTCTGAACTTAATGTCGAAATTGTTCAAAGTGCAGAAATGACAAAAACAATGAAGAATCTCCTTTACAATTTGACACAAAAAGGGAGATTGTTGGGTTATTAAAGTGTTGTGTCAAATGTTTTGTAGTCTCATTTATTCCAATTTGGGCATGTCCATCCGTGATTATTGCATTCTAGGGTTAGACAATAAATATTGCATGCATGTAACGGTAGGGTTTAACGATTTTATCACCCTACTTAGATTACACAGAGAAGTTCACATTGAACTCTTCTAAATCTATTTAATATAAGCACTCGACACTATTTAATCTTCATTGTTCCTATAAATTATTCACATCGTTTATAGAACTATCGATATAAGTTTTTATTGTTTCAACAATTTCCAACCGATTGCTGAAGATGATAGCCTCTCATCCAACCGAACCACGAGACTCTAATCCAGAGTGTAATTGAAAAAAGCTAACCTATCCTGTTCGCCATCATGGCTCCAACGGTCATCATGAGACGACATAATCGACCAATAGTTAAACATCAGAAAATACATTCCACTCTAGGTGAATGTTATCGGCCCAGCATTAGTCTTACTTCACAATCAATCTTAAATTGGCCTATAGCCTTCCTCAATCCCCTGAATGTTGTAGTCCTGTGACAATGTTCCATAAAACTCGCTATGGATCCAAGGCTTGTACTTGCCGCCGAGCTTTGAAAAACTGTCGACTTAAGTAATATATGTATATAAAAATGAATAATAGTATTATATATATATATATATATATATATATATACAAAATTGCCTCCTTAAGTCACGCCTTACAAATGACATGGCTCGTCATGGTCCGAAAAAGTTCGAGGCTAGGCATTGCATCCAACTCACCCTTTATGTTATTTAGAACCTTGCCTACGACGGACTCACAAACCTTCTTACCATGGTCTAATTCTGCCTTGTGAAGGCAATGAACCAAATCGTAGATTCACAACATTCTCACAATTGCTCATAAACCTGGTGGATGCTATGGATCACACCGCAGTCTTACAACACCTCCACACCATCTATCATTCTAATGAATGCTACAATCACCTCACCGTCTTACAACACTTCCACGACAACTCATCAACCTTATGAATGCTACAGCTATCCCATAGTCTTACAATACTTCCATAACAACCATGGATCCATCCCATGGTCTTGCCAACTATCCATGAGAAAACTTTAACTATGAAACCATTACAAGCTAGAACTCCAATCTGTTGAATCCCTGACAGGCGTTCTTGTCGTGCTTCAAACCTCAAATCCTTTACAAGACAAGCACCTTCAGAGTGAGATCCTAATACAACACTTAAACATAAACTACCCATGAACCCATAATGAACCACTAATGATGCTACAACTCCTCATACGAGATAACATGATTCTAAACCCCTAATTCTCCAATTACAACTGACCAACAAACATAATCCATGGCATAAAATTTTAGGCTCATTCCACGATCAGAAGTAGCTTTCCCACTTGCCATTGGCATGTTATTCCAGGTTGATTCGTATTAGAAATATTTCCATTAATCCTAACCAATTCTCCCCCACTTGGAATCATCTATAACCTGACAACCTCATACCTATTAAAATTCCCATGCCATCAACGATTTTATTACTCAGAACTGCCACCATCCTAAGCTTTGCTAGAATTCACATTTCCCAACCATCCGACTTAGCGTACACATATCCTAAAAATATGGATGAGAACATGGCCGCACACCAACAGAGATTACGATACGAAGTCATACTCTTTTCATATTAAAAGGCTATAACCCAAATAAGAACCTTGCCAATAACTCAAACTAAGTGCTCCTTTACTTTCTTGTTCAGCCCGCAAACACCCTTCCTGATAATATCTAATGAACTTACCATAATACAAAGAGAACCCGAAACCAACCCTATATCTACTGCATTCCTTTTTCCTCACAACCTTACCTAAAGGGTGAAGTGCTATAAGAAATGAAAAACCTCAATTGATAATAGAAACACCCTCATAAATGCTTGGAACAAGGTCATACTCTTTTACTGAAATTAAACAGATTCCACCAATACATAGCTAACTTGATAAAACTTCCAAATTTTTCCTGAACTGCTGTTAAAACCTTGGTTGGATCAATTCAAATTACTAACCCTTACAACGCAACATACCAAAATTAGATTCTACGCATATCTAAAGTCACGACTAGAAAATTGAACAATACTGCCCCATCATCTAAACCTTCAATAACCAAGGACATCTACTAAGCTCGAGCTGAAATTGACGATAGGTTGACGCATCCATTGAACATCAACTGATACAACTTAAAACTTCCGAAGACTCCCCACTACTGATGATGAATGTAATGAAAAACAATCGAGGATGAATTAACAACTAACCCAATGATCGAATACACTACTGAACCAAAACCCATGTGGAACTAAACATATTCAACTCTAAAGTTGATTTACCAATTAACAACTGCCCAACCTAGAAAATAGATAGAAATATCTACAACAACTTACAAATCCCTCAACAACCGATACACAACCTAATCGACCCAACTGCCTCTTGATCTAATCATCGGCATTCCCGATAGGAATTACTAGCTACAACGAGTTCCTTATCTAACAACTTCCTACTGCGGAAACCACTCATACAATCTTGATCACATACATCTTATTACAACTTGCTTTGTGCTGTCCTCTCGATCAAATCTTGAATCAAAGTCTTACATACCAGAACCGCAGGTTCCTGTGACCCATTATTCCAAACTCAAAAAACTTGAACAGATCGATGATCCTCTAAGTAGACTACATAGTTCTCCCTTCCTTAGGGTTCAAACAACCACTAACTGATGTTGCTACAACCCAATACTCAATCGGTTCAATTAGATACAAACCGTCCCTAACTCTCGGAAGGTATATCACAAGGCAAGATGATTCCCCAAATAAATACCAACCAACCTAAAAGAGATTTCGAATCACAGATGGAGACCCCAAAATTTTCCCAAACATAACTGCCCCTAACACCAAGAATACCATGTAGATTCACAAGCAATAATTATGTCGGTCGATTCATAGCTATGATTCTTTATCTAGAAACAATTGGAATACCACACACCTCGTCTAATACAAGAGGCATCATTCTCATACTAGGGATACATCAGAGACAACAGAAGTTGTCATTCCCAATTCACTTCCTGATCACCTAAAATAATCAACTAGCACATGTCCTAACTAATTTCAAAGAAAGTAGACCCTTGATCTCATCTTAAGGCAACGCTAACACAAGAATCCTCTTGTGTATTCCCAAACCATCATACTTGTCGCTAAAAACCGCAATCAACTAGCCCCAAATTGGGTCTACATCCTCAGTCTGGAAATCTCATGTCTGTTGTCTCCTTCCTCCAAACACAGAAAGCTAGAAGAACATAACCCCCATCATAGATAGTGACATCCCAATGTATCCGCCAATTACTCAGCCTGCGGTTGCAATCCTCAAGCCGATCATTGTTGGACTAGGTGTCTAAGCCCATAACTATAACTGGTATGTACTTGAACTGAAAGTAGCAATGTCCTTTTAGGTTGCCTTCAAACCTAGCAATTGAATAAGATAACTATTGGAGAGAGAAGAATGATTTATTAATTTATTACTTGGTTAATAAATTAATTTGAAATCAAGATAAATGATTTATTAATGTATTATGGATATAATATATTAATTAGAAATCATATTGTTTAATTAATATTTAATCAGAAATTAAATTGAAATTAATTTTGGGATTAAATGAATTAATTGAAACTGCAGGGACTAAAGGTGAAAATGTCTAAAAGTTGATTATTAAGCATTCTAGAACCTCCTTTAGAGGTGGGGAACGAAATCTAGAGTGTCCTAGGGTTTCCTTGGATGCTAAGGGTGCCTTGGAAGCTTTAGGAAGGAAGTTAAGGGATTAGGGTTATCTAAGATACATTTGCCTTATCCTAAACCTTCCTTATCATCTATATAAACCCCTATAGGGTTGAATTTCATCCCATGCGCTCCAAGAAAGGCTTAGAGTTGAATTTTTACTTCCTTTCTCTCTCTCTCTCTCTCTCTCTCTCTCCATAGTAATCCATGGTTGCTATGTTTGTTTGTGAGCCATTAGAGGTGCGACACTTGTGACGCTTGCTACCAAAGTTCAAGATCTTCAAGGATTTGATTGTTATTACAAAATAACAATAAAGGTATGTATACTAACCCAAATTATATGTTAATTTCGAAAATTACATGTGCCTCATAATGTTTCTATTTTTTGTGTTCAATGCTTGTATGCCTAATAGTGAAAACACAGATCCTCAAATTGGGGTTGCATGCACATATAATATTGTTTGGTATGTATAAAATCCATCAGTGGTATTAGAGATTTTGGTTGGTGTTTTTATTTAGATTTGATACAAAATTATGAATTTGAAATATTTGGGTTTATGGTAAATAAAACCTAGGGCTTGGATTTCCGAAATTATGGTTTCAAAACCCTAGTTTTCGAAATTTGTAAGGGTTTCTTGAACCCTTTTTCCTTTGGTCCCATAATTTCGATATTAGGGTTGGTAAACCCTAGGGTTTTCGAAAATACCTTCCTCCCTCATATTAGATTTCAAAATTTTAGGTATTATGATAATGTTATCTTTGGTAATTATCTTATTACTTGTTTAAATGGATAATTAAAGATTTGGAAATATCCCTTCCCAAATTTTCGAAATCTAGGGGATAAAGGGATTAGGTTAAATTAATTATTTAATTTAATGGATAATCCTTTAATATTTAATAATTTTAATTAATTTTTTAATTTTGTATAATTATTAAATCATAGTTTTAATATTTAAGATTTTAAATTAAAAGGTATTAATTTTTCGAAAATTTTAAATTTGATAAAAAAAACTTAGTATTTTAAAAGTATAAAATACACCCTTGTACTATATAGAATTAAAAGTTTAATATTATATATGTATAAGTAAATGTTAGTCTTGTCGTTAGTAGGCCTCATTCACGAAGCTGGAGGGTCGTTAACTAGTTTAATATTAAAACTTAATGTCCACTCTCACCCACCGCACTCTTGACTAGTGGAGGGTCGTTAACCAAACGTGTAGGATAGGACACAACCTTCCATTATATGTATAATGAAATATGAAGTAACAAAACACTTTTATACATTCTGAAATCTTAGTTACTTTAGGAAAAATGTGAATTTAGTGCTAATCCATGAAATTTCACATTGCACCTTGTTGGTCATTCGTGGAGCGTGTGTGGTTAACCGGCACAATAATATGTGATTAATGAAAAGAAGCTTTTCATTATTTCTCAAAAAATAGATGATCGAAATTCAACGGGAAGTCATACAAGTACTTTCAAGACTCTCTTGACTCCGAAAGAAGATATCGTTACTTGGGATCCATCTGCTTTTGTTTTAATTTTATATTGACATCATAGAATCCCATATATATTTTGTTTTATTTCTTTATCTTCGGCACACTCTTCCACGAAAATCCTCGTGATTTTCCAAAACTCTAGTTCTAACCTCCGAGTGATTACTTTCAATTTCGAGAATAGGTTATGGTGAATGATGCCGAATTCTGAATGTGCAGAATTGAAACGGAGGTTCTAATAGGATATGATTTCAAAAATGGGTGCGTGCTTTTCAAATTTTCCTAACATCGCGCTTTGTCAGTTACGTCGCCTGACATCACGCCAGTTAGTCACACTTTTTCAGGCAGCTTTTTAGAGAAATGAATAGTCTTACAGCTGGCTTTCTCTCTCCAGGCATACCGTATATAAGGAAAAATGATGATTGCCTTCCTCATCACGTTCAAAATCTCTCAAGTAAATCTCCTTTTCTCTCAAACACTATTCAACTTCTCCATCTACATCCGTGGCCGCTTGTTATGAAACTACATTCATGGGTGACAAAGCCGCTTCATCAACGCTTCTAAACATCAAATCCAACGAAACTCTCATCTTGAACCTCGAATCATCCAAATATGCTATCACTCTCCAGCTGATGGTTGAGTGCCTTCGCCACTCTCCTTTGGCTCCAGCCCTTACCATGGTAGAGAATGTCCCTCTGGTTCATCTATCCTAGGCATTCTCTATTGCAAGTTATTAGGAAGGTGAGTCTGTGACTAATTTTGAAATCGACTCTCACAAAACCTCAATTTCCAAGACCCGATTTAGTCGATTGTAAGGCTTTCTCAAGCTAGGCATCTGGTTGATCCGGATCTCTTCGTTTACAATTTTGGAGATGTTTTACCAGATGGGTTACATAGGACATTTACCATTCTCTCCAAGTTCAAGAATCCCAACCTTCCTCCGATGTGGAATAGCCTCTTTACCCTTCTTTTCTATAGTTTCTCAGAGCTGGTCACGACAGTGCAAGTAAACTTTTCTGCACTATTATTTATAGATTATATCATGGAATCAACTTGGATTATGGTTCCATCCTTTGGGCAAAACTGGTTCAGAGTACTCTTCCCAAAACACGGCACTCGAAAATTTCGTGTACTCAGCTTTGGTCTGTCATCATCCAGAGAGCCATCACTCGACTCAATATTCTGGTGATTGAGGGATGTATAATAGCAACTATTCCAATATTTCACACTTCGAAATTCATTGTGTCTTATCCTATTAAGTTCAACTTTATTGGTTCACTTTCGAAGGTGATGTATGTTCCAAAAAACAATGATCTTATTAACGGGTATCGATAGAAACCTGCATCTGGTCCTCGTCCTTTTACACCTGAGATGCAAAAGGATTTGGAGGAAGTGAACAAGCCCCAAAAAGGGAGGTAAGCGAAAGGAGAAGCCAGTCCCCTCCGAGGCAGCTCAAACTCCAAAGAAGAAAGTCAAAAATGTTGCTTGGAAGCCTAGGTCTCCCTCTCCTATTGTCAAGGCAGGATTAAGAGTCACACAATTTTAGACGTTAGGATAACCGAGAAAGTCCAGCACGAAACCAAAGATACAACTACGACTTCGCAACTAATGGTCTTGGAACCATCTCCTGCACGCACCAATCCATAGGTAACTTTTTCCATGCCAACCTCTATACCTTTAACTGAAGATTTCTTTCAAGGTCATACCCCTCCACCTTCTCCTACTGCTACTACTACTACAATCACCATTGCTCCATGCCCGAATGTATCAGTTATTGTTTCATAACCTCATATTAACATTTCTCAATCCACCCAACTCTACCGATTCTATTGCAACAACCACAACCACCACTAGTACACCACAACTAACTATCAACGTATCTGATACGCGATCAGGTGCTTTTGGTGTCACTTTTGGTCCTTCATTTACTCCAATCTCACCACTACGCAATGATGATCCGGATACCATATGTGGAGATGATCATGATGACTTCCAATATATTAACTGCAGTCCATTCAACATTCAACCATTAAGTGATGACGAAGATGCACCTATGATGAAGGGGCGATTTAAAACCCTTAATGAAAAGTTGGATACTCTACTTGAGTCTTCTAAAACTTCATCTAACACTGAATACTCCTACAAATCTGTCAAAGTATTAATCAAGACTTTCACTAAGGAGCATGCCAAGAGTCTCAATGCATCTTCAAAAGATGTTGAAAACTGCGAGAAGACTGTTAGAGAAACGACTGAAAAATTCGAAAAACTAGTGAATGATGTGACTGATTTTATGGTGGACTTTCTTCGTTCCTCAGAAAAAAAATACTGAAGCTGCGAATAAAGTCATTACGAGTGTTGGCTCGACTCTTCAAACAGAGAAAGCTGCTCTTTCGAAGGTTCGCGCTGAAATTCAGGTTGATAATGATGAGCTACAAGCATCTATTTCTTCTAGACTCGATAAACTGCAAGAGGACCTTGTTGTTGAGAATTCTCTTATGGATAAACTTGTGGTCAAAACTAAGAAGATAAAAGTTCTTTCTGTCCAACTGTCGCATGCGAAACAGTAGAATGATGAGCTTAAGTCTGAAAAGGTTGTGATATAAAGATGTGTTGGAGAATCAACACAAGACGAGATTCTCCATTCATCCTGGGGCGACGAAGATGTATAGGGATCTTTTCCCTGGCTATCATCGGCCCTGGATGAAGCAGGATATAGCATGGTTTGTGGAGCGGTTCTTGACTTGTAGGAAAGTCAATACCGAGCATTAGCGACTTCACGGAAAGATGCAGCCATTGGAGATTCCCATGTGGAAATGGAAAGACATCACAATGGATTTTATCATGAAGCTCCCCAGGACAGCGCACGGAGTGGATTCTATCTGGTTCATGGTGGATCAATTGACCAAGAGCAAGAATTTTATTCCAATCTAGGAGAGTATTTATGCAGAGTTACTGGTCGAGATTTATGTCCGGGAGGTGGTGGCACGTCATGGAGTGCTGGTATCAGGAGTTCGGACATAGATGTTCACTTCACTTCCATATTTTGGAAAGTGTTTCCATGGCAAGATGGGTACTCGTCTCCACTTCAGCATAACTTTCCACCTACAGACCGATGGGCGGAATGAGGGGACGATTCAGTCTCTTGTGGATATGTTGTGTGCGTGTGTATTAGATTTTGGTGGGATTTGGGATATGTATCTTCCATTAGCGTAATTTTCATATAACAAAAGTTATCACACTAGCATTGATCGACCTCCTTTTGATATGATCTACGGGAGGAAATGTAGGACCCCGATTTTTTTGGGCGAGGTCAGACAGCAAGTCATGGGGAGTACCGAGGTGGTACTCAAGACTACTAAAAAGATTCAGCAGGTCCGGAGCGGAGAAGATTTAGCAGGTACAGAGGAGACTCCAGACAACTCAGAGTCAACAGAAGAGATATACTGACAAGAGCCAGTCAGATTTGAAGTTCCAGGTGGGAGATATGGTTCTCCTAAAGGTGTCACCTCGGAAAGGTATCATCCGATTTAGGAAGCGGGGCAAGTTGGACCCAGGTACATCGTTCAATTCAGGGTTTTGGCTCGGGTGGTCTGAGTAGTGTATCATTTGGATCTTCCATCATTCTCAAATGGGAAAGTGTTTGGTGGAGGATTCTACATCTGTACCCCTGGAAGATATTCAGGTGGATGACCACCTGACCTATGTCGAGAGGCCGGTGGCAATATTAGATCGGAAGACGAAAAACTTGAGGAACAAGGTGGTAGAGCTTGTGAAGGTGCAGTGGTAGCACCACAAAGGGTCATAGTGAACTTGGGAGCCTGAGGAAGAAATGAGGGAGCATTATCTAGGATTTCTTGAGGAGGCGGACTTTGAGGACGAAGTCTGAGACAAGTGGGGGAGAATTGTAACTCCTGGTTCCTGGTATGTATTTTAACTTCTAATTATTCAAATTTATAGAGATACTCGACGAGTTGGTATCCCTAACTCGTCGTGTAGAAATGTTCGGACCGCCTACTTTTAAGTCGCCAACTCGGCGAGTTAGGATGCCTCAACTCGACGAGTTGCCTGGAAAAAATGAAACCCTAATTTCGGGGTTTTGCACCCTATTTAAATAACTTAAGCTCTATATGTTGGCCTCATTCCGAGCCTCCATTGTCCTAATCCCTAACTTTGAAAGCATAAAGCATCTTCGAGTGATTGTGAGCCATTTTTAGTGTATTGTGTGTGTTTAGAGGAGAAGCCTGGAGATACAAGAAGGAGCTGCTAGATCAATAATCTTTGCTTCATTTTTGATATATTTCTTGTAAAATGTATCAACCTTGCCTTATGGTTGCTTAGATCTTCATCATAGTATTCTTTTGCTTGTTTTTCCCAAGTAAAGTGGTCTTTGGGAGTTGGTCATCCCATATAGACAACCCTTTCCTATCCAGGGTCTTAAGGAGCTTTCACGGCATCAAGTTGCCAACTTTATGGCCCTAAGAACTCCATGCATCTTCTAGGCCGTTGTTTTGGCCTTTTAAGCCTCTTTTGGTTACGCATGTGAGTAAAGTTTAAGACTTTACATGAACTTTTAGCCTTTAAGGTTCGTATATGTGTTCATAAGCTTTATCTTGAAGACATGATGGTTTTTGGATTAAGTCATAAGCCTTTTTTTATTTGGGTTTGAGCTTAATGCCTTTAGAGTGGTTCTTACTGGATAAAGTTGGAAACTTTACCCTTCCGAGCATAATATCAGTATAGATCTCGAATGTACGGCCTCAGTTTGAATACTAGTGGCTTAATGCACTAAGTGGGTTGGCAGACTGATGAACTTGACAAGTCCATAAGGGAACTCGACGAGTTGGTTTTGGATTGTCCCGATTCCATTGAAAAAACAAATGAGGAACTTGACGAGTTAAAAAGGAAACTCGACGAGTTGATTCAAAATGTCGTGATTCTGTGATTCATGGAAACTTGGTGAGTTGAAGGATAACCCGACGAGTTTAGTCAACTCAGAGTGTTGACTTTGACTTTGACCAAGTTTGACCTTAAGCGATTTTGAAATATTGATTGGTATCTAAGGGGTTGTTTCTGTTTAGGGGCTGAGTAGAGCTATTTCATGGGGCCTGGGATTTATCCAGATATCTTTCAGCTTTCAAGGTGAGTTTCCTTACTTGGTTTAGCGGGTCGAAGGCACCAAGGCCGGCCCATGTTTATGATGTGTTGATAGAATGCTAGTTGTCTTCGTAACTCTTGCATGTACTTACGTTTTATGCGAGTGGACTAAGGTCCGATACCAGATGGTGCCTGCTGACTGTCACTATGCTATGTATATTATCTGTGTGTGTGTGTGTGTGTTTATATGCTTTCCAAGCTCAACTTGACGATCGGGCGGGGCCGAATGACCGGGTGGGGCCCAATGACTATCTGTATGCAAGTTGACTAAGGTCCGATACGGATTGGGTTTGTCCATCCATCATTATGGTGCTAGGGTAAGACTGCAAATATAGTATGCTTGTATCATTTTAGGGTCAATGTTTTGATTGTCCTGCGTATCTTTAAAAAGAAGTTCTACTCGAACTCTTCTAAGATATTGATAATAAAGCATTCGACACTCTTTCAGTCAGATTTTATCTTTGTTCTTATTGTTTGATTCATATAAACTTTTTTGAATCTTTCAATATTTATTTTATTGTTTCTACAGGATTCAACCTGTCCATCTGTCATTATAGAGCTAGAGTTTGACTATAAATACAGTATGCATATATCGTTTTAGGGTTAATGTTTTTTCTCTACGTATCTTTATAGAAAATTTCTACTCAAACTCTTCTAAGACAATGATAATAAAGTATTTGGCACCCTTCCAATCATATTCAATCTTTGTTCTTATTGTTTGATTCATATAAAGTGTATTGAATCTATCGATCTTTATTTTATTGTTTCTACAATTAGTATCAGAGTAGGAGATTGTGTAATACATACACATATCTTCTGTCGAGCTTACTAGGGTTTTGAGTTTTCATCAGATATGTTCTATCTGTATCCATCATCATCCTTGATTGTAGATGTTATATCTGGGTCTTTATTTTACCTTAATCTCAATTAGTATTTACACATCTTATTCATTACAATTTCGATAGTCTTGTTAAATATGAATCCAGAAGATCCATATATTCTCTCTTTTAATCTTTCTAGCAGCATTGGGTCGTCTACCAGAATCCCAATCCTTTTCCCACTAGATTCTGAAGTTTGTGCTCTACACTTTTAAGACTACGTTCTTGGTTTTGAAGAACATGGAAGCCTAATATGGGAGGCAATGACAAAGGAGACCTTCATGCATTCTGGTACAAGACAAACCATTAAAACTCAAGCTGAATACAACGAACTTCTTCTTAATGTTAAGGACATTGCACAAGATAAAAAAAAGATAAATTGCTAAGTAACATACAGGCAATGAGAATAATTAGGTTTGATTTGCCTCAAACACATTTCATCTGGTTAGTGCTTGTGAAACAGCCTAGGAAATATGGGATAGGTTGAAGGAACTCTACTCAAGCGATGCAGATCTAGAACACTTTGTACAAACCTTGCTTTTGTTAGAGTTTGGTGCTTTTGTTCAAAGGCTTGAAGAGAAACATGATCAGACGTTTAATCGTTTTAATCATCTCTTGAGCGGAATGTTGAAACACAAGATAAAGCGTGAAACAATTGAGCAAAAAGTTACTTTCATGAACGGGTTGAGGTCCGAATGGAAAGCGGTGGTATCAACTGTAAAGGCTCCTAAATAGTTTATGAGTTATACGTTGGCGAAGCTGGTGGGGATTCTGATATCCCATGAAGATGAAATGACAAAAGATGTGAAACTTGTCTCTAGTATGGTTTCGTTAGCCCTGGCTGCGAAGGGAAAAAAGGTTTCAGAAGAAGAGTTAGATCCGTCCTCTCATATTACGAACCCACCATGGAATAATATGCAATGATGGTTTCTAATCCCATAAAGTTCATTAGAAAGAACTTCAGTCGATTCAAGGGTAGAAATAGGTCAGGGAACTTCAATTCTGAGATGTCTAGGAATGAGAGCTTTATAGGCTCGCAAAAGGATGAGGAAAACCAAGAGAAAAAGTTGTTTGGTGATTTAGGTTACGATTGTTACTACTACCATGGCAAGAACCATTTTGCTAAAGAATGCATGCTGAGAAAGATGAATAAGAAAAAGGAAGAAGAAAAGAATGAAGCTTACTATATCCATAAGATAGAAGAGCCGAGGAAGAGAAAGAATACAGAGAATGCCAAACCTGCTTTGATCGTGCAGGAGGATGATGTGCATGAGTATGTGGTGAAATGTCTGATGGTGCAAAGCGAAGTTTTGGAGCAGAAAGGGATATGTAGCTAATGTAGGTCATCCTACTGAAAGTTGTTTCACAACAAGGCCTGTATCAGAACAGGCAAATGAGTGTTAAAATTTCATCAAGAAGGTACACTCCATCCTTTTGTCCTTTCTTGAATTGAAAGAGGATGAAATCGATGCAGAGTGCTACAAGTGCGAGTCCATAGTCTTTTCCAAAGAGGTTTCAGAAACATATCGAGTTGGACTTGACAAAATTGAGGCCTACATACAATCCAAAGACCATAAGAACATGTTAAAACAAGTTTTAGATGAAAAAGATAAAGAGAAAATTAAATATGATACTGTGAAAATTTTGAGTCAATTTGTACGAAATTGAGTTCAGAAAACACTTTTGATGCTAACAATGTTTTTGAATTTAATGAGTCTGACATGAGTGTAATTTCTGTAGAGGATGAGACTGATTGTTCATATTTTCTTCAAAATGAATCTGAACCTAAGAATAAGGTAATTTCGGAAAATTATATTGAATATGTTTGTACTGTAGAAAACAAAGGTTCGGGTGTTTTAAAAGAAAAGGCTATGTCATAAAGGAAGGTCATGTTATAAAGAAAGACGATGCGCAATTATGAAACGCGATGCACATTTATGACACACATTTACGATGCGCAGTTATGACACGCGATGCGTATCAAGGAAGGCCATGTCATAAAGAAAGAGGACACACATTTTTGCGTGTCATAATTTTAAATGTTTTAAAAGATATATATTTTGATAGATTTAGTAATTTTCAGATTAAATAACACAATAGAGGTCTCATAATACAAAATAAAATACAATAAATAAGAAATATAATTCATTGCACTAATATGTTAAATACAAATAATCATTCTAATAGTAAGTGAATATAATAGATTATCTGTAGAAAAAAACATGTACAACTGGATGGATCCCTTTAAATGGTTGATTTGCCATCAATTCCTCCTAATTATCCGCCCCACTACCTCTACAAAACCTCCTCCAAGAATAACAACGTTCTTTATCTGTCTTGGCTTCAGACCGAAATATGTCACCCTTGCTACCTATTAATACAAATAAATTGGGGTATATTTGGTAATGATGGAATGGAATCACAAAATTATGGAATAAATAAGATAACATAATGGTCATTACATTGCATTGTATAAAATCATCAAGCACCCAAATGAGTAATTTCAAGTTTATAGATGAGAATGGTAGTTATATTTCATTATTTTGATTATCTTGACTTACTTGTATGAATAAGAAACTTATGCTAGAGAAGTCAATGAGCATTCTTTCACCTTTTGACTTAATTTGTTTTTGTAATGCAAGGGTAAAATGATCATTTATTTTCATTTAGACAGTTTATTTAGTCTAGAAAAACATACCTTACGTATACAAGACTTTACATCATTGTTAGTTCAACCACTTTGCCCTTACACAACTTAATGGGGTTTAAAAAATCCCCTAACACATTAAGCTTAGAACACATGGAAATATAAGAGGCCAAACAGATGTATAGGAGTTACCTTAATTCAGAACGGAGGTGTTGAATGTCATCGAATGTGGTGACATATTCACGAATGGCATTCATGTCCACATATAAAAAATATAGTGAACATGTTATATGGAAAACAAGGAAAGCTGTTAATTTCTTTGCTTTTGTATTTAAAGGATTAATGATTAAATGTTTTTATAGATACTCGAGATCTGAGTCTTGCTGCAAGCAGTATATAGTTTTGACTTTAATACTCTAAAGCTTGTCAACATCTGCAGGAGTCTAAATGTATAAAGTACAGGTTGGAATTCTGAATGTCTAAAGTACATCTGCAGGTGTTTGAATGTGTAAATTACTTGTAAACATGACCTGAAAGTGATTAGAGCCTTGAGTTTTTTTAAGCTTCATTGATTTCTCAGGTACTTGGCTAAGAAGCTTCCTGCAGAGTTTCTTTATTTTCACTTTTGATTCTGACAATTCATCAATTTTTTTAAAAGAATGATCATCTTCCAACTCAGATTCCTCCCTCTCACTATCACTAAAAGACGTTTTTGTCGCTTGAAAATGAACCCCTGCTATTTTCCTTAGGTGATCCTTGATACCAAGTCCCTGTTTTCCAAAAGTTGCTTTATCCAGCCAAAACAAAATATGTCAATTTTGCAGATGTGATTCTTTATTCAAAAGTTGAGGTCTTTTTAGTTTTTATTATAAAAAAAGGTACATACTTGTACAAGTTTGAAAAGATTCTGATGATCCACTTCATAAAATATAGTCCTTTTGTTAATATTTTGAGATATTTCTCATGTGTTGCTAGGCTTCTTTCTCTTGGATTGTGCTCCAAGTAATCCTCCAGACACAAATCTAAATTTGTTACCCCACCAGTCTGGAGAAATTTCTTTTTCATATTCAACTGCTAATAAATATTGAAATATGAAATATGTTTTATTTTAATACTCCACATTATCATAAAAATAAAGCATAACATGTAGTACATAATTACCTTGTGCTTCAAATTATCAGATGCTTCTACCAGCTCTAAGACTCCATCCTCATAAGAAAAAGACTCAGGCTCTGGACTCACATTAGTCTTTTTGACCTAAAAAATATCCAAATTTTCTAAATGTCAACAAATTCAATCATAAAGAAGAATATGGTAACAGTTGTAGATCAAAAATAGGAAAACATACCAGGATTCCTTCAAGATCCTAAGCAGAGTATACGTTCACAAGCTTTCCTCTCTCCCTTATCTTGTATCTAATATCATATTAATATATATACCTATGTATTAATAATTTGGATAGAATGAATAATTTAGAATTAAACTCGATTCTGAGAAAGAAAATGATGTTCCTTGAGGACGTGTAGCCTTAACAGTTTTTTCACTATTGTCCTTTACCAAGTTTGTTTCTTCATCATCATCATCTGAGATAAGAAAACAAGGATCGTGAGTTAACAAATACTAAAGCTTCATAAGCATACCTCCATCATGTTTTGTTTGTGTTGCCTGTTGTCAAAATATACATGAATTTTGATTAATAAGATAATTCATGTGAATAAACTTATTAAAAAAAGAGAGAGAACAGGCTCAGGTGAAGAAAATTGAAGAACTTACCACTTTCAACTTTTTGAGAATATTATCAAAATGTGTAGTATCAAATGCCCATTAGTTTGGCTTATCTAAACCAACACCTGTTTTGCATTTAAGTTAGAGGCAGAAAAAAAACTTCATTTATACTTTCATACTGTGAGAGTGTGAGGCAAAATCACAAAGCAAAGACTGAAAAATGCTAGCCATCATCTCTTACATTGTGCTTATTAAAAGAAATCACTTCATCTGTGTTGTTGTTACATGAACACCCATATTAGCCAGTCATAAACGAGAAGTAAATGAGGTTGTTGATGTGTCATCGTGTTATTGGCCATCCGATTCAGTAGGAGTTAAGTGAATGAAGTTATGATTATATTTGTCATCTTTTGTCTTCTCTCCTCTTATCTTAGGTCAGGTGTCCATGGAAATTGTTTCAAGAAGATGAAGCAATTTATGAGTTGACTTGGGTTTATGAGAATGTCTAGTTAATTTATTTGTTATTGTTGCTCTCTTTTGGTATTGCTAAACCCATATTTCCAAGTACTTTTCTCACTGCATTTTCCAATTCTATCACCATGTCATCTTCATGACCTAATTATATACAAATAATAATTTAGATATGCTTCAAGGAGATAAGCAAGAATATATTGGGGCAATAAACAAAAGTTGATACATGGGCAATTAAGCAATTTAACAAATAAATAAAAAGAATAAAAGACAAGGGGAAGATTAACATACCAATATCAAACATATCTTTCTCCATCAAGAAAATGTAGTCTCTGTTGTTTCCGCATAGACCTATAGCAGTTGTTATTTGTCTGAAAATTTACACTAATAAGAAAAAGACTAAAAGAGCCTCGATATAATGATATAAAGTATGATAAGTAAATTACCTGGCCATAATAGTCAAGAAACATAATTAGGAGTAGTCAATGTTGAATACTTCTTCTTGTTACCATATTCGGTACTAATGACCCTCAAGATGCCCTTGATGCCAAAAAGCTCTTGGATACTCTCTCTTTTCTTCATGAGAATATCATGCAAATGGCCAAAGCTAATTATTTTGAACCTTTACTTCATCTTCTTTCTTCAGATAAACAATAATGTCTTATGCCTATAATTAATGTTCAATAAAAAGTGATAATGAGACAAGAATCAACACAAGATCTGAAACTGTTCAACAGGAAATGGTGTGGACATTATCAGAAGTTGAGATGACAGATCATGGAAAACTTACAGTTTATGAAAGTGGAGAAGTAAAGGCTGGCATTATCGTTAACTTCCGGTGAATTAGATCATCAGGAGATACCATTTAAGGAATCAAAAGAATATGTGTTCAAACTATTCTCTCTCATCTCGTTAAACGGACAAAATGTTCAACAAAGTGTTCTTCGAACGTTCCTTGTAGTTTCTTAATCTCCTTCAGGTACAAACATTAGGGAAACTTTACGGAAGGTAAGTTTTTCGATTTTCTATTTATCTCCTTTGATTATATCGTTAATTGGTGTTTATTTGGGGGTTTAATTTCATCAGATTTCTTCAGTTAAGTACTGGTTCAGTTATGCGAGCATGAAAACCTAGCCGTCCGATCAAACACCGTGAAGCTATTCTGTGGTTTGATAAAAGATGAGACTGAGAATGACAAGACATTTCAAGAACACGTTGGGCCTAAATGTGTGGAGACTTTGTTGAGGATCATAACAACTTCCAATAAATTTGAAGAAGGCGTCGCTTCAATGGAAATTATCATTAACCTTGAAGCAGAGACAATATCGTAATTAGGGTTTGTAGAGAGAAGGGAAGAAGAGAATGAAGGGAAAAAGAGAATGAAGGGATCAATATCTTAAAGCGTAGTATTTCAAAAATTAGAATTTTAGAGGATTTCATTTCCCCCTTTAAGATCGCACGTTTTGAGTAAAATATAGAAAGTGACATTCACAGAGGACGCACATTTGAAATAAGTTTCCTCCGTGTTTGTAATTTTTTGTGGGACAATAATTTTAGGGCACGCACAAATGCGTGTCCTCTATCCTTAGAAATTTGGAAGAGTTGACATTATTTTTAGGACATACAAAAAATGCGTATCGTAAATGAGTGTGTGTCATTGTTTGCGCGTTATTAAAGGGTATTTTTTTTGTAGTGTGATTGTTTTGATGTTCTTGTTGGATTCTTTGCTTGCTATATATATATATATATATATATATATATATATATATATATATATATATATATATATATATATATATATAGCGGTGGGTTGAGGCAGTCCTTCTTTGTTCAGTAGGCTAAATACCCATACAGTCCAACAGTGTGTTATAGGACATGTGCATACCAGATGTATGTTGTAGACATGAGAGGTGGGCCAGTCATGGACTGAAGGCCGATATCGTCAATTTAGGAAAGCATTCAGGTGTACTGTAGGCCTTACAAGACAATCCATTCAGACTGAAGGCTCATGTGTGCATGCATTGTATGTATATTCTGGTGTGTGGTATTTTTTGGGAATCACTAAGCTTTGGCTAACAGTTATGGATTTAGTGTTTAGGTACTTCTGATGATCGTGAGAATGGAAATGCGTGATTATACATATTCATTAGCAACATTGGAGTTCCACATTTCAGTTATATTGTTCCGGTTTTCATATAATTGTATTTCAAACAAATGAGTTTTTGTTTTTTAAATTTAGGTTTTATGAAAATTGTGTTTTACCTTAACTTCAAATAAAAATTTTATTTGTGAAAATGGAACATTAGAGTTTTACTATCATATACTATAATTATTAAGAATATAAACGCCTTCAAAATTAGTTTAAATATTTTTGGCAGCTAATAAATGTGTGTCATGAGGCTTCCTAACTACTCTTAACATTTGATTTAGCTAAAAAATTCCTTAGTACATGAATGAGGAAAGATAACTAAAGAGAGACTTGATGAAGATGTGGTAACTTTAGAAATAACATAAAGACTTTATCATCATTATATTTTCTATGATGTGATTATTAGGGGTGTCAAACACATACAAAGAATAAAAAACAACCAATATTTTATCAATCAAACCAAGAAAGTTGGTAATCAATATGTTTGGTTGTCATATATATCAACAGTAATATCAAGACACGATAATGATATAAAATTTTAAATAATGTGGTAATATCTTACCTACTAATTTATTTGTATAAGATATATATATATATATATATATATATATATATATATATATATATATATATATATATATATATATATATATAGGGTAAAGTGAATATACCTAACAACCTTATATAAGCTTAGGTACCTAACCTCATCAAACTACGTCATTTTGCATTAAATTTTCATTGCAATCATCTAAGGTTCTTAAAGTTCATCCCTAAACTTGATTTACTTCAAAAAAATTTGAAAATTCATCATTATATTTCTCTTACATCTTTTCATTTGCAGCGGTAGGATATGAAGCCCATCAGGTGGTATTCGATAGAAAGACGTGATGTAAAAGAAATATATTGTTGAAAATCTAAAGATTTTGGAAGTAATCAAGTTATAAGGTTGAAATTTAAGAACCTTAGGCAATTACAATGTAAATATGATACAAACCGATGTAGTAATTTGGAGTTAGGTACCTAAGCTTATATAAGGTTGTTAGGTATATTCACTTTACCCATATATATATATATATATATATATATATATATATATATATATATATATATATATATATATATATATATATATATATATATATATATATATATATATATATATATGAATGGTATATTTTAGTTGTGCAATGTGTCTAATGTTTATAATTTTAAAAGCATGAGTGTAAGTCATTTAATCGTATTTATCAATTATTATTACCATATTAAATTAAAAAACTACAAAGTTACAACACAAGAATGTTTTAGTAATTAAAAGAATTACCTAATGGTTTCTTTATTAAACGACAAAATTATTCGATATGAATGGTATATTTCAATTGTGAAGTGTGTTTAATGCTTATAATTTTAAGAGCATTAGTGTAAGTCATTTAATCGTATTTGTCAACTATTATTTACTATGTTAAATTAAAAAATTACAAAGTTACAACACGAGAATGTTTTAGTAATTAAAAGAATTACCTAATGGTTTCTTTACTAAACGTTTTAAATCTTACAATAAAAAAATAAAGAGAAATAAATATATCTAATTATAGATTTATACAAAACATACTTTGTTGGTAGTAAAATAACTTGATTGACAAATATATTTGATACTGATACCAAAAGCTTATACCAACTACATGGTTTATAGAAACAAATAGATATTATATTATGTTTATCCACAATAACTATGTTTTATCAACAGGGCCGGTCCAAATCGATTTGAGGCCCGGGGCAAAATTGAAAATGAGTCCCCCTTTTGACCTTCAAAATGGATAGCATACATAAGGGCAGTCTAAAACAACTAAAAAATAATCTTATTTTTTCTTTCATCATCAAAGCACATAGTATAAGCTTACACACCTGTTTAAAAAGAATTATATTTATTCAATAAAGACTTTATTGTTGTCCATCATTTACATCAAAAAATTTCATCTATGAAAAATAAAATCATATTATTTTGGTTTTTAGAACTAATGTATATGAAAATTGGCAAAGTAAGGAAAGTGGGTATAATCATCAATTCTTAAATCGTAAGTTCAGTAGTTCAAAACTCATCCTTCTTCCCATCTTTTTATTTATTTTTTCTCTTTCAATTTACCTACAATGAAATGAGAAAAAATAAAAGATAGAACACATAAATCAGAAAAAAAAAAGAAAAAAAAAAAAATACAAACAACAAATATAAAAAGGGCTGATGCACTTAAGAGAAACAAAATATTACATAACAATATTATATAAACAACAGTCGGAAGCTAGAAATAAACAAAGCAGCTTACAACAAAGGAAAAAGAAAACAAAAAGCTACAAACCATAGTTAAAAACAACAAACAATAAGCCAAAAGAGAACAAAAAAAAACAGTTACATGACTTTCTCTGTGAGCACCGTGAAAACAGCAAGCAATCAAAAAACAATGAGTAAGGCCGACAATAGGGAAAAAAACCACTGCAGGAGCAAAATTGGAGCAAAGGGTAAAACTGTCCATAATGGCAAAAAAACTAATAGCTCATCCCAAAATAAAGATAGATCATCCCAAAACTGCAGGGTATAGATAGATCATCCCAAAATAAAGATCAAAATCATATAAACCCTTCCACATCAGGAACAAAACATTGGAGAGACACACAAACAATATCTGGAGCCAAATGGTGGTAGGGGCAAAACCGTCCACGTGTGCAAAAAATCCATCAATAGGAAAAAGAGCAACCAAATTTTAAGAACATGAAAATATAATCACCGAACGACCCTCTAAACAAATAGAGAAACAATATGACAGGTTTTCGGTCTCTTTCTCACACATTTAAGTTTTTTCCTTCTTGAAAATTGTTGTGTGAAGCTGTGTATTTCGAGGAGACATTGATTACTTATTGAAAACTGAAGCGTCCTCTCTTGGAATACGTTGTTGGGCCTTTAGCCTTTAATATATTAATAAAAAAAAATTACCAAAACAAGGATCGAACACAAGACTTCATAAACCTAAACTTATGCATGTCAGCCACCTTAACCAATACTGTTTTTGGTTATTTGTTGCATATTATATCTTATATAATCTATATGTATATATAAACAAATTGGAATTTTTGGGGGCCTCAAGACTTGGCGAGGCCCGGGGCGGTCGCCCAGCTTGCCCATGCTCTAGAGCCGGCCTTGTTTATCAATCATATAAGTTTAAACAATTTTAATTCTATTTTAATAGATCGAGAAATTTGAAACTTTTGCATTATTAAAAAATGTTTCGCTCTATAAATAGATTTTTATATTATTTTTTCAAGTCGACGCTATCACTTGTGTTTCATTATGCAACAAAAATTAAATTTCTTGCCAATTTATGCAATAACGTTATTAGAATATAGTATATCATTTGGTCTGAAAATACGTAAAAATACATAGTAGATGTTGCCGAGATAAAATAAGGGGTTGTTTGTTTTTTATGCGAAGATCTGCGCAACCACTTTTGTCTGCGCCACGCAGACAACGCGCAGATATATATGCCCTCGCAAAGTGTTTGTTTTTTGGAAGTGCGCAGATCAAAAAACGTCTGCACGAGGTCTTCGTGACGCAGACATGGATCATTGTCTTCAAAAGTCTTCAGACCTCATTTTTACCTTAAAAAATAAAAATAAAATCCACCGGTTTTTTTTTATTTCTTTTTTTGCTGAAAATGCATTTTTAATATTTATAACGTGAAATTAAGTTTGAAAAATTAATTTATTTCAACAGCTACAGATGTTAAAAACAAACATTATTCTTATTGCAGATTGCAGACATTTGGTCCACCTCTTCTGCCGCAGAGGCTTGCAGATGATCCACAGACTGCAGACATTTTGGCTTAAAAAAAACAGCACCTAAGTGTTGTCGATATATGAAAAATAAGTTTAAAAAATCGTAATATTTTTCAGTACAGGACAGAAAAACAGGTGTTGTCGTACCGAGACCTTGCTAAAACTGCCATCAACTTGATAAAGGATTTACAAAAGTTAAAATATGATAAATTATTTAAACATACAAGAAATAACTTATTACGTAATTAATAAAATATATAAGTTTCAAGATTGTTATATTAATAAGTCCCTAACTTACAGCCAAATAAGGGATTATGTTGGGGGTTGCTATAAGTCATATCTCTCCTCAAGTTAGGGATAATTCCATAAATCTCGGTATTATATTGTCGATTTCAGTTGTTCAAAAGTGACGAAAACAAGTCAACAATAACGACTACTCATGAAGTTATGGATAAGACTTGAATTTGGTTATTTATATAAACGGTCTAAATATTTATTCATAAAAAGCTTTAAAATTTGCCAAATTTTTAAATAATCTCTATTAAACACCCCTACAATTAGTTCCTAGGTTATATAGTTACACAAACGTTCAAAAGTTTGTTAATATAAACTTCAAGGGTCGTGTTTATCAAAAAAATAAAAATAAATAAATAAATAAAAAATTGAAATCTATAATTCCTCCCTTTTGCCTAGGATACACGAATTCAGAAGTGGGATAATCCAAAAATGAACCAATCTGAATTACAGACTTAATTGAGAATGTGAAACACAAAATAACTATTAATGTGTTCTTGTGAAATAGAAAAAAAAAAATCTTAAAATCAAATTTTGAGAGTATATGGTATGTAACCCGGTTTCTGGAACATGAAGAATATTCTTATACCAGAGGGAAAATGGCTATGGTGGTTGTTTCCAGATTTAGCGTCAAAACTGGTAGTTATAAGACATAAATAATGTTTGCATCATCAAGATGTCATTAGGAGAGTTTTGGCAAGAAATTTCATGGAGCCGATGTAAAATCCATTTAGGTTTCGAGGCACTGCTCCTTGGAACCCCATCCTTGACCAGTTAGCGCAACCACCCCTAGGGGCACTACTCCTTGGGCCCCACTAGAGGTACTGCCCCTAGACCCCGCCAAGGGGTTGCAGCCCCTTGGAACCCTACACCCAAAGACGCTGCCCCCGGACCCCCGTATTCCCATGCTCACATTTATCACGCCGAGTGTGCACCTTGCACCTTCAAGCTCGGTTAGTAAATAGAGTTCGATCTATCTCATTATTAATATTAATTACACTAAAATATAATGATAACACTAAAATCACCAACATTCCTCCCCCATTTTAGTGTAATCCTCAATTAACTAAAAGCAAACACAAATCAAACTTATGCATAAATGAAAATATCTTGAAGATTGAATTTTCATATTCGTATAATATACATGTCAAATACTCGAGAATCAGGGTATCCTAAGGATTGAACCCATCAACTCATTTAAGTAACTGAAGATACTATACACATAAATCAAACACAATATATAATGTTTCATATTTGATACTATACAACCATGTGTCCTGTCTGTTCATGAGTGCATAAAAGCCTAGCCCAAGCTTTCTGAAGCGGCATCACTTCACACTCACATAGGTAGTCCTTCTATATAATGCACCTGTTAATGTTCTTTTTCAAAAGAACTATTAAGAACTTAATCTACCTACTTTAACAATACATGTTATAAGCACATACCTTGGGATGTAGTAAAACAAATGTGCTTCAATATCCATAAGCAAGCTTTCCACATTAAATTCAACTTCTAACATTGTATTAGAAAAGAATTTGGTATCTTACTCATAGAGATATCAAGTGGGCCTTAATCCCATCCATATAACCAACTTCTTTACCAAGTCTCTAGCTAACCTCTTCGTCAAGTGATCAGCTACGTTTTGTTGAGATCTAACAAACTCAACAGAAATGATACTATGAGTAATGAGTTCATGTACCATGTTGTGCCTAACACCCAAATGTTGTGACCTTCCATTATACACTTGACTGTATGCTTTCGCTAAGGTGGAAACACTATCACAATGTATAGAGATATGTGATATAGGTTTTGGCCACAAAGGAATTTTATAGATCAAATTCCTTAACCATTCTACTTCTTTTCCAGCAGCTGCAAGGGCTAATAATTCAGATTCCATAGTTGAATTTGTTTTTTTATACTCCCATGAAATGACACCTCCACCAAGAAGAAACACCCAACTACTTTTATAAGAGTGGTCCTCAACATTAGTGATCCAACTAGCATCTGAATATCCTTCAATAATTGAAGGAAACCCTACATAAGTCAAACCAAAATTCATGGTTTTCTTTAGATACTTTGGTACTCTCCTTACTGTTTGACAGTGATCGATACTAGGATTGTTAGTAAACCTACTTAGCTTTCCTACAGCAAATGCAATATCAGGCCTTGTGTTGGTCATAACATACATCAAACACCCAATGACCTTTGAATACTTAAGTTGTGAAACTGCTTCGCCAGTATTTTGCATAAGTTTCATACTTGGATGAAAAGTTGTACTCACAGGAAAACAATCAAAACAATTGAACTTCTTAAGCACTTTATCAATGTAATGAGACTGTGAAATTGAGATTCCTTGATGTTCACACTTGATTCTTATTCCAATATTCACTTATGCCTTCCCCATATACTTCATGGAGAATTGAGATGATAAAAACTCTTTGTCCATGTCAACTTGCCCTTGATCAGTACCAAAGATTAACATATCATCTACATATAAGCATATGATCACTACTTTTCTAGACTCATCAAACATGCTATATACACACTTTTCTGATTGATCAACTTGAAACCATGAGATAAGACAACATCATCAAATTTTTGATGCCACTAGTTTGGTGCATGCTTTAGTGCATACAATGATTTAACTAACTTGCATACCTTACGCTCATTTTCAGGCATAATAAAACCCTTAGGTTCTTTCATATACACATTTTCCTCTAAATAACCATTTAAGAATGTTGGATTAGTGTCTAAGTCCATAACTATATTTGGTATGTACTTGACCCGATTGGCATGGTCCATTTGGGTTGCATGGCATCATGCATTTGGATAGACTAAATGAGAGAAATAACACTTAAGGTTTATTAATATATTATAAGTTCTAATATATTAATAAGATTATTTAATTAGTATTGATCAATAATTAATTAAGTGATCAAAAGGAGACTAATTAAATATATGGGTTGATTGTGTAAAGCATCCATACTTGTATAATGGGCTAATGCTCCATGGATTATCAAAGTGGGCTAAAACCCATAGGATGCTCCATGGTGTTTTGATACCCATGGATCATGGAAATGAAAGGCCATGAAAATTAGGGTTTACATGGTGTAACCCTAATTGTGACACACTATATAAGCATCTTATTCTTCCCAAAAATCGGCCACTATGAATGAATGGTGAGGGCTAGCCGATTTCATGAAGTGTCTTATTTCTCTCAAGTTATTCTAAGTGTATTTAGTGTTGTGTAAACCATTTGAGGTGTCACACTTAGGGCACTAGGCTCTTAAGCTCCATGGAATCAAGCTACATCAAAAGGTATGTCTTCTAACTTATATTATTCCATATGAATCAATGTTTTGTATGCTAGTTAGGATAATACCTTGGAAGATTCATATTTGCATGTATAATAGTGAAAACATAGATCCAAGGTATTTAGGGTTACGTGTACACTTAGGATTGTTAGAATGCTCAAAACCCAACAGTTTTCACATCCATTTGGTGAATCACCAAATTATGAATTGCAGCTAAGCCAATCAACAGTCTAATTGTGCATATACGGGCAACTGGAGCATAGGTGTCAAAATAGTCAATGCTAGATTTTTTTATAGAACCTTGAATAACCAGTTGACCCTTAAAATGTTCAATTGATCCATCAACTTTCATTTTTTCTTTTGAATATCCATTTGCTTTGTCACACCCCCAAATCAAGGATGGCGGAAACGTCCGGGGGTGGAGGACTTCATGTATAGTATCATAACCACAATGACAATAGTAATTAAAGCAAACACAACTAACATATATATAATTGAAAGAGTTACATCATTGTACGAATTATATGTTTCCAAATCAATTACAATATGTTGACAAAAATATGAAATGTTGACGCCTTAACATCCCATCCTCAAAATGCACTTGGTTACCTGTTTAGTGATTTCCTGAGAATACAAGTTGTTTGAAAAAGTGTCAACACAAAGGTTGGTGAGTTCATAAGCTTTTGTTTTAAACTTGATAAAATCCTTTGTCTTGTAAATGTCATGTTTATTCCAGAAAAATCCGATATTTTCCTTAAAATGTGTATTGTAGTATTATATCCAAAGACCAAAATGTATAAGTAACCTTTCTTACATATAGAAAATAATGCAAGTTTAAGTCGACATAAACGTGTTTGAATTAAATGAAATTCCCGTAAATTCTTATGTTTGTTAATACTTTCTGTGAGTTATTATAACCATGCTATGACCTAGTTGGCCTGAAACAACGTTCTTCAGGCGTCGGAAATGTTATGACATTTGTCACCCCAGACTTGTCGGTCTAACTGTTGCATGAAGTTAATGTGTGAGTTTGAAAACCCAATATAGATCTATATACAACTATCACGCCCTCCCTCCAGGAGACTCTGGTTACAATACAGGACTTATTGGTAAATGTGAAGCGAATGTCTCACAAAGTCATTAACGAATTTACGTGTAATGTAATGAAAATCTCTTTTCGTATAAATGTACCCTTTTTGTATGAGTGTGTTATGAAATGTATCATAAACTATACCTATTATAGTTTTTCAAAACAAGGGTAGTGGTGGTAATGTACGTAAACTATATTTAACGTAGTTTATTCAAATGTTTGTATGAAATGGATGTACTTTGATTATAACAATTTGTTACCTCTTATATTCCATATATATGTATCAAAATTCATTTATCAACTGATGCATGTCTATATACCAAGACAAAATGCCATTTATTTTCAATAACATATATTCACATAAAGATGTACACCTTGCTCGACATGTTACATGGTGAAAGGAAATTGTTAGCATTTTTCTGTTATTAACAGTTTCATTACTGTTCTTAGAAAATTTATAGAAAATTCATAACAGATCCAAATCAGAATCCCTAAATTCTGGGAGTTTGAAAATTGAGTCTAGTTTGTTCATGAATTTTCCTATGATTTTTAGTGACCTCCAACTTAGGTGAAAACATCCATAAACACAGACTGGTCCATATTGGTTCTTAAAATGATAGGCAGTTTTGTAAAAATACCATAAATTGTAGAAAAATCATATGGAAATGTGCAAGTAGCCATTTTAAATATAAGAACTTGAACTACTTGAACCTTGTACAATTTTTGAAAACTAAAATGTTTTAGTTGAGCAAAAAAGTCCGTGAATGGAGTCCAGCTTTTTTAATGAAAGCTGTTAGAAGCATTTAGTTGTGTTCTTGGTGATTTAACTTCTATCCCCCCCCCCCCCTCTTAAAACTTAAGAAAACATGAAAATGTAGGGGTATGAACTCATATTGAGTGATTTTGGTGGATGGATGTTGGAGAAGAGAAGTGTTCAACTCAAGAACACTTGAAGGATTACTTTGAAGATTCAAGAATCTAACACAATAATGACAGAGTTTGTGTAAGAAATCAATGATTTGAGTAAAATGAAGTGTAATTATCACAAGGAGGATGAATTGTACTTACCAATAGTGTAAGGAATCTTGATGATCAGCCTTGGAATCTCGAAATTGATGGAGAAAGTTAGAGACAAAAGTTGAGTTTGATCTTTGGTGAAAAGAGAGCAAGTGAATGAGAATGAGGAGAGAGGATGAGTGTCCAGCTCTAAGAACGTGGGAGAGGCTGAAAATTGAGTGGAAACATACAAGGAAGTGACAAGGTATGGTGGGGAGGTGTGTGCGTTAGTCATGGAGTTGGTATAGGAGGTTGTTTGTGTCATAAACTAAAGAAAAGACAACACTCCACCTCTTGCACTTCCCCCACTCTTCTTGGATAAGTTTTGCATTAAAATGTGATTAATTAAGACATATGGGTCTTAATATGTTAAAATAAAGTTTTTTGGGAAAATCCCGCTTTAAAATGATGAAAAACGGGCTTAAAATGAAGTCGTAGTCGAAAACCGGGAAAAAAATGGGTTTTTCCTGCGAAGCCCTTCGGATCTGAGGCTAGAGGCTTCGGGCTTCGGGTCTTGAGGCTTCGGGCTTCGGATCTAAGGCTAGAGGCTTTGGGCTTCGGGTACTGAGGCTTCGGGCTTCGGATTTGAGGCAAGAGGCTTCGGGCTTCGGATCTGAGGCTAGAGGCTTTGGGCTTCGGATCCTTGAGCCTATTTTTCTCGTTTTTACCCCATTTCAAGCCGTTTTTGACCCGGTTAAGGGTCGGGATGACCCAAATGATTACAAAAAGTTATGGGAAGTTTTGAGAGATATTTGGGAGAGATTTGTAACAGAGAGAGATAGAGGGAATATGATTGAGAGAGGTTTCGTTTGTGACATTTTTGAGTGTCCGGCTTCGCAATGCAAGGTCAGTAGACCCCATTAAGCCATGTTTTAGTGTCCTAGACACTCCTGATGAGTGTGTAATAGTGTTTTATCGCTTTGGTTCAATGTTTAGCATTATCACGGCTATGGAAATTCAAACATACGAATTTTCCAAATGATGTTTTCTCATTTAAAATAGTGAGTTGTTTAGTAATTACACAATGTAAACCCTAATATACAAGGGCTAATTGAGTCGTCCGTTTTGACTTGTGGACTTTGTTTGACTTTGACTTGACCCAAAATTGACTATTGTCACATGCATCCCAAAGGTTTGAATCCAGGAGGAATATCATACAACACCCAAGTATTATTCCCCACGATTGAATCCATATCATCATTTATTACATCTTTCTAGAAAACAACATCTTGAGATTTCATTGCTTCATCAATTGTTTTAGGATCCTTTTCAACATTAGAACACTATGAATATTGATTTGGTAATTTTATCTTAACTAGGTAAAGCTGAAAATCATTGCCAAATGATTCAGCTTTCCTTTGTATTTTGCTTCTTCTAAGCTCAGGTGATACATTTGAATCAGGTACAATATAGTGATGAAAGTGGGTCCAAATTCGGACCGGATGGACCTGGACCCATAAAACCCGAAACCGGTTAACGGGTTTTTATAGAAACGAAAACCGAACCGGTATATAGGAACCAATTTCGGTTCGATTCCGAGTAAGTGTGTCTAGAACCGGAAAACCCAGAAACATCAAAGTGGGTAGGTTGGAACCGGTTAAAGTGGGTTTAATCCCAGAAAAACCAAAATTTTTTGGTAATTACTGACTACGTTGTGGGTAGAACTTTGAAAATTTTCATATTGATGTCCTGACTTTGGGGGACTGTAACTCATTGAATATGAAACCAATATTGACAAAAGTATAGTCTAAATTCATGTAAAGTCTAAACTACACTCTGGAAAAAACCACATGTCAATACGACTCTAAATGAATGAGATATGAATGTGTTAACATTTTCACATAATACAAAGTACAAAAACAAATAACTGAAAAGTTAAAAATTTTCAGTTTTGATATCCCGACTTCGGGAGACTGTAAATCATTGAATATTAAACCAAAAGTGACAAAATTATAATCAAAAATCATGTAAAAAATCTAAACTACAAGTTGGAAAAAACCACATGTCAATCTGACTTCAAACGAATTAGATATGCATGTTTTAAAACTTTCACAAAATACAAAAAATTGAAAAACTAAAAACTTTCAGCTTTGATATCTCGACTTTGGGAGACTGTAAGTCAATGAATATAAAACTAAAAATGGAAAATTTATAGTATAAAATCATGTACAGACTCTAAACTACATGTATGAAAAGACCTCATGTCAATCGGAGTTGAAACGAATGAGATATGCATTTTTTAAACGTTTCACAAAAACCGGTTTCGGCCCTAAAAATGGTTCTGGTTCCTAACACAGGTTCCAATTTTTAGACCCAGTTTACCCGGACCTGATGGACACAAACACAGATTACTCGGAAACTAGATAAAGCAGATTTTTAAACCCGGAACGTGAACCGGTTCTTTGTATTCTGGTTCTAACGGTTCCGGTTCCGGTCTGATTTCGGTTCCGATCCGGTTTTCTGGTTCTAAATCTCATCCCTAGTAGGTTCTATAACATAAGATGATTTTCATCAAATATTGCATCTCTAGATTCTATAACAATGTTAACTGAAACGGAAGCATTAGGTTCTATAACATAAAACCTATAAGCCTTGGAATGCTCAACATATCGAATAAAGATACAATCAATACCTCTTTCACCGAAAGTGTTTAGTTTTGGTTCACTCAGCCTCACAACAGCCCATTAACCCCAAACTTTAGTATATCCTAAGTTTGGTTTCTTTTTGAACCAAAGTTTATAGGGAGTTACTTTGTTTCTTTTGTTTGGAACTCTATTTAAAAGATAATATGCATTTAGCATAGCTTTTCCCTATAAACCATCACTCAAACCTGAGTAAGACAACATAGAGTTCACCATTTCCTTTAGAACTCTATTTTTCCTTTCAGGAATCCCATTTTGTTGAGGATTATATAGAGTGATTATTTCATGTATAATACCAACAAATTAGAAATAACTAGGATCATAATACTCTCCACCACGATCAGTGCAAAGTCTTTTAATTAAATCATTTTGTTGTAATTCAACTTCATTTTTATAAAATTTGAATTTATCAAGGGCTTCATCCTTAGAATGTAACAAGTATACATAGCAAAAACGAGAATAATCATCTATAAAATTAACTATGTATTTATTATTTCCTAAGAATAGAGTTGAATGCAAATCACATAAATCACTATGAATTGATTCAATCATAACAGAATTCCTTTGAACATTAGGAAAGGTTGTCTAGTTATTTTAGTTAACGTACAAGTTTTACATTTTTCTATGTTAACATCAAAAGATGGCATTAATCCATTTTTAGACATTTCAAGCATGCTTTTATAATATACATGTTCTAAAAGAGCATGCCATAAAGAATAATCAACAATACTAGAACAAGCCATGTATGTAGAATCGACAACTTTATTATTATTTACATTCAGCCTAAACATTCTGTTACAATAATATCCAAACCCAAAAAATGTACCACACTTAGATAATATATACTTATCAGATTCGTAGACCTGTTTATATCCACATCTATAAATCTGTAACAGTCGGATTTTTCAGGTATCTTGTATATTTGTGTTTTTGGTGATTTGAGAGGGAACTCGGCGAGTTGGAGCTCAGACTCGCCGAGTAGGGACGCGGATCTGGTCGTGGGATCGCGCCTGGACTCGACGAGTCCAGGATATGGACTCGGCGAGTCAGCGCTGTGTAATGAAACCCTAATTTCTCGGGTTTGAGACCTATTTAAAGGGCCTAATGGTCGTCATTTGTGCTCACCAGTCCCTTGAGTGAAACCCTAATCGAGTGTGAGCATTTGGAGAAAAGAAGGAGGCCATTATTGATCTTGGAGGTGTCATTGTTGCAAGGAAGGAGAAGAACTAGCCAAGGGAAAGCAAGTGGAGCCACTTCTGAGGGTTTGGAGTCTAGAGCATCACTATTGTGGTAATAATTTCGAGTTATCTTCTTCCTTGTTGATGTTTATCTAGATTTAGGGTTTGTTGAACCCTTTTGTGGCAATATCTAGTGCCCTCTTGGTCCCTTATGAGGTTTGAACCATAGATCTGGACCCTTAGAGGTCCAGAGTGTCCCTTTACCCAAGCTTTTTGGGAATCAATGGAGGCTTTGGATTGGAATCCTCATGCCTTAGGTCAAAACTCCATTTATGAGCCATGGGGTGTGTTATGGGCACCAAGATAGAAGCTTGACATGATGAATCAGTCTAGGGAGGCCAGATCTATAGATTGTGGAAGCAGATCTGACCTTAGAAGCAAGTTGGAGTGGTTGCATGGCATGGACTCGCCGAGTCTGTTCATCAGACTCGGTGAGTAGTTTGAAGATTGCCTTGGGATTTCTCAGTGAGTGGTCCAATCGAGTCATGGGTAGACTCAGTGAGTCAGGGTGAGTTAGAGAGGGACGACAAGTGGACTGAGTTGAACTGGGACTCGCCGAGTTGTTCTTGAGACTCGGCGAGTTGAGTCGGGGAGGCCCCGCGATTCTTCCAGGTGAAACTCGTCGAGTAAGGGGGGGATACTCAACGTGTAGGAAGGGAATTTCAGAGGGTTGGTGAAAACGTCTAGACTCACCGAGTTGCCATAGCACTCGCCGAGTCCGGTCAAAGTTGACCATTGACCGTTGACCGTTGACCAGAGTTGACCTATGTTGACTTCTTAGGGATAGTCAACCTTGGAGATATAAAGTGTTAATTAGATACATATGATGTTATAGGAGGATTAGAGCTCAGAGGATCGAGCACGAGGGATTTCTAGGATTCGTGAGATACCGAGATACGCGAGGTGAGTTTTCTCACTATACTTTACCTTGAGTAGGTAACCAGAGTTATGTGATAGAGTATTTGTATGCTATGTATGTTATGTGTTGTACTGCATTATTTCTATGTGATTTATGTGGTGCATGTTTATCAGAGTTAGAACCTGAGGGTTCACAGAGTTGGGTGCACGGACCCACAGAGTTATAGCCTCGAGTGGCTATTATGTGTTAAACGTGGTATTTTGGGGAACTCACTAAGCTTTGCGCTTACAGTGTTTGATGTTATTGTTTCAGGTACTAGCGATAACCGCGGGAAGGCACCGACTTGATCCATACACACACACTTGGAGTTTTTACATTGTGATCTTGGGATTTTGTATTGACCTATATTAGATAATTAATATGGTTGTTTGATGAATATTAATCGAATTATGTTTTATAAGAAAATCGAAAATTTTGTTTTGAAATTTATGGTGCTACAATTTGGTATCAGAGCCTTGGTTTGAGGGATTCGGGTACACCTTTGGGAGTAACTCAAACTAAGCAATTGGAAAGATATTTTCAAAAGAAAACCTAACTTTTCTAAGAGTAAAAGATTTTCTTGAAAAAGAAACAAATTCCAGGAAGAAACGTGTGTACGATCAGTTAGTGCCCGAATGGTGAATTCCCAAAATACCTTTATATTAAGTAATATTGATATTGATATGATATATCTGCATGCTGGAGTAGGCTAGGTATTGCTAATAGCACTAGAGTGGCCTGATTTGTGATGCCTTAGCCTAGGGAGAGGTGAGCAGCTATGAGATGCTTGAGAGTGAGTAGGTAGCAGCGAGAGGCTTATGAGAGATCTATTAGAGAGTGGTCTACGCATGATAGAGTACTTGGGATTTGGGATCCGAAGAGGAAGATTTGGGGTGTGTACTGAGACGGTGTGGACAGTAGTATTGGGCCCGTACTATTGAAAGCACCGGGGCGGTGCACAGTCCAAATAAGAATCTTTGGGATACCAAGAATCAAGGAGGGGTGGATTGTCAAGTGTGAGAATGCTCGAGTGAATTCTAATTTATCACATGTTGTATTTCAGAGGTTGATCATGGTGAGGACACGTCATATGCCGGAGGGTGCCGGAGCTAGTGATGAGGAGATTCGACAGATCATTCATGAGGAGGTGGCTGCGGTCATCAGGGCTGAGATACCAGAGATGTTCGGGTCTATTAAGACTGCGCTGATTGAGACATTTGACGAGCATTACACCGCTCTTTCTAAGGCTGCTGTTGCAGCGGCTACCGCAGCGATCGCTGCGGCGAGAACTCAGGGAGGTGATGCGTCACTGTTTCGGGAGTTCAGCAACACCAAACCACCAGAGTTTGATGGGACACAGGATCCGGTGGCAGCTATGAGGTGGATATCTGATATGGAGGGGTGCTTCTTCACTTTCTCATCTCCTGAGCATCTGAAGGTTCGGTTCGTGCTGAACCAGCTTCGCTTGGGAGCGAAGGACTGGTGGAAGTTTGTGACGGCGCATTTTACGCCTGCTGAGCTTTCGGTAGTGACCTGGGAGAGGTTCACTACCATGTTCCGGGATGAGTACGTTCCCCAGGTGGAGGGGGAGCATTTGGCACATGATTTTCTGACCCTCAAGCAGGGTACTGAGCAGTTACAGCGATCACGAGGATGTTCCATGAGAGGGCGATGTTCTGCCCTTAGCATGTGTCCACTGAGCAGGCACGTATGAGCCGCTACCTGAGCATTTTGAGACGGGATATTCGGGAGTTCGTCACGAACTCCTCGTACCGGACATTTGCTGAGCTCCAGGAAAATGCCCGGAAGAGGGAGATTGAGCTTGAGACACAGGCCAGGGAGGAGGCGGAGTCTCTGGGGAGGGATCGGCGGCTGGCACAGTCCCAGCCGGCAGCCAAGCGGGCCAAGCCTGTTGATCCCAAACCCGGGAGCCAGAAGGGTCGCACTTGCGGGAAGTGCGGCAAGGGTCATGATGGAGTTTGTCGAGCAGGATCTTGCTATAAATGTGGCAAGGAGGGGCATATGGCCAAGGACTGCCCCAAGGGGTTTGCAGTGTGTTTTCACTGCAACCAGACCGGACACCGGAAGGCGGAGTGTCCGCTGCTGCGCAGAGCATCTCAGGGATCTGCCCCTGCCGCCATCAGAGCTACAGAGAGTCGGCCTGTGAAGGCCGAGGCACCGAGAGCTCGAGGGAGAGCCTTTCAGCTGACTGCGGAGGAGGTCCACGCTGCACCCGACGTTGTGGCTGGTACGTTTCCTTATATATATTTATTTTGGTGTTGGGATATTATGCTTATATTATGTTATGCATAGGTACCTTCCTTGTGAACTTTGTGCCTGCTTTAGTGTTATTTGACTCGGGTGCGATTCGGTCTTTTGTATCTTTGGCCTTTAGTCAGCATATCAGTGTTAGTCGTGAGGCATTGAGTCGGCCTCTGCGGGTTTCCATAGCTGCCGACAGAGTGATTTGTGCCACGGAGGTCCTCCGGGGATGTGTGTTAGAGATTTTTGGGGCTGAGTTTCCGATTGATCTAGTTCCTATTGTGATGGGTGATGTCTGTGTCATTGTGGGCATGGACTGGTTGAGCCGATTCGGCGCGGTTATCGACTGCGAGCGTCAGTTGGTGACCATACGAGATCCTAGTGGGGGAGTTCTTTCGGTATACGACGAGGGTACACGTTGTGGATCAGCCTTTTGTTTGGCCGCTAGGGCGAGACAGTGTTTACAGCAGGGCTGTGAGGGTTTTGTGGCGTATGTGATGGATACGCGAGTGATCTCCGAGAGACCGAGTTCAGTGGATGAAGTTCCGGTGGTGCGTGAGTTTCCAGATGTTTTTCCCGAAGAATTACCGGGTGTGCCTCCCGTGAGGCAAGTGGAGTTCAGTATTGATTTGGTTCCGGGAGCCGCGCCTATCGCTAAGGTGCCTTATCGTCTTGCACCTTCAGAGATGCAAGAGTTATCCTCGCAGCTTCAGGAGCTGCTGGGGAAGGGGTTTATTCGGCCGAGTAGCTCGCCGTGGGGAGCACCCATTCTGTTTGTGAAGAAGAAGGACGGCTCGCATCGAATGTGTATTGATCACCGAGAATTGAATAAGCTGACGGTCAAGAACCGTTACCCGTTGCCGAGGATCGACGATTTATTCGATCAGTTACAGAGAGCATCTTAGTTCTCCAAGATCGATTTGAGGTCGGGCTATCATCAGGTGACAGTGCGGGACGAGAACGTCCAGAAGACAGCGTTCAGGACGCGATATGGGCATTATGAGTTTGTGGTGATGCCTTTTGGGCTCACCAATGCCCCGGCTGTGTTCATGGATCTCATGAACAGGGTATGCAGGCCGATGTTGGATCGGTCGGTGATTGTATTCATCGATGATATTCTGGTATATTCGAGATCTAGAGAGCAGCATGAGGAGCATTTGAGGGAAGTTCTTGGGGTTTTGAGATCGGAGAAACTTTATGCAAAGTTTTCCAAGTGCGATTTCTGGTTGCGGGAGGTCCAGTTTCTGGGGCACCTCGTTAATCAGAAAGGGATATTGGTCGATCCGGCCAAGGTTGATGCGGTGATGAGTTGGGAGGTGCCAAAGTCACCCTCTGAGATCAGGAGCTTCCTTGGGGTGGCAGGGTACTATCGGAGGTTTATCAAGGATTTCTCCAAGATCGCAGTGCCACTCACCAGATTGACCCGGAAGGGTGTTACATTTTTATGGGGTCCCGAACAACAGACCTCCTTTGAGACGCTTCGCCAAAGGTTGTACGAAGCTCCGGTATTAGCTCTTCCGGAAGGGATGGAAGATTTTGTGGTATTTTGTGATGCATCGATTTTAGGGCTGGGAGCGGTGCTGATGCAGAAGGGACATGTGATAGCATATGCATCGAGGCAGTTGAAGCCTCATGAGACGAGATATCCCACACATGATCTAGAGTTGGGGGCAGTGGTGTTCGCCCTCAAGATTTGGCGTCACTACTTGTATGGGGTTCGTTGTATGATATACACGGACCATAAGAGCTTGAAGTACTTGATGGATCAGCCTAACCTAAATATGCGGCAGAGGAGGTGGTTAGATGTGGTCAAGGATTATGATTGTGAGATCCTGTACCACCCGGGCAAGGCTAATGTGGTAGCTGACGCGTTGAGCCGCAGGGCGGAGAGTACTCCACTGCGAAATGTATGTTTGAGATTGACCGTGATAGCTCCAGTTCTGGACGCCATTCGTGGGGCACAGGCCGAGGCTGTGCATCCGGAGATGCAGAAGAGAGAACGGGTCGTTGGTTTGGTTTCAGAGTTCGTTTCGGATAGTCGAGGGCTTATGACTTTTCAGGGCCGGATTTGGGTACCGTTTGTGGGCGATACGCGTACTACTTTGATGGAGGAAGCTCATAGATCAAAATTTTCGATCCATCCCGGGGCTACGAAAATGTATTTGGATTTGAGGAAAGAGTATTGGTGGCCTTGTATGAAGAGGGACGTCGCATGGTTTGTCGAGAGGTGTTTGACCTGTCGAAGGGTTAAGGCCGAGCACCAGAGACTGCAAGGCAAGTTACAACCATTGGAGGTTCCCGAGTGCAAGTGGGAACAGATCACTATGGATTTCATCACCAAATTGCCGAGGACTGCCAGAGGAGTTGATGCAATTTGGGTGATTGTGGATAGGTTGACGAAGAGCGCTCACTTTCTTGCCATCAGTGAGAGTTCTTCGGCGGAGAAGTTGGCGGAGGTTTATGTGAGAGAAGTGGTATCTCGGCATGGGGTGTGTTATGGGCACCAAGATAGAAGCTTTACATGATGAATCAGTCTAGGGAGGCCAGATCTATAGATTGTGGAAGCAGATCTGACCTTAGAAGCAAGTTGGAGTGGTTGCATGGCATGGACTCGCCGAGTAGTTTGAAGATTTCCTTGGGATTTCTCAGTGAGTGGTCCAATCGAGTCATGGGTAGACTCAGTGAGTCAGGGTGAGTTAGAGAGGGACGACAAGTGGATTGAGTCGAACTAGGACTCGCCAAGTTGTTCTTGAGACTCAGCAAGTTGAGTCGAGGTGGCCCCGCGATTCTTCCAGGTGAAACTCGTCGAGTAAGGGGGAGATACTCAACGTGTAGGAAGGGAATTTCAGAGGGTTGGTGAAAACATCTAGACTCGCCGAGTCCGGTGTAGGAAGGGAATTTCAGAGGGTTGGTGAAAACATCTAGACTCGCCGAGTCGCCGTAGCACTCGCCGAGTCCGGTCAAAGTTGACCGTTGACCGTTGACCAGAGTGGACCTATGTTGACTTCTTAGGGATAGTCAACCTTGGAGATATAAAGTGTTAATTAGAGACATATGATGTTATAGGAGGATTAGAGCTCGGAGGATCGAGCACGAGGGATTTCCAGGATTCGTGAGATACCAAGATACGCGAGGTGAGTTTTCTCACTATACTTTACCTTTAGTAGGTAACCAGAGTTATGTGATAGAGTATTTGTATGCTATGTATGTTATGTGTTGTACTGCATTATTTCTATGTGATTTATGTGGTGCATGTTTATCAGAGTTAGAACCTGAGGGTTCACAGAGTTGGGTGCACAGACCCACAGAGTTATAGCCTCGAGTGGCTATTATGTGTTAAACGTGGTATTTTGGGGAACTCACTAAGTTTTGCGCTTACAGTGTTTGATGTTATTGTTTCAGGTACTAGCGATGACCGCGGGAAGGCGCCGGCTTGATCCGTACACACACACTTGGAGTTTTTACATTGTAATCTTGGGATTTTGTATTGACCTATATTGGATAATTAATATGGTTGTTTGATGAATATTAATCGAATTATGTTTTATAAGAAAATCAAAAAATTTGTTTTGAAATTTACGGTGTTAAAAAATCTCATCACCATAAACTAAGTTCTTCCTAATCTTAGGAACATAAATAAAATTCTTAAGAAGAAGAGTTTTTCCAGAACTAAAACATAAACAAACACAGCCATGACCCACAACATGTGCTTTATTATGGTCTCCCATGTATAGAATCGATCCATCATTAACTACTTCATAATCCTTGACCTAAGAGCGATCTTTACATACATGACTCTCCCCCCCCCCCCCCCCCCCCCAAGTCTATCCACCATGCATGATCATCATCCTAAACATAGAATGATTCAGGAATAAGTGTTACATGATATATAACTAAAGTAGCAGTAATTTCAGACGATCCATCATTAACTACTTCATAATCCTTGCACCATATTTATTCTTTTTCAAACGACAATCTCACTTCATGTGATTGGGTTTGTTGCAATTCCAACAGACAAGTTTGGCTTTCTTGTTTGAACCCTTATGATGGTCATCTTTCTTCTTCCTTTTTTCCTTTGTTATTTTTATGATGTTTGTCATCTTCCACCATGTTCACTGAACATCCAGGAACTTCATTTTATTTTCCCTTGCTACTTTCTTGAGCCCAAAGACCCTCTTCAATTATCAAGTGACTTCCAAGTTGTACTAGAGACGACTCTATTATATTGCCATCGGCAAGAGAACAACGGCATTGCTGGATGGCGGATCACTCGGCATCATGGTCGTCGGTAGATGACGACAATTGATCGGAACTTCGACAGCCCAGATAAAGACAGGAGGTCGGGTGGTGACAGCTGAAAGATTCAAGTATGGTGGCTACCGCATCGTTTCGGGTTAGGGTTTTGGGAGTAGTAATCTTAAAACATGAGGGAAGGGTCATCGAGTTCAAGTCCTACTCAATTAAACTTCCATACAATTTGTCATAACCAGCCTCCTTCCCAATATCTTTTCAAACTCAGTCCATTTTACCTTTTAAACCCAAACTTCTGAAATCCCTTACAAATTCAATCTATAATTTACCAAACAACCCCTTAGCCTCCAAAATCGCTTCAACTAAAGTCCCAAAAGTTACCAAATAGTCCCTCCCTTCAGAATTATTTACGAAACTAATCTGAAACTTACATTTTTAACCCCCAACTTCTAAAATTGACAATTAACTCCTCGAAACCAACACCTTGCTAAATCATTATTGATTTTAGGGCTACTATTTGTTCATTAATTTGTTTATTTATTTATTTAATAAATGGGGTGTTACATGGGTTGTGTCTTGGAGCCAAAGGGTATATCGGTAAAGTGGTAGTTCGAGCTCTTTATGAATTTTGGGTTTTAATCGGAAGGTTTTAAGGTTTGGGTGTATTGTTAGGAGCGTAGGGCTTCTCGCCACCTTTTCATGGATATAAGTTTCGTCGAAAACGGACCGAATATGAGGAAGATATGACACTTTGAAGTTATTAACAGTTTTAGTCCCTAGTGAAGATTTATGGCAAGGCAATCCCATGAATGCATTGATTAGCATGTGTGTGTTTAACTGGGTACACCTAGCGTACAAGTTTAATTGGTTGTGGGTGGTTTATGAGTACATCGGGCATACAAAGAGGTACGCGGGGCGTACTCCATTCAAACTAAAACCCTAATTTTATGGTTTGGCACTATAAAAGGAACATTATGTCTCAATGGTTAGCCTCCCTTTCACCCTAAAGAAGCTATGACGAAACCCTAATCCATATGTGAGTGATCTTGGAGCTTAGAAGGCCTTGTGAGAGCATTTTGGTGTTTTGGATCCATTCTCCAAGGAAGCAAAGGTCAAGGCAATGTGTTGGTGCAAAAGAGAAGTTTCAGATCTAGGATTGTTGCTTTATTTCAAACTTTTTCAAGGTATAAAGTCTTGAACTTGGTCCTTGAGTGCATTAGATCTCTTATGTTGAGTTTTGAACCTTTTTTATCCCAAGAATGGAGCTTTATGGTTCCCAATCCGTTTCTAGGCTTAGGGTTGTGTCACCCTTGATGCTATATGAGTCCTTAAGTAGAAAGTTGCTAGCTTGAAGGTCTTAATGGGTTCATGCAAGATTTATGGTCATTTCCATGGAATTTACATTCTATATTTCTAGTTTGGGTCCATTTAGTGGTTTGCAAGCCACAAGGTAATCAACTATATGGGTTAAGGCACTTTAGTGGGCTCAGATCCGCGTTTGGAGGTTAAGGTCTTAAGGGATTAAGCCTTTTTGGAGTTTATGGCTAAACAAGTTAGACGTTGGGTATACAAGCCCATACGTGCAACGTACAAGCCATGCAAGCAGTACGCTTAGCCTACAGAGGACTACGCCCCGCGTACTCAAAAGATTTGGGCTTTTCATCTTTTGGGCATCGGTTTAGGCCAATGCATGGTCTTTGTTTCTTAGGGCCTTAGTGGGCCATCATGAGTCAGATATTTTTGGTTAATATATACCATTCGTCGTCGAACTGCTCGTCACTTAACGCCTTCAAATTTAAACAGATTTAGGAACCCAAAGTTTCTTGGGCCCTGGTAAGTTTTTCATAGAAAAAGGAATAACAGTTGCAAGATCAACCAATTATGTTCGTTTAACTAAAGTGGTTTCATCTTTGCGTTTAATGGTGTACACCTTTATTTTATTTTTTATCTTGTTTAAATTTAGGTGTATTAGATGGTGCTATGTTAGCAGGAATTTTCTTTGGATTTCTAGCTTCGACTGACTTTTTCGTAGTGGTGTTATCTGTCTCAGAGTCAAGCTTTCCTTTTCCTTTAACATATTTCAAGGACTGTTTCTCGTGTGTTTGGTGAGAATGACCGAAATATGATTGTCGGCCCTCATCCTTGTGATTTGAACTGAGACTAGAGGTTCGACTCTTATCCTTATGTTTCGAATTGAGACTGGAGGTTCGGTTCTGGGATATGAAGTTAGGATTAAAATTGGGATGTCGGTTCTGAACTTTGGGATTTTGAGGACCGAAACTGGAGGTTCAGTTCTTAGAGTAAAAGGATTTTGTACCGAAACTTGGCTTTCGGTTCAACTGACTGCCTGCCTTGTACGATTGATTACCAGCTTGAGCATCCTTCTTGATTTGGACAAAGTTAGGATTTTGAGACTTCCAAAAGTGTTTTCTCTCATTCAAGTTTTCCCTGTACCTTTGATTTCTTTGACGCTTTTGATCGGCTAGTTGTTTTTGAGATTTATGGATATTGAAGCTTGGTTTTGGCTTTGAATTTGGATTTTACTTATGAGTTACGGCCGGATGGAACTTCTTCTTGGGTTCTTCTAGTATTTCTTTCGTTCCACTTGTGCTTGGTTTGACGTAACTTGAGGGTTTGTTTATGGGTTCTGGAACGTATCTACCTTTCACCCTCCATGATGTTTGCTCTGACAAGCCAACAGTTTCATCTGCATTGTCAATAGGAGCTGACCAGAAGTAATTGTCACATTCTCAAGCATTGTCTTGATCTACCAAAATTTTCAGTTCCGCTGTTTGTCTTTCAGATACTCCTTTAACAACATAGACTTGATTTGGAACCGTTTGTACCTTTTGGTAGACCACTGCCTTTTCTTTGAGTTTTTTCAACTTGTTATCCGACAAGCGAGCATATTCAACTGAGTTTTCAGATATAAGCGTTTTTTCAGTCTCGGTTTCGCTCCTTAGAAATTCTGAGCAATCGATTACATCTTCCACCGAGATCTCGCTCATCGCACTTTCATCATCAAACTTAGATGTACTCTCAATATTCATCTTATGTTCTGTCGTCAATTTAGCATTTGATGAGTCAAATGATTTTAAGGTCTCAGTTTTAATTTTTAACTTATCATTTTCATCTAAGATCCTTTTTAACATGCATTTATGTTCCTTAGAGTCAATGAAAGTTTCAATTTTGTCCAGGCCTATTTTATAAGGAATGGAAGTTTCTTCCGAGGACATGATTGATTCACATTCAACAATGACCTCATCTTCTTTAACTCGAGGAAGGGGAAGATCATTTTATGAATCTTTTTCCCTATTTCACAATCTAAATTCAATTGCGTGATATTAGTATATAAACGTTTAGCAATCAAGCAAAAAATATTACATTGTTTTAAAAATCTCAAATTGTCTCGTTGTAAATAAATTATTTCATCCCTAGCCTTATCTAACTCCTGCTCCTTTAGCTCAATCCATATTCGCCTCTCCTCACTCTTCGTTGACAACCTGCTAATTTGGTCAGTTAGGTTAGAATTTGTTAAGCGAGTTTGCATGAGACTTCCGCTTAGATTATTAAATTTGAATTTTAGTTCATTTAATTCCCTTTCATAATCAATTGCTGGAATTTTAAGAGATTCAAGAAGAGATTGTACCTTTTTGATCAAATGATCGCAGTCGTTGATCTTTTCACTGACGGGCTTGCCTGCAAAACATTTGTCTTCATGGAGATTCGGTTCCTTATGCTCACTCTCGATTGTTATTCCAGTCGTCACCATAAGGCATCTTCCAGTCACTTTCTCATTTTCTTGTCTCGTCACGAAAGCTCTACCATGTGTTGGCTTTCTCACCTCTTCATCCTCCGAATCTGTAGACCACACTTCAACCCCGCCAAATTCATCATCAATCACTTTTTCTTGAACAATCAAGGCGTTCATTGGACCAGCACTAGTTTTCTTCTTCTTTATCTCTTCAAGCTTTCTCATATGGTAAGTTTCATCATCTTCACTCTCTCTTCTCTCTTCTAACTTTTTCAACATGCAGTCCTTGGCAAAATGATTCTTGCCGTGACAGTAATTGCAATCATACCCTGAGTCACCCACCAGTTTGCTATCCTTCTTTTCATCCTCCTTCTGAGATGTATTCTTAGACTCTTCCTTTACCTTTTCTGAACTATAGCTTCCCTGCCAGTTTCGGTTCTTATTGACAGAGAATTTCTTCCGAGCAAACTTCTTTGGGTTGGACACCATCATCGCATACTCATCACTAGTAAGATCACACTCCGACATGTCATCTTCATCTTCTTCTTCAATCATATTTTTGTTCTTCGAGATAAGAGCAAGTGAGCCGACACCAGAGACCAACTTCGCTTTTTTTGATACTGTGCTTTCATGTGACTTTAGAATTCCCATAAGTTTCACTAGAGAATAAGCCTTGAATTGTTCATGCGCTTTCACAGTTGAGAGAACCATCATCCACTCAGATTTTAAACCGTTCAGGAAGGTGACTTTCTATTCAATACCCTTCCGTTCAATACCATGCTTTGTCATCTTGCTAAGCAGATGATTGTAGCGATCAAACATCTGAAGCAAGCTTTCTTCAGGTTTTTTGTGCAAACGCTCCGAACTCAGAGAGAAGCAGAGTTTGAATAGAGTGCTCTAGATCCTCGTCGGTTGAATACAGTTCTTTCAGCCTGTCCTATATCTCCTTAGTTGTAGTGCATGAACTCACTAGCCGGAAGGTGTTAGCTTGCAAGGCGAATCTAATCATTCTTAATGCCTTAACATTGCACAGAGTTTATCTCTTTTGTCCTGAGGAATCTTATTCTCGTCTGCTATCAGTTTTTTGTACTCCTTTTGAGTTTTCATAGTTGTATTTGTTCCAGAGTGAACAAATGGACCCAATGTGATTGCTTCCCAGATGAGATACATGTTATCATCAGATCCAACCACATAATCTTCAAAGTGGTGCGCCCATACTTCATAATCTTGCGTGTAAAGAATGGGCACTCTAGTAGTAGACCCAATGTTGTTGGAAATGTTGATGGGATTTGATTTTACGTCGTCTTGAGACATGATGAGCCTTCCTTGAAACTGTTAGAGTCTGACCTGTAACTTGAGAATATGGTTTTATCAAAAACAACAGTTTCCGTCGATAAGAAAACGATGGCTCGTATATATTCGATAAAAGCGAAAACCCTATAGTATTCTTCAAACAGAAGGAATGTGTATTTGTTACACAGTCTCCTGCTCTGATACCAATTGTTGGAATACATAATCTAGTAGGATCGAAATATTCTAAACAGTACATAAAGCAATAAGAACAAAACACAAGAATGGCTCAAACAACGTTGAATGTTTAAACTTAAACACTCCGGAAGAGCTCGACAAAGAACTTCTGTTGTAGAGGTGTTTTAGGGTTACAAAACGATAATCACAAGTGACAAAACTCTAAAAACATAACTAATGCATACATGCATGCAATATATATACTACATAACCCTAACAAAACACGGATGAACATGCCCAATCCGATAAACACAAATAAAGCCCATGACGCAACACATTTATCCTACAGATAGTATGATGCATAAAACAAAAATAAGCTTGAGTTTTATTTTGCAAATGAAAAAGAAAGTATGACTTTTATTAGCATCCAACTTTCTACTCTATTTATGGTGTTTAAGTCTTTTACCTAATTATGGAAATTAATTCATTAAATATATGTGATTTATGATTCTAAATTTTTTGTTACAGGTACAACAAGCTTGCATCTGACATGGAGTATGTATTGAAATTACCTCTAGATTGTTTTCCATACTTACATGTATCTTTTTTTATATTTTTATATTCAAGTTGAAGTCATTAGTGCCATAGAGAGAGTGGTGTAGATTTTACAACAATGTTTGTTTATTCTCTAAATGAAGTTTATGTATCAGATGGTTAAGACGACTAGACAAAGGAAATTTCATTATACATTAGTGGCGTTTAAGTTTTTGAAAGAAATCTATGTAAGCTTTAACATCCATAGAGAGTATATTTATAATTTTTAGATTAACATATGTTAATTGCATTCTAGTAGAACTCATTTTTGGTAAGGTTTTTCATACTGTTGTGGCAGTTTAAGTTTTAGTTATTAATTTCACACCTTTTAACACATTTTAATATGAGCACTTCCTTTTAACACATGTTAATATTATAATTTAATAAAGTATCATTATTATTATTATTATGCAAAGAACATTATCATTATAATGAGTTTTTTTATTTGACCGTGGTTTTTACGGGTATTAACCTAGTATATATATATATATATATATATATATATATATATATATATATATATATATATATATATATATATATATATATATATATATATAGAGAGAGAGAGAGAGAGAAAGAAATAGGATCAGGTGAGTACTCATTTTAAAGTGAGTACCTGTGAGGATAACTTAAAAAATTTTTAAAAAATACAAATCATAAAATCGAACATAGATCTATATCCGTGAGAAAAATATTTGGAAAAGTATTTTTTGGAACATTAAACTTAAATCATGGATCATAATAATGCAAAATAAAATATTAAACTTGAATCATAGATCAATTTTAATGATGTAATTTTTTTCACCCAGACATAAACCTATGCTCAATTTTATGATTTGTATTCTTTTTTAGATTTTTTTTTCAATTTTTTAATGTATCTTCATGAATCTTAACTTTAAAATTAGTCATCACAGATACCGGATCCCATATATATATATATATATATATATATATATATATATATATATATATATATATATATATATATATATATATGGGAAAAGTGAATATACCCTTAAGGGTATATAAACTTACGTACCCAAACTCATCATAACACGTCATTTTGTTTGATATATTCATTATAATGTTCTTAAACATCAATCCTAACTTGATTTACTTTCAAGATTTTCAAATTTTCACTATTATCTTCCTCTTACATCACATCTTTTTGCCGAACACCTATTAGGTTATATATATTATAGTTCAAAATGAAAATTATATGAGAGGAAAGTAAATGTGAAATTATAAAAATTTTGGAAGTAAATCAAGTTAGGAGTTTAATTATAAGAACATTGGACAATTACAATGTATATATATGATACAAAATGACATAGTATGGTAAGTTTGGGTACGTAAGTTTATATACCCTTATGGGCATATTCACTTTTCCCATATATATATATATATATATATATATATATCCTAATTCTAATAAATAAGTAGAACTCGGCCACGTGACATTCTCCCAGCCCCCCAAAATAGAGTTTTCCCGCTCATTTTTTCTTCTATATTTACGTAAATGCCATTGAATCCGAAAATTGAATAAAAGTTCAAACTGATGCAATATATCAGGAAATTTTAGCTATCAACTGCATTCAAAATATTCATGCATTAATTTTAAATGAATAAAGATTATGGAAATAATTTGAAAAAATATGTTAATGAATAATCAGATTCGAAAATCATGATTAAATTTGAAAGTTTGTTTATTTTGATTGCAAATTCAATATATTGCAATCATTAAATCCCTAAAAATCTGCAGTATTTTTCAGCAAACGTAAATATCATTTATACGGTTATTTTGTTTTTACCATTCTGCTCCATAACAATTCTGCTCCATAGAAACCACAGCAAACGTATTCTTCTTCATTCTTTGTTATTCTGCAACGCTTCAAGAATTAAATATCAGGTTAGTGTATTCAAAAATCAGAATTACCAATATTTCTATTTCCTCCATGTTCTTATTTATCTGTATCTATCACGTTCTCATTGTATGATTTCTATTCTTCTTCTTTTTTGTAATTCTTCTTAATCGTCTACTTCTTCTACCTTTTCAGTTTAAAAGACGAAAAACTAATGAACATTACAAGTTCATTTTCTTTAAAAAAAATTAAAAATAGTCTTTTTCAGATGTGCACAGTAACTTTTTTTTATGGTATGAAATTTTAAAATTTGTTTGTTTTTATCTAAATACAATCTCAAAAAAAAATTTAGAATTTTAAAATTTATGAGTACATTAAGTCAGTTGTTATTGTCATGTGTTGATTTTTAATTTTTCTGTTTTACTCATTGTTATGTTATCTGTTAGTGTTAGTATGTTGCAGGGGCATTTTCGGTATAATTGTCGTTTTCATGTTTATTATATATTTGTGTTCCATCTTATTATATAAACTTTTATTCAATCTAAAACATTATTTCATATGAATTATTTGTTTTTGTTTGTATTCCATTTTATTATAAAATGAATTATTCAATTTAAAAATTTATGAGTACATTAAGTCAGTTGTTATTGTCATGTGTTGATTTATAATTTTTCTGTTTTACTTATTGGTTAGGATGTTCTGTACATTTTAAAAGGTTGCTAATTTTCCTTACAATTCTATAATGATTAAATTTATTGCAGAAAATGGAAATAGGAAATAAGGTTTACCTAAATAACATTGACCAGATAGATGAAAAATCGCATATCAAGGTTCGGGTGCTTAAAATTTGGAACTTTGTCAGAAATAATAAAGTTTGTTCCATTGAAATGATCATCATGGATGAGGAGGTTTGTTGTATTTGATATATTTTTTATTCATCATTCAATATTAGACATGTTTCATGAACATAATAATTTTTAATTTTTTTTTAAACAGGGTACACAATACCAAGCTCGTGTCTTCAATCAGAATTTCTCCAGATTTCGTCATCTTTTAAAGGAAGATGAAAGTTATATAGTTATAAAACCCAATATGGTTGCTGTTACTAATGGTTTTAGTTATACAGGTCATAAACAGACCTTAACTTTGGATTGGAAAAGCATCCTAAAAAAATGTGATGATTTCTCGGGTCCGGTCAATGGATTTATGTTTGTTGACTTTAATTCTATCATAGAACAAACATGCCCAAAAGACACATTCTTTGGTTAGTCATAAAATATTAATAAAATCATTTTTTATCATTTGTTTTTTTGGTTATACATTTTATTATTTAAATATTACGAATTTAATCCTAAACTTTTATTTTTTTGTGGTATCTGTTGTGTAGATGTTATTGGACATATCGTGTCATTTAGGCCTCTTGAAACTTCAAATCCAGTACCATCCAAGCATTATATAAAAGTCACTCTTAGCAACCTAGAGTGAGATTATATTGTATTATTTATTTATTATTTATTATCTTTAATTAATCACAAATTAATATTAATATACTATTTTATGGTTTATTTAGTTCTGTACATCTGAAGGTTACTATTTTTGGAAGTCAAGCATATCAAATTTCAGAATACCTAAAAAATAACCCGACTGTTAATTTTGTTGTTATCGTGATGCAGTTTTTGAAGCTAAACATTTGGAATGGTTTGTATTCAGTCTTTATATATAGATGTTTATAATTATTGTTTTTATATAAATTTTAATAATTGGATATACATTTTTTACAGGTCTTGGTGAAGCTAAAAGTCATTTTGAAGTAATGAAATTGTTCATAAATTCTGACATTTATGAAATAAATGAGTTTAAAAATAAGTTAGTTTCCAATTGTTTTTTATTTTTTTATAATGTATTTTTACTTAAAAAAAACACAAAACCTAATATTCATGAATCTAAATTAAACATTACAGGTTGAAATGTCATGACAATTTCGGTATAACTGAAAAAAACATAACTACGCTTCAAAGCTACTCTTCTTCATATACAGATGATTTTAAGGGCAATTTTCCATTAAAAACAATCTGTGAGATCACCGAACCAATTAAGGTATATTGCATTATTTTATATGTTTTACATTTTATTTTTGCATAATTTATTTTAATAATTTTTACATTTGATATGATACAGGAAATGAAGTTTTTATTAGTTGCTTCCATTGTTAATATAAGGCAGAATCTACCATGGTATTATGAAGCATGCAAAAAATGGGGAAAAAAAATTATCCTTGTTCCCAAAACCAATCATTCGTATACCAACCCTGAGGGAATTTCAGAAACTATGGTTGTCGAGTGTACAAATGCACAATGCAAAAAATCTGAATTTCAGTCAGTTATAAAGTATAGACATATTTATTTCCATTAATTTTGTCAATCTTAAAACAACACTAACAATGACATAATTATTTTTTGTTTTAGGTATATAATTCCAATTAACGTACAAGATTGTACTGGAACCATTGGATTGACTCTTTTTGATAGGGAAGCAAGGAGGTTGTTAAATATAAGTGCCTACGAGTTGAAAAAGATACATGATGCGGTATATTATTCATACCTTTAAAATCAGAAAACATTTACTTAATTTTTTTAATTTATTAAAATATATCTTACAGGCCGGAGACAGTGATGCCCTATTTCCAATGCAACTTAACGTGTTGAAAAACCACAAGTTTGGTTTTGTTGTAGATATTACAGAATACAATGTCAACAACTATAATAACATCTACACAGTTCTCAGATTTACAGAAGATATGTCCATTGTTTGTGAATTGGAAAGTAAAATAGAACTTATGGTATGTAATTTTTTATTGTTGAAAATTTACAATTCTTTAATGTTAAAGTACATAACGATTAACATATTTCCATTTTATTTTTTAGAGTATTCAATCTGTCTCCTTAAATCAAGTTGCTTTGGAATCCAATGATGTTGTACAGCCTGTTCAAAAGGTTTTTCATTTTATTTTATAAACTTTTAATTATATTAGTTATTTTTTTTAGGAATCAAACATTTTTTTTTTTAAAATTAGGATGTGATCTCACAAACAGACGAAAGTTTTACACCCTCAACAGTTGATAAGTCAACCGCAACAAGTCCTTGCAAAATATCAGGTGATTTGAAGCGCAACCTCCAAGAAATTTATGATGTTGATTCTGGATATGATTTAAGTTCAACTAAGGCTAAAAGAAAGTCAACCGCAGAGGAAACTCCACTCTTGATTCCAAAAATTGAAAAGTGAGTTTCTATCGGTTATAAGACACATTTAATATATTTTGATCATTTGTTTTGGTTATAAATATATTTTAATTGCTTGGTATGATTTTTATTTTGGGGTATTTAGGATGTCAAATATTATTGGTTTTGAATATTTTTGGATACTTTTATTGTTTTAAATTGGACAAGTTAGTTGATTTTGGTTATAACTCAAATAAAATATATTGCCCTTAACTTGATAAGTATTTCATATATCGCAATTAACAATTAAGACAAATCAATCAATCAATCAATTTGTATAATAAAAATGCGAAATTCTTAGCTTTCTTCCCCAATTCGCATTCTACTGTAAAATTCGCATTCTTCATTCACCCTCTTTCTTCGCATGTTCCAGTCATTTTTTTTTAGTTCATTCGCATTTGAATTGTTTGTCTCACCAAATGCGAAATTAATATTAACCATAATCACCTTCGCATCTTTAACCCCAATCTATACAACCTCTACCTAATTTTGATTTGTATTACCAAATGCGAACATTTTTGCTTTTACACGTGAACTGCATTTGACTCCAATATTGAACAAATCACATTTCACAGTCCTTCTTGACTTTGCATTTTTCTTCACGAATCGTCCCTCAATCAATAACCCAATTAACCCAATTGCGAATCCAAAATCAAAACTTATCTGTTTTCATATGCGAACCCAACTGATTGGCTTTTCAAAATCAAATTCGCAACTCCAAATCGTTCGATTATTCGCCCCAATTCCAAAATCAAATAACAGATCCTTCGTATGATTCATTTAATAACCAAGGCTTCGTTCCAGAAAACATCGAATTTAACAGTTATTCGTTTCCACAATCTTTAACCTCCGTTTAAAATCGATCCCTGTATACAAACCCAATAACCAATCGAACACATACCATTCGAAAACAATAATCATTACACCCTTCAACAGATTTGACATCGCATTTCAAAACAATCGATCTTACTTCATCTGCTTGATATATCACAATTAACAATTAAGACAAATCAATCAATCAATCAATTTGTATAATAAAAATATTGCTATATATGTAAAGACCATATTGCCACTAACTTGATAAGTATTTGATATATCGCAGTTAACAATTAAGACAGATAAATAAATCAATCAATTTGTATAATAAAAATTCGAAATTCTTAGCTTTCTTCCCCAATTCGCATTCTACTGTAAAATTCACATTCTTCATTCACCCTCTTTCTTCGCATGTTCCAGTCATTTTTTTTTAGTTCATTTGCATTTGAGTTGTTTGTCTCACCAAATACGAAATGAATATTAACCATAATCACCTTCACATCTTTAACCCCAATCCATACAACCTCATATGCGAAACCCAATTTTGATTTGTATTACCAAATGCGAACATTTTTGCTTTTACACGTGAACTGCATTTGACTCCAATATTGAACAAATCACATTTCACAGTCCTTCTTGACTTCACATTTTTCTTCACGAATCTGTTCAAAAGGTTTTTCATTTTATTTTATAAACTTTTAATTATATTTGCTTGTAAAATTTTTTTAAATTTTTTCTTAATATTTTAAATTTTTGGCCGATATTGCATATGTGGTTATTATTGTTCAAATGTTAAAGCTATCTTGAGCTTGATACTTTGATACTTTTACAGGTGAAATTATATTGTGATTGAGGGTGCTTAATTTGTACTTTATCTAATTTGTATTAAAAAAAATGAAAACTTTGTTGGTATTCTTCTTAAAGTAAAAAATAACTACTCAATAGTCAATACTACAACATTTTACTTTCATTGGTTTCCCTTTAACCAGTAAAAATCATTATTATGTAATTTTTTAGAATGGAACATTCCCTTTAACGGCTGTTTACTTAATAATTAAATAATTACCAATAAAAAAATTATTTAAATATTCAATATTACAATTTATAGTTATCAGAATTATTGATATAATATTTTATTAAATAATTAATTTTTAAATTCAATTCAAAAACAGCACCCATAGGTTCCACGGGTTTTAACCTAGTATATATATATATATATATATATATATATATATATATATATATATATATATATATATATATATATATATATATATATATATATTCAAAGCCCTAAAAACTCTGAAAGTCATACAGGCTCTGACCCTCATAGTAATGACAATTAAATATTTCAAAATAAAGTTCGCCGCTTATCTGATTGATTTTACTATTTAAAAAAAAAAAAAAAAAAAAAAAAAAAAAAAAAAAACCATCGAAATGAAAAAGGTATCATCCAGACTTAAATTCAAAACCTCAGTTACAAAGGAGTATGTGGTTAATGTATAGATGTATAAATAATTTTGGAGAGTCCAATCAAAAAAATCAAAGATTCTGGTAAAAAAAATTCTAAAAAAATAAGTTATTTATAGATAAAATATCATTTGAATTCTAATTAGATTCCTTGATTGAAAATCATTTATACAATCATAAATCATTTGAATCTAACCCCATCTACATATTCGTACATTTTTACCACATGAAAACATAAAATAAAGAAAATATAATATATGTTTAAGAAAAGCAATTGCCGGTATGAACATAACAAACGTCGTGGTCACCTTTCTCCTTTCCCCCATTTTTTCGCTTCCCCACCAAATAAAAGTAACCCCACGGTTTGGAAAGAAAATAAAAATACTGGTTGCAACTTTTTTGACTCTTTTATATCATACGTAATCGAATACATTATTTACTTTATTTTTGTTGAGAGATAATTCATTAAAATTTTGATATATACATAAAACTTTCAAATTAATATCATTTACATCAAATATGTCATGAAAAAAAATATTTTTTACTATTCCTTTTCAATTCTAAATTTGAATTTCGTAAACAAAAAACAATACAAAATTCAGATGCTTCTATATTAAATTTATCAAAATCATACTATTGATATGAATTAAGATTTGTACACATATCTAATATTCTAAATAAATAAGAACAAAACAAAAGTTTTCCTATCTTCTTGATTACCAGCTTTTCTTAAGTCGATTTTTTTTTTTTTTTACAATCTTTTTAATCTTACCAACTGTCTTAATGATTTTCTATTTAAGAGCCAAAATGAGTTAATATCTCATTTTAGCCGTCCAAACCGTAGCTGAGGCAAACATGCCTACAGTTTTCATACTCAGTTGTGATTTCGCATGATTATTAAAAAAAATCGTTTTTTCTTCACAAAATAATTGCAATTTCAAGATGCAGACCATTGAAAATAATTGCAATTTCAAGAACAAAATAGCAGTTGACTAAGAACACAACTACTATTTCATCCCTAAACTGTTATTTCGTTTCTCGACATTCAAATGCTATTTTGTTCAAAATGTCCAATCACACCAAAAATCGTATATCATATCACTAAACAAGGTAAAAAAATAATAATAAATAAGAAAAAAATAAGAAAAAAATATTTTTTTTAAGAAAACCGTATATGGCATGTTCATATGTGGTGTATAAGTTTCTAATACACAATTTGTGCATCAAGGACTTATACATTGCAGATGGCATGTTCATCTACGGTTTGGGTAAAAAAAAATTTGTTTTTCCCCACAAATCCAAACCTAATATTACTATATTTCTATGTATACGATAAAAAACTAATAAAATTCAAAATATAAGAGTGTTAACATGATTGTTGTTCACATTAGTCTTTAGAGAGAATTCTATATGTTTACAAACCTGAAAATGACCTAAATGAGTACGGGCTATAGGCTGTTAATGATCACAAAACCGTTGCCCAAATGTCCAATACCACACTTGGGCATGTCCGAAATCTAGGTGAGATACACAAACCGCAATTGACTTAATATCGGGTGCGGTTTAGATGGCTAAAATGAGATATTTGCTCATTTTTGTGAAAAATCATTAATACATTTGGCTATATTAGTAATTTTATTTTTTAATTTTACTGTTAACACAATTTTTAATGTTTTTAATGTTTTTTTTAATATTTTTCAAATAAATGGAGAAATCAAATTTGGTTTGTACTTTCTTTCAACTTTTCAACTGCTTTCTACTTTGTTCAAGGAATCATGGGCTCATGGCTTCACTTTCCAGTTTCCATCACTTACCTTAAAACACCACCAACTGTCAATCCTGCTGCAAAGTGGTCCTCCAAATCAGATTCCTTTATATTTTTAATATATAATCATATATATTAAATAATATTTTATCTAAACAATTTATAAACATCTTCTTAATCTTTTCAATCGATCATCAAGCGTTATCTTTTCCTTGAATTTTACACCACCAAATGATTCTCGTGTTGATTCGAATCGATGTATCTCATAAATAAAGACTCAAATCAACACTAAAAGCATACAAAAGTAACAACACAAAAACACTAAAAGTGTTAGTACTAATGTAATTACATAAGTTGAAGTACAATACATGGAAAATTATACTAAGGCTACGCAAATAAAATTTGTGCACTAGAAGGTGACAGGTCGGAGAAAACCTCTAGGGCTTCCACGACCTGCCACTCGACTGCAAACTTTATATTTTCATCGGTTGAACTGCTGTTCAACCGATGAATAAGACCAACTGCAACAAAAAGATCTCGACCCGTAACATAAATTCTATCGTTGCATCCGTTCACCACGAACGGCTTGCAAATTTGCTCGGGTAAGGGAGGCCCTTTGATGGTTTCCCATGTGTCATGACTCGAGTCATAAACCTTAAGTTTTGTCCTCTCATGCTCCGATACCACAAACAAACGCCCGTATATCACAACACTTGACCCGGTCCACCCTTCACGGAGCCCCGTTGCCATGGATTCCCAATGATCGGTTCTTGGATCATAAACTTGGCCACGTGGCACAACATAAAATGGCCAAAACCAACCTTCGGTTACAAAAAGCTTCCCATCAAGAACAGCTGAATCATAACAGGCCATGTTTGTGCCCATATTTGCAATCGGATGCCATACACCTCCGTTTGGATCCATAACCTCAGCCGAATTGAGCTCAAACTGATCACTACTGTTCCCTCCGGCGACATAAACCTTCCCGGCGATCACACCTCCGGCGAAAAACGACCTTGGAGTCATCATCTTCTTCATAACAGTCCAACGATTTGATTTCACATCAAATTTCAACACCAAGTTAAGAGGGCAGTCTACGTCGGAGGCCACCCCACCACAGACAAACAGCGAACCATTGTTGGAGACGGAAAAGCACCGGAACCCATGTGGACAGACCTTCTCCATGCATGGCATTGCCGGAATCGTGTGCCATGAGAGATGAATGAGATCAAGAACCTGCCATTGAATCTTTCCTGTACGTTTATGGAAGGAAAACACAAACATCCATGGATCTTGAAAACCCATTTGCTTCCTTAGCGTAAAGAACCGACCTTTATCACCGAAAAGATTATACCACCGCCGGCAAACAGTCCGGCCGGTTGAATGAAACTTGACTGGTAGCCGGAGAAGACAACTCAAAGCAATATCATCAGGAAGACCAGGAAGCAGAGGATCAAAACACGAATCTGATTCCATTAAACGATCTCTAACATCAGCCAACTCAAATTCAGGGGTTGATTTCACCACCGAATCCCCTGATTTCTGCACCGGTGATTGGTGTGACGACATGCGAACCCTTTGCATCTCGAAAATGAAATCAATTCTTTGTAGTTAAGTTGCTACAGGTCTTAACTTTTCCCGACCAAGATCGAGTAAACCCCCAAAATTTCACAGCACCGAATTCAGAGATCAAAGAAAAACTTCATTTCAAAGTCATGATACAAGAACAGAGAAAAATTTCAGCCATAGATTCAGAGGAAAGATATCAAGAAAAAAGAAAAAGCATATTAACTTCCAGATTGAATGAAAGGATTGAACGTTAAAGGTGAAGAATCGTGGTGGTAGGGTGGTGGTGGTGGTGTTATATGGGTGGTGGATGGTGGTGAGGTGGGGGGTGTAGAGTTTAGACGGAAGAGGAAAGAATGGACGGTTGATGCGTGTCAAATAAATGCCGACCCACCCGTGCAAACACGAGTGCCGAGGAGTATAGTAGGCTTAGGCTGGCTACACTTTACTCCGCTATTTATTCTACTTTTAACTTTACGATGCATACATTAACATTACTACTCATTATACCACTAGCTAGGTCCACTACTATTTTGTGGTGTCAATTGTTTTCAAGCAACGCCTATTAATAATACTTTTTTGCTTCGGTTTTACTTAATCATAAATAATGCCACGAACTAATAATCAATTTCAGATTTATTTCAATTAAGTATCTTAAATTTTATTTAATGAGGTCTAACCATTTAAGTTTATTTTATTAAAAAAAGAAAATTAGAAAAAATACGAAAGCTATAAAGAAAATGTTATAAAAATCACAAAGTTTATACCATAATTTTAATTTGACATTGTGTTTTTTTTAATCTCAAATTTGATACTGTATTTTTTAGTTTGTTATAATTTTAATCACTTGACCGGTTATCTCGATTATCTACTGACATGTCAGTTTTGATGATGTTAAATACTGACATGTCAAAATTGAATTTTTTCTAACAAAAACACCACGTTTTCAATCTTTTCAATGTTAACATTAAGTTTTTTTTTTTCAATTTTGATACCGTATTTTTTTTTTGTTTTAAATCGAACATCTTATTTTTCAATTTTTCAGTATTAATCATTTTTTATTTGAAATCATATAAATATTTTTAATTAAATTTTTAAACCGTATAAATACATATTTTTTTCGTTTAAAAACCAAATTTTTATATGAATACAAGGTTTTTTAAATTCAAACCATAATGTTATGTATAAATGTGTATTGGTTATATAAAATTTATATTCTATTTATTTATTAGTTCATTTTCAAAGAAAAATTATGCTCGATTTTATATATAAATTTAGGATTTTGCTAAAACAATCCATTAATCAGAGGATATGTGTTTGTGGGACTTCATGTGTTGGGGAAAAGATGTGGGTACTTTTGTTTCATTTGGTCTTCTCATTCCCATGTGAATTCAGGTCCTCGCTTGGCGTTCCAGTGGTCATTCACTATTGGTATATGACTTAGTTTTATTCTTTTGACTTCCCTATCCATGATTTCCACAGGCTCTTCGATGAAGTTGAGACTCTCATTTACTTCGATTTCGTCAAGTGGGATAACAAGAGTCTCGTCGGATAGATACTTCTTTAGATTGGATACGTGGAAGGTGGGATGTGCGTTACTAAGTTCCTGTGATAGTTGAAGTTTATAAGCCACCAGACCGATCCTTGCGAGGATCTCAAATGGTCCGATATATCTTGGATTCAGCTTCCCACACTTTCCAAAGCGTATCATTCTCTTCTAGGGTGAGACTTTAAACAGAACGCGATCACCAACCTGGAACTCCAAGGGATTGCGTCGCTTATCTGCATAGCTCTATTGTCAATCTCGAGATGCTTTCAATCTTTCCCATTATTTGGACAATCTACTCTATTGTCTCCCTTATGATCTTGGGGCGGTGAGACTGTTGTCAGGAACTTGACCCTTTGATAGTTGCATGTCACCCACTTCAGCCCAGCACAGAGGTGATCTACACTTACAACCATAGAGGGCTTCAGATGGAGCAACTCCGATGCTAGTGTGATAACTATTGTTGTATGAGAACTTGACGAGTGTTATATGGTTATCCCAAGCTTTACCAAAGTCTATCACACAAGCTCTCAGCATGTCTTCCAAAGTTTGAATAGTTCTTTCGTTGTGCCCGTCGGTTTGTGGGTGGTAGGCTATACTCACGTCCAACCTAGTTCCCAAGGATTTTTTCTAGTAACTGCCAGAACCGTGAGGTGAATCTACTTTCCTTGTCGGATATAATGGATATTGGCACTCCATGCAGTCACACGATCTCCTTAATGTATGTTTTGGTCAGTGTCTCCATATTGTTCGTCTCTTTTATTGGTTGAGAAGTGTGTGGATTTGGTTAACCTGTCAATGATTACCCAAATGGTGCCGAGTCCACCCGTTGTCTTGGGTAATTTGGTATGAAGTCCATGGTTATCCGTTTCCCACTTCTACTCATATATTTCTAGTTGTTGCAGCAAACCTGAGGGCTTTTGGTATTCTACCTTGACCTTGCCCACAAAGGTAGCGATTTCGGCTTTCATGTTCGACCACCAATAAAGTTTCTTAAGGTCTAGGTACATCTTGTATCAACCGGGTTTAATGGAGTATCGAGTATTGTGAGCCTCGTTTATGACAACATCTCTGATTCCACCAAATTTCTGTGTCCAGATCCGATTCATGAGATAACAAACTCCGTTACTCATGACTTCTATATTTCTATCCATTCCTCTTAAGGATTCACCTGCCATATTTTTAGGTTTCAACGCTTTTAGCTGAGCCTCTTTGATCTGCATGGATAGGTGTGAATGGATGGTCTTGGTTAATGATTTTACTCACCAACCTGAGTATTCCTCTCGACTGAGCACATCTGCTACTACATTGGCCATTCCAGGATGATAATGAATTCCGCATTCGTAGTCATTTAGTATTTCTACCCATCGGCTTTGCCTCATTGTTAAGCTCTTTTTGGTTAAGGATGTACTGGAGGCTTTTATGGTCCGTGAAGAATGTGCACTTCGTACCATAAAGTTAGTGCCTTAAGATCTTCAAGGAAAATACTACTACTCCCAGTTCGAGGTCATGTGTTGTGTAGTTGACCTCATGTGTCTTCATCTTCCTGGAGGCATAGGCAATGACCTTTCCCCATTTCATAAGTACACAACCTAACCCTTGTTTGGATGCATCACAATAGACCATAAAATCCTTTGTTCCTTCTGGAAGAGATAGGATCGATGCACTGCAAAGGGCTTGCTTTAGCGTTTGGAAAGCAGCCTTTTGCTTCTCCCCCCAGTTGAAGGTTACACCTTTCTGATTCAAGGCGGTGAGGGGTTTAGCGATCTTTAATAAGTTTTGTATGAACCTTCGGTAGTAGCCAACGAGGCCTAAGAATTGATGGATTTCTGTAGGTTTTCTTGGTGCTGCCCAGCTTTCAATTGCCTTGATCTTGGAGGGATCCACATGTATTCCTTCTTTTCTGACCATGTGACCGAGGAAGTCCACTTTCCTTATTCAGAACTCACATTTTGAGAACTTCACATATAACTTCTCCGTCCTTAATGTCTCTAATACTTATCGAAGGTGCTGACTATGCTCTTCTTCACTTCGCGAATAAACCAGAATGTCGTTGATGAATACAATCATGAACTTGTCTAAGTAAGGACGGCATACACAGTTTATTAGGCCCATGAACATTGCGGGTGCATTTTTTTAATCTGAAGGGCATAACTACGAATTCGTAGTGTCCGTAGCGAGTCCTGAATGTGATTTTTAGAACATCTTCCTCGTGGAATCGTAGTTGGCGGTACCCCGACCTTATATCGATTTTTGAGAAATAGCTTGCTCCCTGAAGTTGGTCGAACAAGTCGTCAATTCGGGGTAGGGTATATTGGTTTTTGATGGTAAGTTTATTCGGCTTCCTGGAGTCGATGCACATTCGAAATGATCCATCCTTCTTCTTTACAAATAGGACCGATGCTTACCAAGGCGAGAAGCTTGGTCTAATGAATCCTTTGGTTAGTAGCTCATTTAGCTGGCTAGATAACTCCTACATTTATGTTGGTGCTAAACGGTATAGGGATTTGGCTACGAGGGTGGCTCCAAGAATTAAGTCGATTCGGAATTCGACTTGTCACACAGGTAGTACTCCTGGAAGGTCTTCTGGGAATACATCAGTTAAGTTACAGAATTTGGGAATATCTTTGATGTCTTTCACTTCCTTCTTCATATCTACCACATCAGCTAGAAAGGCGTGGTATTCCTTACATAGATACTTTTGGGCTTTGACGCAAGAGATGATTTGTAGCATTACATCGGGGTTGTCGTCATAAATGACGAGGGTTTCTTTACTTGGCAGATTAAGGCAAACAAAATTTTCGTAACACATGATATAGGCGCGAAAAAGACTTAACCAATCCATGCCAATAATGACATCAAAGCTTCTTATAGTGATCGGCATTATAATGATTTGGAAGGAGTGTTTGTTTAGTGTTAGAATGCATCTTATGTAGATATCCTTAGTGTTTTCTGTTTTACTGTTTGCCATTTCTACTGTGAACATTTCATTGAGTGATTGTGTTTTTTTATTGAGTATGTGTTTAAATTTGTGGCTTACAAAACTCCTATCCGTTCCACTATCGAAAAGTATGCATGTATATGAGTTATTGAGGAGGAACGTACCGATAACCATTGTGGGGTCTTCAACTGCTTCTTCGTGCCTTATGGCCAACACTCTTCCCACACCGCCGATATTAGTGTTTCCTGACTTTGGGCACTCTCTTTTGAAATGCCCAGACTCTCCACAGCCGTAGCAAGCTTGACTTACCCCAATATTGGCGGCTTAGGTAATTTGTTGGGCTGGTGCCTTACATAAATAGGTTGTATGCCCTTTTTTGTTGCAATATTGAAGTGCATTTCCCGACAAGCGCCTGTATGGTGGAAGTTGCACTTGTTTCATTTTGGTAAGTTCCCGACATATTGTCTCAATGACGTTGGAGCGGTAAGGGTGGTGGCAACATGAATAACAACAATTTGTTGTTTCTTGGCGGGGTCCTGTGTTGGCTGGTTCTTCTTTTTGTTCCAAAATTTTCTTTTATTGTCGCCCCCTTTCATTTGCTCGGGGACGGGGGCCATGATGCCTTAGCGAACTCCATGATCGATGAGTCTCTGGGCCAAGTGTTTGGCATTGTCAAAAGTAATCGGGTTTGAAGCTAACACGTTCCCTTTAATTTGGGGGGATAGTCCCCAGAATGGTGACCATCCCGGGACACGATACGGATAGATCAATGAATTTGATAGTATAGGTTGGGATGTCAGAGTCTGTCATTTTGAGGTTCCACAACTCTCGTTCTAGATTTTGCACTTCTCCCCTTGGACAATAGTCTTCCAGCTTTAAAGTCTTCAAGTCTTCCCAGCTCATCAAATTAGTCACTAGGAGGGTTAATGACTTGAAATGGTCGTTCCACCGGGTAAGAGCCTTGTCAGAGAAAGTGCAAGCTACAAATTTGACTTTGCTTGCTTCGGGGCACGCACAAATTTCAAAGACTGATTCAGTTTTCTCGAACCAGTGCAATAGAGTGATGACACCGCTGCTTCCATTGAAGGATTTGGGTTTGCCATTAGTGAAGTATTTGTAGGAACATTACCTTGTGCATCCCTGACTATCTCCCTGGTTAGAATTTGTGGTACCATTTCCTGCCCCACTGGTAGCATTGGTGCTGATTTGTGACATGGCAGCTGCCACAACAGCTATTATAGCAGCCTGAAAAACGGCAGGGTCGAATTGTGGAGGTGGTGGCAGTGGTGGTGGTGTTGTTCTTGTGCATGTTTGACTTCCGTGGTGGCATACTTCTACCACAAAGTTCAAAGATGAATGATGATAAGTGTTCCATAGTGGTTACGACTCGGATGTCTTGGAACTAGATTATATCAGTTATATATGTATTGTGTTCCAACTTTAAAGTATTTTGCAAACAATTCATAATAGAAGTCTATGTAAAATAAACTTATGAATTTTTATAGTGACTGTTCAAATAAAAATTTGTGCCTTGATCCATACCAGGTTCTTCTAAAATCACTTGGTGTATACAAGTTATATATAATTAATATTAAATAAACTGTCGAATAAGTGGGTTTACCCTAAGTCCACAACCAAAGAAGGAATAGGACTTAAAGCGGACTCACCAATCCTAAGTCTATATGATCTTAATTATATATGACTCTAACATATACATTAAGCAATCATAGATTCACAATGAGTAAACAATTTGTACAACCAGTGTTATGAAACTTGTGTTAACACTCCCAATGAAATAAAATGCACGCTAATTTCATTGATATAATTTAGTACATAGTGTTTTGGAAAATTTGACCTCGATACCGATCTACATTACATCAATGTAAGGGAAAATTTTGACAACATTACGAACCCTTGAATAGTGTAGTCACTTAATAGCAGGGTCGAATCAATATATATATATATATATATATATATATATATATATATATATATATATATATATATATATATATATAGAAAAGAGTAGTACATTACGAACCCTTGAATAGTGTAGTCACTTAATAGCAGGGTCGAATCAATATATATATATATATATATATATATATATATATATATATATATATATAGAAAAGAGTAGTACATTACGAACCCTTGAATAGTGGAGTCACTTAATAGCAGGGTCGAATCAATATATATATATATATATATATATATATATATATATATATATATATATATAGAAAAGAGTAGTACCAACTCCTACTTTGTAAACCTAGTCTATCTCAAAATGTGAGTAGTGTATGCACTACTCACAGAGGGTGTTGCTCTGAGGGCCATGAAATGAAGTCATGTGATTTTGTATTTCCCTAGTCTCTACTCTGGATTCTTCCACTTGGCGTTCTGCCTTTATCACACGTCCTTTTAATGCAGCTTGACGCTCTCGAAACTTTCTAACATCGGCTCGAGCTGCAGCCACTTCTTCCTAAAGAGCTTCGGTGTGGTTCCTGGTCTGATCATGGTCATCGTCCAGGCAACGAAGGTGAACTGCGGCGATTTCGGTGGTGGTGCCAATTTCCATGATGTGGTTGGCTGATGCCCTTGCTTATTTACCATGGTGAGCGATGCGACGAACTATGACAGGGAGAGCCCTGTCTGTTGAGCCCCCTCTGTCGAGGTTGTAGAAACCTCGTTCCATACCATAGGGAGGGCACTGGCGTAATTCATGGCTCCATCTTTTCAAATCTACCGCCCATTGAGGCATCGGGCCTTGGAAATTCCATCTAGGAGTGGGGCTTCGGATAGCATGGGGTGGATTGTAGACCTTTGGTTCCGAGTCGGTATCACCCTGATCCTCCTCCTCGTCTTCTTCATCCAAATCGTTTTCTCCCTCTAAATCGTCTTCGGGGTTTTCCTCCATCATTTCCTCAGGATCCTCCTCGGGATCCTCTTCGATCTAGCCATCATTCCCTTAGTTAGGGAAATAGGGGTCTCCTGGTATATGAAATTCTGCCATTGTGTCTATGCGAGAAAAGGGATATGAGGAATATATGAAAAACTTAAGTTGCAATATTTTTGAGGAAAAATAAATTTTTATTAGAAATATTTTTATGAAAATTATGGCCCATACCGAGTCCTCCTATAGTTACTTAGTGTATACATGTTGTATATATAACCAAGATTGAATAGACTATCGGATAAGTAGCTCCACTCTAAACCCACAACCAAACAAGGAACATGATTTAAAGCGGAATCACAAATCCTAAGTCCATAGAATCTTAATTATATATAACTTTAACGTATACACCTTGCAATTATAGATCTACCAACAATGGTCTTTAGTTTTTATGTGAAGGATTTGATTTATTTTTGTGAGAAGGTTCCTTACGATTACTGTTTTAAAATGTCGAGGCCTATATGTTGTTGTTACGGTTCTTTATAGTATCATAAATGCTCCTATAGTATTTTAAGCTTTTATGTTTGGTTCTAGAGTTTTTTGGTATGAGGGGTTGGTAAGTTTTAGACTTGTTATTCACAACGATCATTCCTCGACATACGTTGGTCACATTCCCGATAGATATAGTTGATCATGCTATATTCATCCCCAATCTGATTAAATACCTTGAGGCCTACTCGTAGTGTTCAACTCATCTAAATACTTTTTTTGTTACTGTTACGATACTGAACTTAGTGAGTATGATTGTACTTATACTTTTATAAAATGTCATAATATTTTAAAGTATCTTTGTACAAAAATGTTACGACAGAGAGTCTTAGTCCCATTGTGTTTATAGTTTGTATATCTTATGTGGTTTGATATACTTAGTTCACTATAAACAATGCTCTGATACCAATCTGTCACACCCCCAAACGAGAACGGTGGAAACATTCGGGGGAGGATGACGTTATGTACAATATCATAACAGTTGAGTAATAGTAAAGAAAGCAAACACAACCATCATAAATATAATTTAAAAGGTTACATTGTTGCATGAGTTACATGTTCCAAATAAATTACAATATGATGACAAAAGATTCGTTTGACGCCTTAACATCCCGTCTTCAAAAGCTGATGGTTACCTGTTTTATTGGTTCCCTGAGAATACAAGTTGTTTTGAAAAATGTCAACAATTAAGTTGATGAGTTCATAAGCGTTTTGTATGAGTAAATGTAAACCTTTTTGTGTAAGTGACCGTGTTTATTTCCAGAAAATCCGATATTTTACATAACATGAGTTGTAAGCCGTTTGTTCGTAAAATAATAGTGTTTGTTCCAGAAAGTCCAATATTTTCTATATAATGAGTTGTAAGCTGTTGGTTCGTAAAATGATAGTGTTTGTTTCTAGAAAATCCAATATTTTCCATAAAATGAAATGTAGTCATAAATGTACCAAGACCGGAATGTATAAGTATTTTTCCATACTTAAAATAGTATATGTAGTTTTATATGTATACAAAACCATTCAAGTGTTTGTTAGCCCCATAAACAAAAATGTGTTGTTAATACCCCATGTGAGATTTTTATAACCATGCTAGCAACTAGTTGGCCTGTAACGACGTTCTTCAGGTATAGGAATGTTATGACATTTATCACCCCAGACATGTCGGTCTAACTGAAGCTAACAGTTTAGATGCGGGGTTTTCCGTCCCATATAGATCTATACACAAGTATCACGCTCTCCCTCCAGGAGACTTTGTATATAATACATGACTTTAGTTGGTACTTAGATAAGTATTTGAAGATGTGTTTCACAAATTTATTCATTAACAGGTTTACGTCAAAATGAAATGAAAATCCTTTTCTTGTAAATGTATGTATCACCTTTTCGTAGCGTAAAATAAGTATATTTTTATATAATTATTTAGTTGTCCCAAAAGGTTAAAATAGCGTGAATATTCCACAAACTATACATATTATAGTTTGTAAATGTATATTCCGTCGAAATGGAAACCTTTGTGTTTTAGCAACTTTGTGTGTAAAAGTTTATAATTTTGGTAGTAACGTTATTTTACGTATTTAACAGTTTCACGTAAGAATTTATATAAAATATAAGACAAAATAAGAAATGATTTGTATATTTACACAAGTATTCTTGTTTTTTACATGTATTCCCCCCCCCCCCCCCCCCCTTCTTAAAACATAGAAAAATCTTGAAAATTGTGGGGGTATGAACTCACCTTATGTGTGTTTGTGGCTAGATAACAAGGTGAAAACGATGATCCTCGAGTTTAGAGTACGTGACGGTAGTCGTATCCTAATATTTTTAAACACATAATGATATGCGTAAATTAGAATGAACAAATACATAAGTGTTGTAAAAGCACTAGATTGGTAATGAAATACTTACTAAAAATTTTAAGGAATTAACTTGATGAATAAGCTTCTGGGGACGTTTGAAGATGTCACTGGGGATGTATGAACTTTGAGTTTTGAGAGAATATGGGAGGGAATTCTTTTACTGTGAAATGCCAAAGTGTTCAGAAAGGTCTTTGGCATGAGTTAAATAAGGAAAGAAAATATAAGGTGATGTGAGGTTTGGCATTGGTATGTGTAATTAATCGTATTGGGAAGGTAATCTACCAATCAAGTTGCAACACAAGTGGGCCAAATGGGTGATTTTTGGCCAAAATGCGGTGATTTTGGCCATGGTATGACCGAAATCACATTGTGTAATAGCCCGGAATTTCAGGTATTGTTTTAAAACTATTTTTGGGGCATTTTAGGATGGGACTCGGCGAGTTGGTGCCTGACTCGCCGAGTAGGACCACAGACTTGGTCGCAGATTCGCGACTGGACTCGACGAGTCCATTAGGGACTCGGCGAGTCGACGCTGTTCAGCAGAAACCCTAGCCGTTTGGTTTTGGATCGTTTATAACGCCTCTTAGGCCATCATTGTTCGTTTTTGCTTACTGAGAAGAACCCTAGAACGATTGTGTGCATCTGGAACAAGGATTGAAGACCATTGTTGGGTTTGGAAGAGTTGTGTGCAAGGAAGAGGAAGGTTTAGCTAAAGGAACAGCAAGAGAATCACGTGCTGAGGATTGGGGACACAGAAAGTGCATCAATCAGGTAATATCTCGGATTTCATTCTTCTGTGATTGATGTGTATATGAAGTTAGGGTTTATAGAACCCATTTGATGATTAGAGGGATTATTATGTTGTTACCCAAGTGTTTATACCCCAGTAATAGGATGTTTAGAGGTCCAGATAGTCCCATGAGTGTGTATTTCGGGACCATATGTGTTTCAGGAAGCAGTTGATCGACTGCATGGCATGGACTCGCCGAGTCGGATGAGCAGACTCGGCGAGTAGCTTGAAGATTCACTGGGACTCGCCGAGTTGTTCTTCAGACTCGGCGAGTGGAGTCGGGGTGGCCCCGCGATTCTTCCACGAGGACCTCGTCAAGTCAAGAGGGATACTCGACGAGTAGAAGGGGAACAACAGGGAAATTTGGGGTGGACGTCTAGATTCGCCGAGTCGCCTTTGCACTCGATGAGTCCGGTCAAGTTGACCGTTGACCAAAGTTGACCTGCATGTAAATTCTTAGGGTCAGTTGTCTTGAATGATAAGAGTATTAATAAGGGTATATGGTATTATAGGGAGTCTGCAGATCGGCGGATCGAGTGCGAGTAGTTTCAAGAGTTGATAGCTTACATTACCACGAGGTGAGTCTTCTCACTATACTGTACCCGGAAGGGTTTGACTGTGTGATCGGAAGGTCGGATATGTTATGTGTTTTATATATGCTATAATTGAAAGGAATAGTTGCTATGCATGCTATGTATGTTTCTATGGGCCGGAAGGCAATGTATTATGTGACAGGAAGGTCAGGTATGATATATGATATACGTGATATATGTGTTAGAGTAAATGTATTATGTGTTATATATGTTTATGGGCCGGAAGGCAATCATGTTATGGGCCGGAAGGCAATTATCTTATGGTCCGGAAGGCGATTATCTTATGGGCCGGAAGGCAATTATCTTATGGGCCGGAAGGCAATTATCTTATGGGCCGGAAGGCGATTATCATATGGGCCGGAAGGCATTGTACTGTGGACCGGAAGGTCCGGGCCTGGAAAGGCGTATATGTGTAAGTGGTATACTGGGGAACTCACTAAGCATTTATGCTTACAAGTTGTTATGTATGTGTTTCAGGTACTAGCGAGGACCGTGGGAAAGCGCCGGCATGATGCATACACACTGCTGCTATTTGAGATCTTGGGGATTTTACATCTGTATTTGTTTTGAAACATGAAATAAATACTATTGGTTGAATGAACTCACTTTATTTAAAATGAAAAAAATTATTTGAAAATTTGCGTTGTTACAATTGGTATCAGAGCCTTGGTTTGAGGGATTCGGGTGTACCTTCGGGTGTAACTGAACTCAAACCGAGGATTTGAGGAAAAATCTTTTAAAAATAATAAATACATAAACTTTTATAAATGGTAAAGTGGTAAATAAGAAAGACGCAGTGTGTACGATCAGCCAGCGCCCGAACGGTAAAGATCCCCAGAGTACCTTACAATGTTATGTTATGCACTGAATTATGAATTGTTATGCATGCTAGAAGACTAGGTATACATGATAGGACTAGAATGGCCTGTTTTGTGATGCCTTAGTCTAGGGAGGTTGCTTGTATGAGATATTCGGTAGCGTGCAGGTAGATAGTGCATACGAGAAGTAGAGTACTTACTATTCGGGGTTTGGGGAGGAAGATTTGGGACGAATACTGACACGGTGTGGTCGGTGGTATTGGGCCCGTACTACCGAAGACACCGGGTCGGTGGAAGACCCAAGTAAGAATCCCTGGATATCGGAGACTGAGTAGGGTTGCGTTATCGAGTACAATTGTACTTGATGGAGTCTCTGATAATTTTATGTTGTATTTCAGAGACATCATGGTTACGACACGCCACGGAGCGAGTTCGAGCAGTATGAGTGACGAGGAGATTCGTCAGATGATTCAGGAGGAGGTAGCTGTGGCGGTTCGGGCTGAGATCCCGGAGATGTTTGGGTCCATTAAGACCACCCTGATGGAGGAGTTTGAGGAGCGGTACGCCGCACTGACTGAAGCTGCAGTCGCTGCCGCTACCGCAGCTGTGGCCGCTGCGAGGCCGCAAGGGGGTGATTCGTTGCTATTCTGGGAATTCAGCAACATGAAACCCCCTGAGTTCGATGGGACGCAGGATCCGATTGCTGCAATGAGGTGGATCGCCGATATTGAGGGGTGCTTCTACACTTGTTCATGCCCGGAGCACCTGAGGGTATGGTTCGCCTTGAACCAGCTCCATCTGGGAGCGAAGGATTGGTGGAAGTTCGTGACGGCGAACTTCACTCAGGCGGAGATTTCAGCGGTGACATGGGAGAGGTTTACTGAGATGTTCAGGGACGAGTACGTTCCCCCAGTGGAGAGGGAACGATTGATCCAGGAGTTCTTGACCCTTAAGCAGGGTACTGATTCCGTTGCGGTGGTTACACAGAAGTTTCATGAGAGGGAGATGTTCTGCCCCGAGTTGGTGTCTACAGAGCAGTCACGGATGAGCCGGTACTTGGGCGTGTTGAGGAGGGATATCCGGGAGTTTGTGTCAAACTCCACCTATCGTACTTTCACTGAGCTTCAGGCGAATGCCAGGAAGCACGAGATCGAGTTGGAGACCCAGGCCAGGGAGGAGGCCGAGTCTCGGCAGGTGGATCGGCGACCGGCTCAGTCTCAGCCGGCAGCCAAGCGGTTCAAGTCCGCTGATTCGAGGACGGGAGGTTCGAAGGGCCGCACTTGCGGAAAGTGCGGCAAGAGTCATGAGGGGGCGTGTAGAGCGGGTGGTTGCTACAAGTGTGGCAAGGAAGGACACATTGCCAGGGATTGTCCTAAGGGGTTTATGGTTTGCTTTCATTGCAACCAGACAGGCCATCGGAAGGCCGAGTGCCCGCAGCTTCGTCAGGGATCTACACCTACTACCAGGACTACCGAGACACGACCGACGAAGGTCGAGGCCCCGAGGGCTCGCGGGAGAGCCTTTCAGCTGACTGCGGAGGAGGTCCACGCTGCACCCGATGTTGTGGCAGGTATACTGTAATTCGCGTATTTATTTAAAGTTGAAATGTTATGCTTATGTTAATATATGTGTAGGTACTTTTATTGTGAACTCTATGCCTGCTCTTGTGTTATTTGATTCGGGTGCGAGTAGATCCTTTGTATCTTTAGCTTTTAGTCAGCATATCAGCATTAGTCGTGAGCCGTTAAGTCGGCCTCTGAGCGTTTCTATAGCGGCCGAGAGGGTGATTTGTGCTACGGAGGTTCTTCGGGGATGCGTGCTAGAGATTTTTGGGGTTGCGTTCCCGATTGACCTAATTCCTATTGCGATGGGTGATGTCTGTGTCATCGTGGGCATGGACTGGTTGAGCCGATTCAGCGCCGTCATCGACTGTGAGCGCCAGCTGGTGACTATACGAGACCCTAGTGGGGGAGTTCTTACGGTGTACGGCGAGGGTACCCGTTCAGGATCAGCTTTTTGTTCGGCCGCTAGGGCGAGGCAATGTCTACAGCAGGGATGTAAAGGTTTTGTGGCGTATGTGATGGATACGCGGGAGGATTTCGAGAGACCGAGGACAGTGGAGGAGGTTCCAGTGGTGCGCGAGTTTCCAGATGTTTTTCCCGAGGATTTGCCGGGAGTACCTCCTACGAGGCAAGTAGAGTTTGGTATCGATCTGGTTCCGGGGGCTACGCCTATTGCGAAGGTGCCTTATCGTCTTGCACCTCCAGAGATGCAAGAGTTGTCCTCGCAACTCCAGGAGTTGCTGGGGAAGGGATTTATTCGGCCGAGTAGCTCGCCGTGGGGAGCACCGATTCTATTCGTCAAGAAGAAGGATGGTTCACACCGGATGTGTATTGATTACCGGGAGTTGAACAAGGTGACGGTCAAGAACCGCTATCCGTTACCGAGGATCGATGATCTATTCGATCAGTTGCAAGGGGCATCTTGGTTTTCCAAGATCGATCTGAGATCAGGGTACCATCAGGTAAGAGTGCGGGATGAGGACGTCCAGAAGACAGCATTCAGGACGCGGTATGGGCATTACGAGTTCGTGGTGATGCCTTTCGGGCTCACCAATGCCCCGGCAGTGTTCATGGACCTCATGAACAGGGTATGCAGGCCGATGCTGGATCGGTCTGTGATTGTATTTATCGACGACATCCTAGTATATTCGCGAACTAGAGAGCACAATGAGAGACATTTGAGGGAGGTCCTTGAAGTACTGAGGTCGGAGAAGCTATATGCAAAATTCTCCAAATGTGACTTCTGGTTGCGGGAGGTCCAATTTCTTGGACATGTTGTTAATCAGGCAGGGATATTGGTCGATCCGGCCAAGGTGGAAGCAGTGATGAGTTGGGAGGCACCGAAGTCACCTTCCGAGATCAAGAGTTTCCTTGGGTTGGCGGGGTACTATCGGAGATTTATTAGGGACTTCTCCAAGACCGCGGTACCGCTCACCAGATTGACCCGGAAGGGTGTTACATTCTCATGGGGACCCGAGCAGCAGACTTCCTTCGAGACACTTCGTCAGAGACTGTGCGAAGCCCCGGTATTAGCTCTCCCGGAAGGGATGAAGGATTTTGTCGTATATTGCGACGCGTCGATTTCGGGACTGGGTGCGGTGTTGATGCAGAGAGGTCATGTGATAGCTTATGCGTCGAGGCAGCTGAAGCCTCATGAGGCGAGATATCCCACACATGACTTAGAGTTGGGGGCAGTGGTGTTCGCTCTCAAGATATGGCGTCACTACCTGTACGGGGTTCGTTGTACTATATACACGGACCATAAGAGTTTGAAGTATTTGATGGATCAACCCAACCTAAATATGCGTCAGAGGAGATGGTTGGATGTGGTTAAGGATTATGACTGTGAGATTCTATACCACCCAGGCAAGGCTAATGTGGTAGCCGATGCATTGAGTCGTAGAGCGGAGAGCACTCCATTGCGAGACGTATGTTTGAGACTGACAGTGATGACCCCGATATTGGATGCTATTCGTGGGGCGCATGCCGAGGCTGTGAGATCCGAAATGCAGAAGAAAGAGAGAGTCGTTGGGTTAATTTCAAAGTTCGTTAAGGATGGACGAGGACTTTTGACGTTTCAGGGTCGGATTTGGGTACCATTCGTGGGCGGTACGCGTACTATTTTGATGGAGGAGGCTCATAGATCGAAATTCTCGATCCATCCCGGTGCTACGAAGATGTATTTGGACTTGAGGAAGGAATATTGGTAGCCTTGTATGAAGAGAGACGTCGCATGGTTCGTTGAGAGGTGTTTGACCTGCCGTAGGGTTAAGGCCGAGCACTAGAGACCGCATGGTAAGTTGCAGCCCTTGGAGATTCCTGAGTGGAAGTGGGAACAGATTACGATGGATTTCATCACCAAATTGCCGAGAACTGCCAGAGGAGTCGATGCAATTTGGGTGATTGTGGATAGGTTGACGAAGAGTGCACACTTCCTTGCCATTAGCGAGAGTTCATCAGCGGAGAAGTTGGCAGAGTTATACGTGAGAGAGATAGTATCTCGGCATGGAGTGCCGATCTCGATTGTTTCAGACCGTGATGTACGCTTCACTTCCAGGTTCTGGAAGAAATTCCATGAGGAGTTGGGTACTAAACTGCATTTTAGTACCGCATACCATCCCCAGACAGACGGTCAGAGCGAGCGGACGATTCAGACATTGGAAGACATGCTTAAAGCGTGTGTGTTAGACTTCGGGGGTAGCTGGGATGCGCATTTGCCTTTGGCTGAGTTTTCCTACAACAACAGCTATCATTCGAGCATTAGTATGCCACCTTTTGAGTTGTTGTATGGTAGGAGGTGTCGGACCACCATTTGCTGGGGAGAGGTGGGTCAGAGAGTGATGGGCAGTACAGAGATCGTACTCCAGACGACAGAGCAGATTCAGCAGGTTAGGCAGAGATTATTGACCGCCCAAAGCCGACAGAAGAGTTATGCGGACAGATGCCGGTCCGAGCTGGAATTCCAGGTCGGCGACTTCGTTCTCCTGAAGGTTTCTCCTTGGAAGGGAGTGATCCGGTTCAGAAAGAGGGGCAAGTTGGGGCCCCGGTTCATAGGTCCATTTTGGGTAATTGCAAGGGTAGGTCGGGTAGCTTATCGGTTGGAGTTGCCAGCAGAGTTGGGACAGATTCACAATACCTTTCACATATCACAGTTGAGGAAGTGTATAGCCGATGAATCGGCGGTGGTTCCGTTAGAGGATATTCAGGTGGATGCGAGCCTGAATTACGCCGAGAGACCAGTAGCTATTAGGGATCGGAAGATCAAGGTTCTGCGGAACAAGGAAGTACCTCTGGTGTTGGTTCAGTGGCAACACCGGAAGGGATCGGAGATGACTTGGGAGCCGGAGCGTGAAATGCGGGAGCAACATCCGGAGTTATTTGCAGAGTGAGACTTCGAGGGCGAAGTCTAGTTCTAGTGGGGGAGAGTTGTAACAGCCCGGAATTTCAGGTATTGTTTTAAAACTATTTTTGGGGCATTTTAGGAGGGGACTCGGCGAGTTGGTGCCTGACTCGCCGAGTAGGACCACAGACTTGGTCGCAGATTCGCGACTGGACTCGACGAGTCCATTAGGGACTCGGCGAGTCAACGCTGTTCAGTAGAAACCCTAGCCGTTTGGTTTTGGATCGTTTATAACGCCTCTTAGGCCGTCATTGTTCGTTTTTGCTTACTGAGAAGAACCCTAGAACGATTGTGTGCATCTGGAACAAGGATTGAAGACCATTGTTGGGTTTGGAAGAGTTGTGTGCAAGGAAGAGGAAGGTTTAGCTAAAGGAACAGCAAGAGAATCACGTGCTGAGGATTGGGGACACAGAAAGTGCATCAATCAGGTAATATCTCGGATTTCGTTCTTCTGTGATTGATGTGTATATGAAGTTAGGGTTTATAGAACCCATTTGATGATTAGAGGGATTATTATGTTGTTACCCAAGTGTTTATACCCCAGTAATAGGATGTTTAGAGGTCCAGATAGTCCCATGAGTGTGTATTTCGGGACCATACGTGTTTCAGGAAGCAGTTGATCGACTGCATGGCATGGACTCGCCGAGTCGGATGAGCAGACTCGGCGAGTAGCTTGAAGATTCACTGGGACTCGCCGAGTTATTCTTCAGACTCGGCGAGTGGAGTCGGGGTGGCCCCGCGATTCTTCCACGAGGACCTCGTCGAGTCAAGAGGGATACTCGACGAGTAGAAGGGGAACAACAGGGAAATTTGGGGTGGACGTCTAGACTCGCCGAGTCGCCTTTGCACTCGACGAGTCCGGTCAAGTTGACCGTTGACCAAAGTTGACCTGCATGTAAATTCTTAGGGTCAGTTGTCTTGAATGATAAGAGTATTAATAAGGGTATATGGTATTATAGGGAGTCTGTGGATCGGCGGATCGAGTGCGAGTAGTTTCAAGAGTTGATAGCTTACATTACCACGAGGTGAGTCTTCTCACTATACTGTACCCGGAAGGGTTTGACTGTGTGACCGGAAGGTCGGATATGTTATGTGTTTTATATATGCTATAATTGAAAGGAATAGTTGCTATGCATGCTATGTATGTTTCTATGGGCCGGAAGGCAATGTATTATGTGACAGGAAGGTCAGGTATGATATATGATATACGTGATATATGTGTTAGAGTAAATGTATTATGTGTTATATATGTTTATGGGCCGGAAGGCAATCATGTTATGGGCCGGAAGGCGATTATCTTATGGGCCGGAAGGCAATTATCTTATGGGCCGAAAGGCAATTATCTTATGGGCCGGAAGGCGATTATCATATGGGCCGGAAGGCATTGTACTGTGGACCGGAAGGTCCGGGCCTGGAAAGGCGTATATGTGTAAGTGGTATACTAGGGAACTCACTAAGCATTTATGCTTACAAGTTGTTATGTATGTGTTTCAGGTACTAGCGAGGACCGTGGGAAGGCGCCGGCATGATGCATACACACTGCTGCTATTTGAGATCTTGGGGATTTTACATCTGTATTTGTTTTGAAACATGAAATAAATACTATTGGTTGAATGAACTCACTTTATTTAAAATGAAAAAAATTATTTGAAAATTTGCGTTGTTACACATTGTCCCCTTTGTGATTTTGGTCTTAACTTACCCACAAAGGAGTTTATGGCCTTAGTTTTTTGGATCTTAGGTGTGAGGCCTAGGGTGTTTTCGACCTAGGCATGAGTTCTTGGCCCACTATAACCGAAAACCCTTTGATCTTTGATTCCACAAACCAAAATCCCTATAGTTGGGTATAATTTATGCTTTTTGATTTATTTCTTTGACTTGTGTTGACTTGGGAAGTTTATTACGTCATGGTTTTTAACATATATAAACATATTCTATTGGTTTTTAAGGTTCTATTACATCAAATTACATTTGTGAATTCATTTGTACATGGTTAAAACTTAGACCTTGCTTGCTCTAAAATTTTCCAGTTGTCACATCGTCACTCGTGCTTCTTAGAAGGATCCTAGACCGTCTGGGTCCCCAAGGAGTCTTCACCAGGTTATGAAGCGTTTTATACTCTTGGAAAACCTCTTCCGGTGGTCGAACTGAGGCAACTAACAACGGGCCCCCTCTACGTAAGAAGCGTAATTTGAGTCTCTTACTGGGGAGTTCTAAAGATTCCAACCGTGCCCCCGATGAAGGTCCTCTGAAACTATTGGAGTGGGCACAAACCGAGGTGATTAAACTGCCCTGTCATACAAGAGAAGGAAGCACCGAGAAAACCATCCCCGTTCCCACAATCAAAGGAGCTAGGACAAAGAATTGGTCTTTGCCTCCTCATGGTCTTGACTCCACCTCTTCTGGTATAACCACAACCACCCCCTGCTGATGGGTTCTCACCCGGATGCTTATAAGCCAGCTTGGGGACTAACTGCCCAGGATCTTGTCTCCGATCATGACATCGCTTTCGAGTGGTGTTAGCATGTATTTCTTCCTGCCACGATTGAGGACTTAAGTCTCCTGTCTAACGAGTATATGGTCGATGGCTTGCGTTATGTTGCTAACCAAGTGTCGTCTTATTTAGTCACAACCACTGAATGCATCTCAGAGATGGAGGCCCTCAAGTCCGATTTAGATAGGAGGGGCATTGAATGTGAAGAATTGAAGGCCCAAGTGGAGAAGTTGGAGGCCAGTAAGAGCGAATTGGGGGCTAGGCAGGAGTCGGTGTTACTTGAGAAGGCGAGCTTGGCGGATCAAGCAGCAAAACTGGGGGGAAAAGGTGGAGGTCGTGAATGATCGTGTGGAGCTCCTATCATTGGAGAACACAAGTCTGAGCAAGCGAGTGGCGGAGGTGGAAGTTGATCTGGTGACTGAGAGTGACGTAAAGGGAGCGCTGGAGAGGGATATTTCTTAGATCCTTAGCGATGGGCTCAATCGGGTTGTGGATAGGTTGATTGAAAGTCCACAATTCCTAAGGCTTCGTTCTTGTGAAAGAAGCTTGTGTCGCCACAAGTGTGGAGCAGGATAAGAGGATAGTCTAGGAGCAGGTGTCTGTCTGGGAGGTCGACCCGAAGTCGGAGGAGAATTTGGCGGCCATGACTCAAGAGATGGAAGATTCCTTAGTGACTTTCACTGAGACGGGCTTTGTTGGCCATCTTCGCTTGGTCGCACTGGACGTAGTTGGGCTTTGAAATCTCTGTCAGGAGTCTCAAAACAAGGAATCTTCCCTTGGTGATGATAACATTTCTGTTGGTAAGTAGATTTTGTGTTTGGCTTGTTTTGATGTAACTTTGTTGAACAATTTTCTCTATTTCTTTCTTTATTTTTTGTATTTTCTACCCCCAGGGGCAGCCTGAAAGTCCATGAGTCCGATGATGTTGACAATATTTATTTTGTATTTGTGGGTATGAATGCTTGCTATTACCGCACATATTCTTTTATTTGCTTCATGTATGTCTTATGTTGGCCATCACATGGTATTTACGCAGGGTTTGCTTACACCCCTGGTGAGAGTTTTCTTGCTAGTGAACTATTTTTGCTTTACTTAAGTTGGTATTTGAGAGATTTGTTCTAATCTACTGCTTAAAGACCCTGGGTGTAGCCAATATTATCATCTTCAGGCTCACCCATTTTTATTTACTTTTGTTTGCTTCATGTATGGTTTATGCTGGCCATCACATGGTATTTACTCAGGGTCTGCTTACACCCTTGGTTAAAGTTCTTTTATTAGTGAACTCTTTTTGCTTTACTGAAGCTGGTCTTTGAGAGATTTGTTTTAATCTGTTGCTTAAAGACCCTGGGTGTAGCCAAGATTATCATCTTGAGGCTCACCTAATTTTGTTTACTTTTTTTTTTTTGCTTCATGTATGGTTTATGTTGGCCATCATATGGTATTTACTCAGGGTTTGCTTACACCCTAGTCAGAGTTCTATTGCTAGTGAACTCTTTTTGCTTTACAGAAGTTGGTCTTTGAGAGATTTGTTCTAATCTGCTGCTTAAAGACCCAGGGTGTAGCCAAGATCATCATATTGAGGCTCACCCAGTTTTGCTTTTTATGTTCATGGAAGGTTATGACCCTCCTACACTCATGTCACATGTTCTTTAATTGATGAACATGTTTTGGGAGGAAGATTATGAGCCTTTATAATATAAATTCCTTGGCTGCCTCCTTGTAACGATTTCGCTCATGTGACGTTGGATGACCAGTCTTTGTTATCGCACGGTAAACGTATATAGCCTCTTTAGATTTGGGTATAAGGAGCATCTGAATTTCCCTTTCTTATTTACTCTAGTTTTTCTTAGAGCAAAGTATGACCAAAAATAGTAAAGTAATTTATGTTGATTACATTGACATACTAAAATGAACATATAATGCATTAGCTAGCACTGGTTTTGCCTTTAACACCTGTGATAGAGTAGAAGTGGCACAGGCTCTCCACATTCCATGTTCTTGGAATGGCACGCCCGTCTTGAGCTTCTAGGACATAGGTACCATTCTTATGTGCTTCTATGATTTTGTATGTCCCTTCCCACATTACACTGAGTTTCCCTGATGGTTTAACGTGGCTAGACTCATTTTTTCTTAGTACCCATTAGCCAACTTTGAAGTTCTTATCCTGGACTTGGCGGTGAAATATCTCTCAATATGTGGCTTATATAGTGCTTAATGCATTTATGCCGCCTCGCGTTTCTCGTCAAGCATATCCAGGTCTTGGCATTGCCCTTCCTCGTTGGCTACCTCCTCAAAACTTTATGTTTGTAAGGAGCTAAAAATTATTTCCAATGCGAGGACTGCTTCCATCCTATAGGTTAGACTGAAGGGTGTTTCTCCCATGCTTGACCTTGCTATGGTGCTATAGGACCATAACACTGTCGGGAGCTCATCCACCCAGGTGGACTTTAATCTGAGTAGCCGTTTCTTTAAACCATTCACTATAGTTTTATTAGATATCTCCATCTATCCATTGGCCTGAGGATGCGCTACTGAAGTGAACCGGTGGTGGATTTTCTTGTCCTCACACCATTCCTTGAAGGGACTTCCTTCAAACTGAGTGTCGTTGTCACTTATAAGGATCCTAGGGGTTCCAAAGAGAGCCAATATGTTCATTGTCATGAAATTTATCATCTTCTTTCCAGTGACATTGGCCAGTGGTTCCGCCTCTATCCAGTTGGTGAAATAGTCCACGACTACAAGTAAACACTTTACGCCTCCCAGTGCCAGTGGGAATGGTCCCACTATATTGATCCCCCATTGGTGGAAGGGCAAGGGTTGGTGATGCTTGTAAATGGCATGGCTAGTTGATTTTGGAAAGGCGTGAATGCTTAAAATTCCTTGCATTTCTTGGTTAATGCTACGACATCGTTGTACACGTCCAACGAGTATACTCCTAGGTGGAGTATCTTTCATGTGAGTGCGCGAGCACCTTCATGTGTTTTTGTATCCCTAGAATGGCTTTCTTCGAGAAATGATTTCCCCTCTGTCTTAGAGATGCACTTGATTGTCCCTTGTGGTGAAATGCGGTGTTTTGATTTTTGACTTTTCTCAACTCCTGTGGATCTTCTGGAAGCTTTCCATGGTGCAGGTAGTCGACGACTGATTTTGTCCATTCTAGAGGGGTTGATATGGTATTGACCTTCTAGTTATCAATATTCCTTTCCGAGAGTACTTCGATCAGCACTTTCTTTGTGAGATGATCATATGAGATAGAGGCTAGCTTACTAAGGGCGTTTGCCCTTGCATTTTTCCCCCAAGCTATTTTCTTTATTGAAAAACTTTTGAACGTGCTGGCTAAACTACAGACGGTGTATAGGTATTTCTGCATACTAGGGTTCTCTGCCTCGTATACTCTATTGATTTGGTTTGTGACAAGCAACGAGTCACTGAGAGCTACTATTTGTTTTGTGCTAACCTCCTTGGCCAGCCTTAGTCCTACCAGGAGTGCCTCGTACTCTGCTTCATTGTTAGATACTTGGAAGTTGAACCGCAGTGTGTAGGTGATCTCTTCGCCTTTGGGGCTTTGGAGGTTCAAGCCTGCACCTGAGCCTTCTTTTCTTGCTGCACCATCGGTGTACAACTTCCAAAGTTCTTTGCTGGCCTCAGGCTCTAGTGGGTCAACATAGATTGTTGTCAGAACTCCCTAGATAGTATTTGGGACTTCAACCAGGAAGTCAGCAAGGGCCTGGGCTTTGATGTTGGTTCTGAGGTAGTATTGGATATTATGTTCTCCCAACTCTATGGCCCACTTGGGTAGGAATCCAGACTTTTCCGGCCTTAGGAACACATGTTTTATTGGGTAACTGGTCAGAACCTCCACCTTGTTGGCTTAAAAATATCTCCGTAAACGTCTAACTGCGTAGACCAGGGCATGGAACAATTTTTCGAAGGCTGGGTAATTTCCTCCTGGCACTTGCAGGGCCCTACTAACAAAGTGAATGGAGATTTTCTTGCCTTCCCTTTACACTACTAACACAAAGAAGATAGCCTCCTCAGACGACGTTAAGTACATCTGTAGTGTCTCCCATGGGAGCGGGGAGGCGAGAGCTGGGAGTTGTTGTAGTGCGTCCTTTAATTTTTGCAAGGCCACATCTGCTTTCGCTATCCATTTGAAATTTTTTTTTGTCTAAGTGTAACATCCCAAATTTCGAGTCCAAAAATTTCGTTTGTAATTAAGTAATTTATAAATTCATTTACTAAAAACATTGTCAATATCATATCAACCCATAAACCATCATGAATAAGTCTAAAAATCATAACATCGAACAGTAGTATAAATCAGAGTACAATCCCAAAAAACTCAATGCGGAAATCAAATGTGTGTGTGTGATGCCCTGCTATGCCGTGGGCTCATTCCCCTTGGATGAAGAGGTACATGAAACCAAAACTGAAACTATATGGACAACTCGTCGAGTCTGTCTTCATGAGTTGGGAGATTGCCTTGGACTCACCGAGTTAGTTCATAAACTCGTTGGGTCCCATGATTCCCAGGTCTAGAATCTCGTCCAACTTTGTTGAGTCCTTCTCTAGACTCAACCAGACCCCCAAAACAACAAAGGTTGGGGAACCACTATCCGACTCGCCGATTCCGAAGAACAACTCGCCGAGTCCACTAAAGTCCATGTCCATAAAATCAATTTCTGTTAAGCTCTTCTCATCCAAAGGGTAGATCTAACCTACTAGGGTCGATATAACACGTAAAGCCATGAACTTTATGTCCATGCATGGGTCTTTAAGCACAAAAGGACCAAAAATGAGCCCACAAGATGCATGGGGATCTCATGGTCATCAAGTTGGCATCTTTATGCCATAAGAACTCTCCAAAGACCGAGATCTGAAGCCATAACTCTATATTATACTCCACAACCTGAAATGGATTAGAAATGCCTTAAAGATACCAATATCCAAGCCCTAAAGTTGTCTAACAAGTAAGAAGTCAAGGTATGAGCTTTTTACCTCAAACAAACTGGAAATGCACCTTACTTTCTGGATCTACTGACTCTCTCTTGAACCTCCAATCTTCCTTCTTCTTCCACTTCAAACACACACAAAAAGAGCAGCAAAAGCTTAAGAACACACAATATTGGTGAAAGGTTTCAATCTAGGGCTTATGGTTTTATCCAGACAGCCCCTACTCGCCGATTCGTCCTTCTGACTCGTCGAGCAGGTCACTTAAACTCCCAATGAAAGACGAGTCTACTCAACGAGTTCGGCCTCCAAATCGTCGAGTCCCAAGGTAAAACATGAAGTTCTTTTGAATTAAATACGTACCAGGAATCGGGTGTTACAAATCTCCCCCACTTATTTTAGACTTCATCCTCGAAGTCATTGCTGGGTCCTGGAAAAGCTTGGGGTAATGCTCCCACATCTCGTCCCCGGCTCCGAGGTCCATTCCGATCCCTTACGGTGCTTCCACTGCACCTTTACCAATTCCACTCTCTTGTTCCACATATCCTTCGACTTCCTGTCAAGGATCGCCACTGGTCGCTCGATGTAGTTCACGCTGTCATTCACATGAATATCCTCTAAAGGCACCACTACCGAATCATCCACCATACACTTCCGTTACCGAGATACATTAAAAGTACTGTGGATCTGACTGAGCTCGGTTGGCAGATCCAGCCTTTATGCCACCTTGCCCACCTGGGGGACAATCTTGAAGGGTCCAATATGCATGTGGCCCAACTTTCCCCGCTTCCTGAATCGAATGGCGCCCTTCCAAGGTGACACTTTTAGGAGTACCATATCCCCGACCTGGAACTCCAGGTCCGATCGACGCTTGTCGGCATAACTTTTCTGCTGACTCTGAGCAGTCTGAAGCCTGCTCCGAACATGCTGGATCCTCTTTGTAGTCTTAAGTACCACTTCGGTAGTCCCCATGACCCTCTGACCCACCTCACCCCAGCATATCGGGGTCCTGCACTTCATCCCATACAACATCTCGAAAAGAGGATAGTCAATACTTGCATGATACTTGTTGTTATAGGAGAAATCAACCAAAGGAAGGTAAGTATCCCAACTACCTCCAAAGTGTAAAACACATGCTCGCAGCATTTCCTCCAAAGTCTAGATGGTCCGCTCCCTCTAACCATCCGTCTGTGGGTGAAAAGCAGTGCTGAAGTGTAGACGAGTACCCAACTCGTCGTGAAACTTCTTCCAGAATATGGAAGTGAACTGCACATCCCTGTCGGAAATCACTGAGATTGGCACCCCGTGCCGCGCCACTACTTCCCTGATATAGATGTCGGCCAATCTTTCGGCCGAAATGCTCTCCAAACCGAAATAAAATGGGTGTTCTTGGTCAATCGATCAATGATGACCCAAATCTAAACCACTCCTCGCAAGCTCATGGGAAGCTTTGTGATGAAATCCATAGTGATATCCTCCCACCTCCACAGCGGGATATCTAACGGCTGAACCTTTCCGTGAGGCCTCTGGTGCTCGACCTTGACCTTTTTGCATGTCAGGAATCTCTCCACAAACCATGCTACATCATGCAGGGCCACCAATAGTCTAGAAGAAGATCCCTGTACATCTACGTCTCCCTGGGATGGATAGAAAACCTTAATTTGTGTGCCTCTTCCATCAATACCTGGGGTACACCTCCATGATATGGGACCCACAACCTCGAGTAAAGGGTCAACAATCCACGACTGTCATAATCGAAGGAGGAAACCTGACCCACAATATGCTCGCTCTTGTGATGTTCCTCCTTCATGGCCTCCTGTTGGGCCTCCTGAATCCGCTCCAACAGTGGAGTCACTAGGGGTGTTAACGGGGCGGTTCGGTTCGGATAGTAATAAAATTGTGAACCGTCATCACGGGGTGGGTACTTCATGTGCACTAACTGAAACCGAACCGAATTAGCAAAAAACCCGAACCGAACCGAACCGTATAAAGGCGAGTAACCACGGTTCGGTTCACAGGTACCCGCTAAATATAAGAATTCAAATACAATTAAAATTACAAACTTCATTCCAACGATTTCTTTCAAAAATTACTAAGTCCAAAGAATTATAAATACATAATGAAAGTCAAATAACATACATTATAATTGGTATAATAAATATAAAAATAAAAATAGAAGAAAACATAATGTAGAAGTGTAAAATTAGAATAGACGATCATGATTTTTGTTTGGGATATGGCTAAAAGTTCAATGAAAATGAATAATATATATATATATATATATATATATATATATATATATATATATATATATATATATCAAGCGGTTCGGTTCGGTTATCCGCGGATACCTAAGTATCCAAACCAAAACCGACCCGTTGATATCCGGTTTTTTCGGTTTCGGTTTTTTTATGTTTCGGTTTTTTTCGGTTTCGGTATTTTTCGGTTTCGGATCGGCCGGTTCGGCTCGGTTTTTCGGTTTTGCGGTTTTTTTGCACACCCCTAGGAGTCACAACCATCATCCTCATACAGATATCCTTGATCGGCGCTGCCTTGCAACTAAGCGCGTCGGCCATGACATTGGCCTTCCCCGGGTGGTAGAGGATCTCACAATCGTAATCCTTTACCACATGAAGCCACCGACGCTGCCTCATATTCAGATTTTGCTTATCCATAAGATACCTCGGGCTCTTGTGGTCCGTGTAAATGGTACAACGAACCCCATAAAGGTAATGCCACCAAATCTTGAGGGCAAAAACAATAACCCCCAGCTCCAAATCATGCGTCGGATAATTCACCTCGTGATGCTTCAACTGCCTCGAAGCGTAAGCGATAACATGCCCTCTCTTCATCAATACCACGCCCAAAACCGATATGGATGCATCACAATATACTACAAAATGATCCATGCCCTCTGGCAGGGCTAAGATTGGCGCCTTGCACAATCTCTGTCTCAATGCCTCAAATGTGGCATGTCGCTCAGGCCCCTAGCGAAAGACCACGACTTCCCTCGTCAACCAGGTCAGGGGCACGGATATCTTGGAGATGTCCTTAATGAATATCCAATAGTAGCGTGCCAATCCCAAAAAGCTCCGAATCTCAGATGGAGACCTCGGAGCTTCCCACCTCATCACTGCCTCCACCTTGGCTGGGTCAACCGAAATCCCATTCTAGTTGACAAGGTGCCCAATAAACTGCACCTCGTGCAACCATAACTCACACTTGGAGAACATAACATACAAGCTCTCCCTCCTCAAAGTATCCAGAACCTCCCGCAAGTGCTCCTCATGTTGCTCCTACGTCTTGGAATAAACCAAGATGTTATCGATAAAAACTATCACAGACCGATCCAACATTGGTCTACACACGCAGTTCATGTGATCTATGAACGCAGTAGGAGCATTGGTGAGCTCGAAAGGCATCACCACGAACTCATAGTGACCATAACACGTCCGAAAATTAGTCTTTTACACATCCTCCTCTTTGACCCTCATCTGATGCTAACCTGAACGCAGGTCAATCTTGGAGAACCAAGATGCTCCCTGCAGCTGGTCAAAGAGGTCATCAATCCTCGGTGGTGGGTAACGGTTCTTCACCATTGCCTTATTCAGCTCCCGATAATCTATACACATTCGATGCGACCCATCCTTCTTTTTCATGAATAAAATCGGGGCTCCCCAGGGTGAATTGCTCGATCTAATGAATCCCTTGTCTAACAGCTCCTGTAGCTGTGTAGAAAAATCCTATATCTCAGGAGGAGCCAATCGATATGGTGCCTTGGCTATCAGAGCTGCACCAAGAACTAGGTCGATTCTGAACTCTACCTACCTCTCCGGAGGTATCCCAGGCAATTCCTCGGGGAATACATTCGCGAACTCTCGTACCACTAGCACCTCGCCTTACCCTCCTCCCAGGTATCCATAACATAGGTGACATATCCTATGCAACCCTACTGGAGGTAGCGCCTAGCTCTCACTGCTGAACATAAAGTTGGTCCCTGCTGTGGCCTTTCGCCATGAATCACCAGCTCTCCCCCACTTGGAGTCCTGATTCGCACCAACTGTTGCGCGTAGTCGATCACCGCCCATTGGGGCCAACCAATCCATGCCTATGATAACCTTGTTCCCCCGCAAAGGTATGGGAACCAACTCTACCATGTAGCGCTCTTCGTGCAACCTCAGAACACAATCTATGAAAACTCCGATCTCGCACTGATCGGTCGTCTGTAATTTCAACCTCTAGGGGGCACTCTAACATGCCCAAAGACTTACGAAACCTCTTGCTAAGCACAAGAGAAACAAATGACCGGGTAGCACACGAATCAAACAACACCTGAACTGGAATAGTGTTCACATGGAACGATCCTGAACAAAGCACATAACATGACATAACATATCAAAATCACAACGACATAATACAAAAGTTAGAGAGAAGAAACTATACTCATCACCACATCGGGTGCGGCGCATGCCTCCTTGGTTGTCAACTGAAATGCTCAGCTCTGCAACACTGGAGCCTCTGCCTTGACCTTCCGGCCATCTGCAACTCATGCTGTCACTGGAGTCAGCGCCACTACTATCGTTGATACCGCTGCTGCCAATCTAGGGCGGTTAGCCTTTTTATGGCCCCTCTGATTGCAATGGAAGCAAATTAGGTATGATGTCTAAACTGTGGGGGTGAGGGCAGTACAATCCCTTCCAAAGTGCCCTGTCTTGCCGCACTTGTAGCAGCCTGATGATCCCGTTCTACAAGTTTCCTCATGCGGCCTACCGCATTTTATGTAGCGACTCTGGCTTGGCTGGCCCTTCAACCTAGCGTTCAATCCCTTGGGTTTCTTCCCCAAAACCACAATACTCTACTTTGTCTCTTCCTTCCTCTTCCTAAGATGCTCTAAATCAATCTCTCTCCCACCCCCTGGCAATCATGGACTACAGGGTCAGGCAAGCTAAATAGTTGAATTGCTCCCGGATATCAGCCCTCAACATATCATGGTAGTGGGTCTTCCGCATCTCCTCATTCCCCGCATACTTAGGTACAAACAAGGCCCTCTCCTTGAACTAGGCGGTGATCTCTGCCATTGACTTCGTCGTATGTTTCATATCCAAAAACTCCCTGGTCAGCTGTTGAAGCTCCACAGCCGGCGTAAACTCATCCCTGAATCTGGTCACAAAGTCTAACCAAGTCATAGCCTCAATGGTTGGGGCTCCCAGCGAGTCACTGATTGACTCCCACCAATCCCTGGCTCTGTCCATCAAACAACCCGCAGTAAAGCGGACCTTTGACCCCTCCAGACAGAAGCTCCTCAACTGTACAGACTCAATGTATGCGATCCATCTCCTGGCAGCAATGGCGTTCTTCACCTTGTGAAAGTCTGGTGCACCACTCCCTCAGAAGTCCTTAAAGGACAGTATACGCGTAGTCATCTGGCTAGACGCCAAATCACTCTTGAATATCCGGAGGCGATCCTCCATTAGCTCAATAATCTCATCCTTGATCGACCCGAAAATGACTGGGGTCGCCTCAAGGACACCTCTTGTGATCTCAGATGCGATGAACTTGCGTAGCCCGTCATCAACCTCCTCGGATCCTGCGTCCGAGCCTGACCCTCATCCTGACCCAGATCCTGCTTCATGTCGCGTAATTGCCACACTTAAAACAAACACAATGATGTCAGGGTCATACATACTCACGAGAGATCACACACTCTCCAAGTTTTCGGGTTCTATCTCAGACTTCCTTGATCCAAGTACGGATCCTCTGCTTCCAGTAGTACAGGCCCATACTACCTTCCACATATATCCGTACTTTCCTCAAGAATGGCCTTGACTTCACTAAGTCCCTTTTTACTAATACAACTCTCCATTCTAATCTCGTCCTAGGCTTAACCTAGGGTACTCTCCAACCTACTCTCCACCATCAGCTGCACAAGGAGTCCCAACCATCCTTCCCTAACTAGTTTGTGAATACTATTACATTTCCACTTGCTAGTTAGTTAAGGCTAGCTAGGCTCCCCATAAGCACAAAGTAAGCAGCATTCGTGCATTGAGTAACCAAATTAAACATCACCTAATCAGGCTTTCATACTGTTGACTAACAACTCTAGCATACAACTCAATAAGCTCATACAACAGGCATATAGGGCATCCTTCTAGATCCATAGCCCTAATCTAGCATGTAGTTCTCAAAATAATATAACAGGCATACAAGGCATCTTCCTAGATCCTTAGCACAAATCTAGCTTGCAGTTCTCATAATAATATCAAGTAATAGAAAACCAGACATTTATCACAAAGACAATCATATCAACTGTAATCAATAACTAGTGGTTCGGCCTTGGAGCCTTAGACCCACTTCTACTGGAAGGTAACTTACCTCGAGGTCGTGTAGTGTTTGCGCTGATCTCGGCGTGGAAATCAACTTTCATCAACTCCTCAATCCCTACACAACGATATTTCTCGATTACTATGTATATTAATAAACCTTACAGGGTCAACCTAAGTCAAACTCAAAGTCAACCCCCAGTTGACTCGACTCGCCGAGTTGGCCCGCCAACTCGTCAAGTCCCTATACCATCATCTGCCCCCAACCCGACTTTGCTGATCGATTCTAGCAAGAACTCGACGAGTTCTTCTTTAATCATAACATTGGGATAATCTTCAACTGACTCACCGAGTTCTTCCTTGAACTCGTCGAGTCCAGCTTACTCATATGAGCTTGTCCAGTCTGTGACTCGCCGAGTTATATGGACAACTCATCAAGTCCGTCTTCATGAGTTGGGAGATTGCATTGGACTCACTGATTTTGTTCATACACTCGTCGAGTCCCATGATTCCCACGTCTAGAATCTCATCCAACTTTGTTGAGTCCTTCTCTAGACTCAAACAGAGCCCCAAAACAGCAAAGTTGGGGGAACCACTATCCGACTCACCGAGTCCAAAGAACAATGCGCTGAGTCCACTAAAGTCCATGTCCATAAACTCGATTTCTGTTAAGCTCTTATCATCCAAAGGGTAGATCTGACCTCCTAGGGTCAATATAACACGTAAAGCCATGAACTTTACGTCCATGCATGGGTCTTTAAGCTCAAAAGGACCAAAAATGAGACCCCACAAGATGCATAGGGCTCTCACGGCTATAAAGTTGGCACCTTTATGCCATGAGAACCCTCAAAAGACCAAGATCTGAAGCCATAACTCTATATTACACCCCACAACCTGAAATGGCTTAGAAATGCCTTAAAGATACCAAAATCCAAGCCTTGAAGTTGATCTAACAAGTAAGAAGTCAAGGTAGGAGCTTTTTACCTCAAACAAGCTGGAAATGCACCTTACTTTTTGGATCTACTGACTTCCTATTGAATCTCCAAGCTTCCTTCTTCATCTTCCACTTCAAATACACACAAAAGGGCACCAAAAGCTTAAGAAGATACAATACTGGTAAAAGGTTTCAATCTAGGGCTTCTCTGAGTTGGGAGAGTGATGGAGGCTGATTTGGGGAGAGATGGCATGATTAAATAGGGTGTGAACCCTAAACATTAGGGTTTTTTTTCCAATCGGCCCCTACTCGCCGAGTCGGCCTTCCGACTCGTCGAGCAGGTCACTTAAACTCCCGATGAAAGATGAGTCTACTCGATGAGTTGGGCCTCCAACTCGTCGTGTCCCATGGTAAATATGAAGTTCTTTTGAATTAAATACGTACCAGGAATCGGGTGTTACACTAAGCATTCTTTGAGTGTTTGGTACAGAGGAAGTGCCTTTTCTGCGGATTTGGCAATGAATCTTCCAAGCATTGTTAACCTACCGTTGATCTCCTGTACTCCTTTAAGGTTGTGGGGAGTTTTTGACTCGAGGAATTCTTTTGTATTGGTGGGATTGGATAGAATCCCTTCCCTGTACACCTGATAACCAAGGAATTGTCCCTCCTCGACTCCGAAAGTACACTTAGCCAGATTTAACTTCATCTGCACTTTGACTAGCATTTTGAAGGTTTAACATCTCTTCATTGTGGCTTTTGATTACCATATCGTCAACGTAGACTTTGATATTCCAACCAATCTAGGGCTTATCCCTTAAACCATAGCTTTGGCCCCAAGATTCCTCAACTATATAAGGCCATCCCCAGCCCCATATTTTGTCCACTCCTTGCTTCCAAGAGATCTACAAGAAGGAATCATTGTTATTTACTAAATTTAACTATTAAGGTATGTAATCGTAATCCTTAATTTGTGCTTTTTGAAAATTACCTAGGGTTCTTAGGGTTTCTTATTTGATGTTCTTAGTTATAGGTTCAATAGACAAAACATAGATCCTATTTAGGTTGCATGCAAACTTAAGAGTTTTAAGTTTACTTGTTTTACCTAAATCCTATCAAATTGATCATATTAATTGCATGAATCTATCTCTTAATTATTTATTATCATTAAATAATTAGAGCTAGGATTAGTCACATCTTAGTTTAAGTAATTAAAGCTAGTAACTTTAAATGTGTTAGAGAGCATAATTAGTTTTAATTAGTGCTTGGTTGCTTAGATTGATCATAGGAGAGTAACTAATATCAATTATTGTCCAATTGTGCTACTATCAATTTGATGTTTAACTTGTGCATGATCCTTGCTTTTTCATTCATAAATTGGTAAACCTAGATATTTGATCATAATAGCTAGATAATTGGTAATCAATATAATATGTCCATTAGAAATCAACCATAGGAGAAGGTGAAATTGGATATAGGCAGAACTATTCTTTTAATTCATGAAGTACGTGTTTTGGTTGCTTTCTTACTTTAGATGATATTAAGTTATTTTGATCTTGAAAAATCAGTAAGAACCCCCAAATCATAGTTGTTTCTTAGCTTAATTAAAAGTAGTTAATTAATTTAATTAAATTACGTTCCCTGTGATCGACACCTGACTTACCTGAGCTATATTATAATCTGATTAGGTACATTGCCTATAGGTACATAGTAAGATTTTATTAGATTATAAATTTAAAACTAAGTAAGTACTTTTGTGCACAATAACAGTCCCTACTCAAATGTCTAGTCTGACCACATCTAAAACAACTCGAACTTGCTGCTCAACATGCCCTACCATACTTGACACGATGACTCCGGCCCTACACAACCCTAGAATGCGAATCAGGAATCTTAGGCCTTTTCTGGCCCACAACTAACTGTATCTGCTCCAGCTTGCACTTTGTCCAAAGCTCCATGTCACTCTCCCCTTCCCGGGCTTGAGCAATCATGTCCTCCAGGGTCTTACGGCTCGACATGCTCACAAAATTCCATATGCCATCCTTCAACATGTCATGGTACCATGTCTTCTGTACCTCCTTATCGGCTACATACTGCAGAACCAGGAGCGCTCTTTCCTGAAACTTGGTGGTGATTTCCACCGCAGTCTCTATAGTCTGACGAAGGTCCTAGAACTCCATCACCATCTTTTGCACCTCCATCCCTAGTGCAAACTCAGCCCGAAAACGCATCACAAAATCCACCCAAGTCATGGCATCTATGGCCCACGATCCCACAACATGACCAACTCCTCCCACCAGTAGCAAGCTCGGTCCCTCGGAAGGCAGGATACGAACCCTACCTTCGACCCATCGGGGTAGAAGCTCATTCGTTCAGCATTCTCTAGGTCAACGATCCATTGTTAAGTGGAAATTATGTCAATATCCCCAAATAAGTATGGGGATCTAGAAGCCTTGAATTCCCTGAATGAGATATTTCGAGCCTCTAACTGACCCACTGCGATCTCAGCCTGAAAAGCTCTGAGATGCTCATCTAAAAGCTCCACAATCCACTCTTTGATGGTACCAAAAATCAAAGGGGTGGCATCCAACATTGTCGATTACCTTATGCATGAAAACTATACACAAAATGGGATCACAAAGATTGTCGGATAAATGATTCTACCCTAAGCCAACAACCAGACAAGGAACAAGAAATAAGGCTAAACCAATCATTTTTAGGCTATATGATCCTAATCGTATGTAGTTTTTAAAGCATACACTTAGCAATTAACTAAGCTGATATAAATTTTGAGTAATACATAACATTAAATCTCCCTAGGATGTAAGGCATCACACAACTTAGACAATTCTAGCGTATGATTCCTGATGGTATCCTTTGCCCTATTCTAGCATGCAATTCACATAATGAGAATACTAGTCATAATACTTAGGTATGGATATTTTGGGAATCACTTATTCAACATCAGATGATTGCATGCATCACACCCCTTTTCCTTTGTAAAAATCTTTTTAGAAAATTTATTTCCATTTAGAAATATTACCAAACCATTAATTTCAATTCGGACACACCGGAGTGTGTGCCTGAATCCCTCAAACCAAGGCTCTAATACCAACTTGTAACGTCCCAAAACTCATAGAAAGTTTTTCATTTTTAAATAGGAAAAAACATTCAATGTATATATCATAAAAGATCATCAATGTCAAAAGTGTTTCAAAAGGAACATTAGAGTATCATCAAATCATAAGTGTGAAATCTCTAGTGGATGTGATGCAATCATGCCAGGCCCTTCCTTTTCGGACTGAAAGTACCTGAAAATGTTAAACCAAAAAACCATAATCACAAATCTTAGTGAGTTCCCTAAAAATACGACATGCCTTACAAATCAATGGGCCCAGCCTGGGGTCCAACCCTCGGGTAAATTTCAAACCAATACATATCAGTGGGTCTAGTCTTGGGGTATCTTTCAAACCAATACATATCAATGGGCCCAACCCTGGGGTATCTTTCAACAAAAACATACATGCAAAAGTCACAAAGACAATTAGCATTCAGCATAATGCAATCTAGTGGGTCGACATTGGTTCCTTTGACCTACAAGTACAATGAGAAGACACCTTAAACTGAAGAAAAATTAATCTCAGACCTAAGCTATTAAAACTAGAACTCCCACACTAAACAACACATCATAAGGACCTAATTAGAAATTAACATAATAATTCATACTCAAAGGTCAAATCCCAAATCTCTCTCTCTCTCTCTCTATCTCTTTATTTCTGGGTAAAAGACCATTTTACCCTTCCATGGCCATGATCCACTCAACTTGACATAAAATCCATTTTGACCAAAAGTTAACATCTCTGGGGGTATGCCATGCGTACCATGCTCTACGCCCAGTGTAGAGCCTTCGAATGATCGAGATAAAGTCAGGTTACATGTTAGGTAGCCAAAATTTCGCACCGCATAACCCACTACTTTACCAAATTCTTATTAAGTCCTTAATCCATAAAGACCATACGCATAACTCCCAGATCTGATCCTAAATGTCATCCTAAGCAATAAAGTTTTCAACTATATGCCTTTGAATGGCTTAATAGATCATAAGTACAATCCACACTCCAAGGCTGAAAAACTCATGCATGGGGTGATGGGAGTGACCAAGCTCCTATTTTTATATCTCAACCAACTCAAAAGTGCTAGCAATGACACATATGAGATCTGGAGTAGATCATACTCACTAGAATAAGATCGAAGGACAAAATGTAACAACGTAAATTTCCAAAATAATTTTTCATCTAAAAAAACTGAAACATAATTTTATTCATATAAAATATCAAGACTCAATGTAACACATGTCATCCCAATAAAACAAATCCCAAGATCTCAAATACATGAAATTCCATCAATGTGTTCATATCATGCCGGCGCCTTCCCGCGATCCTCGTTGGTACCTGAAACACATATCACATAAACGGTAAGCATAAATGCTTAGTGAGTCCCCCAAAATACCACATACAACACATACGCCACTCAAGGCCATAACTCTATGGGACCTTCCGATTAATGTGTCTCAGGGGACTTCCGTCCCAACCCTGGTAGACCTTCCGGTCCTCATCATATTAACCTTCCGGTCCATACACTGTTGACCTTCTGGTCCATATCATAATGACCTTCCGGTCCATACCATGATACTTATAACATAGCATAACACACACATATCACATAGCAACATATATCACATACTCCGCATAGCATATAAGACCTTCCGGTCACACATAATTACCACTCTAGGTAAAGTATAGTGAAAAGACTCACCTAGTATGAAGTCAGATAAATTCTCTTGCTCGAATATCCCGACCTAGCCTCCCCCTATCAACAGGATAACATCTCTAATTAAAATCCTCTCATGTTCTCATCTCTAATAATAGGTATAAGACCATTCCACCCCTCTCTGACCTTTCTTGAATCAACTTGACCAAAACCCTAAGATTAACTAAAGTCAACTCTAGTCAATTGTCAAACTTTGACCAGACTCGTTGAGTGCACATGGGTGACTCGGCGAGTCCAAGCTTGTCCTCTGGATCCTTCTAAAGCCTCACTCGAATCTTCGAGTGAACCTTCTACTCGACGAGTTACCACTGGTCATGAATCGCGGGGCAACCTCGACTCGACTCGTCGAATTCTCTTATGGACTCGGCTCATTTCTTCCATAGCCACACTCATATGACCTTCTGAAGTCAGATATGTTTCTCTAACCTATAGATCTGACTTCCCAATGCTAAATTATCACATAAAGGTCCAATCTTTGCACTCATGCAATGTCCATAATACTTCTTTTGTTGAAATAGCTTCTAAAAATGGCACCCTAGGTTCATACCTCTAATGGAACAACATAAAGGAGAATGGTTGGGACTCTCTGGACCTCTTAAGGTCCAGATCTAAGATCTATTCCACCTTGGGACCTCATGAGCTTCGAATGGAAGCTAAAGAAGGGATTAGAAAACCCTAGATTCAAGTAGATCACCATAAACACGAGATTGAGCATAGATCCATACCTCCAGTAGCCTCTTTTAATAAAATGGTAGCAGATCTGAGCTCTTTAAGCAGACTAGCTTGCCCTCCTTCCTTCTTCCATGCAAAATCACACTAGAGATGATGAAAATGTCTTTCTCTCTCACTCTGTGTGTGTGTGTGTCTGTCTCTATGCTCTCTGGTTCTCTAGTGCTCTCAAGGGTGAAGGTGACCGCAAATGAGGGCCATAAGATCCCTTAAATAGGGCACAGGTCCGAGGATTTAGGGTTTCTGCCCACAGCGCGGACTCGTCGAGTTGACTCCCCGACTCATCGAGTCCCTTCAAAAAATCTAGTTAGCAAATCGCGATCCTACTCGACGAGTCTAGGCATCAACTCGTCGAGTCCTTCTTTTGACAAAAATAAATAATTAAAATATGCTAGCTGGAATTTCGGATTATACAATTCTCCCCCACTAGAATCAGACTTCGCCCTCGAAGTCTCGCTCTACAAACAACTCTGGATGCTGCTCCCGCATCTCCAAAGCCGGCTCCCAAGTCAGATCGGACCATCCCTGATCTGTGCCACTGGACTTGAACCAGGGGCACCTCCTTGTTTCTCAGAACCTTGATCCTCCGATCCAGGATCGCGATCGGCCTCTCAACATAATTCAGGGTCGCATCCTCCTGAATATCCTTTATTGGCACTATCGCTGACTCATCGGCTATACACATCCTCAAATGAGACACGTGGAAGGTATCATGAATCTAGCTCAACTCCGCATGTAGCTCTAAACAATACACTACCATGCCCACCCTCACGGTCACCCTGAAAGGACCAATGTATCGGGGCCCCAACTTGCCCCTCTTCCTGAATCGGATCACTCCTTTCCAAGGATATACCTTCAGGAGTATGAAGTCACCAACCTGAAACTCGAGCTCGGATTGTCGCCTATCCACATAACTTTTCTGACGACTCAGAGCTGTCACCAACCTTTGACTGACATGTTGTATCTGCTCAGTCGTTTGAAGCACTATCTCCGTGCTACCCATCACTCGCTTCCCTACTTCTCCCCATCAGATGGGAATCCGATACCTCCTCCCATACAACAACTCGAAGGGAGGCATACCAATACTCAAATGGTGCCTGTTGTTATAGGAAAACTCAGCCAATGGTAAGTACGTGTCCCAACATCCTTCGCAGTCCAACACACACGCTCGAAGCATGTCCTCGATCGTTTGAATCGTCCACTCACTCTGTCCGTCCATCTGTGGGTGGTAAGCGGTGCTGAAATGCAACCTCGTACCCAAATCCTCATAGAATTTCTTCCAAAATCCGAAAGTGAAACCTACATCTTGATCTGAAACAATCGAGATTGGTACTCCATGACGCGATACCACCTCTCTCACATACATCTCTGCCAGCCTCTCTGTGGAAGAGCTCTCACTGATAGCAAGGATGTGAGCACTCTTCCTCAGCCGGTCAACGACCACCCAGATTGCATCGATACCCCTTGCAGTCCTCGACAATTTGGTGATGAAATCGATAGAAATTTGTTCCCACTTCCACTGGGGAACCTCAAGTGGCTGCAACTTTTCATGCGGACGTTGGTGCTAGGCCTTAAACCTGCGACAGGTCAAGCACCTCTCAACAAACCACGCAAGATCCCTCTTCATAAAGGGCCACCAATAATCCCTTTTAGGTCCAAATACATCTTAATGGCCCGGGGATGGATCAAGAACTTCGATCCGTGCACCTCCTCCATCAGGGTGGTACATGCCCCGCCTGTAAACGACACCCAAATCTGACCCTGAAAGGTCATAAGCCCTCGGCTATCGGTAGTAAAATCAGGTACCTGCGCGATCACCCGCTCTCTCTTGCAGTTCTCCAATCTCATAGCCTCTTCCTGGGCCTCTCGGATGGTATCCAACACTGGAGTCATCACCGTCATCCGCATACAAAAATACCTCGCATCAGGGCACTCTCCATACTACGGCTCAGGGCATCGGCTACAACGTTAGCCTTGACAGGGTGTTACAGGATCTCACAGTCATAATCCTTTACCACATCCAACCATCTCCTCTGGCACATGTTTAGGTTGGGCTGATCCATCAAGTACTTAAAACTCTTGTGGTCCGTGTATATGATACACCGAACCCCATACAAATAATGATGTCATATCTTGAGGGGGAACACCACTGCCCCCAACTCCAAATCGTGGGTGGGATACCTCACCTCGTGAGGCTTCAGCTTCCTTGATACGTACGCTATCACGTGCCCTCTCTGCATAAGCACCACACCCAACCCTGATATCGATGCATCACAATACACCGCAAAATCCTCCATTCCCTCTGGAAGGGATAACACTGGGGCTTCACACAGTCTCTGGCGAAGAGTCTCAAACGAGGTTTGCTACTCTAGACCCTATGTAAAATTAACACCCTTCCGGGTCAATCTGGTGAGTGGCACGACGATCTTGGAGAAGTCCTTAATAAATCTCTGACAGTAGCTGACCAACCCTAGAAAACTCCTGATCTCGGTGGGGGATTTTGGCACCTCCCAACTGATTACCACGTCAATATTTTCTGGATCGACCAATATCCCATTATGATTAACGAGATGCCCCAAGAAATGGACCTCTCATAACCAGAAATCGTACTTAGTGAATTTGGCGTAAAGCCTCTCCGATATCAAAACCCTGAGGATCCCCTCAATGCTCCTCATGCTACTCTCGGTATCTCGAATACACCAGAATATCATCGATGAACACGATCACCGATCATCCCAACATCGGCCTGCACACGCTGTTCATGAGATCCATGAATGCTGCTAGTGCATTGGTGAGCCCAAAAGGCATCACCACGAACTCGTAATGCCCATAACGAGTCTTGAATGCCGTCTTCTGGATATCCTCATCCCGCACTCTCATCTGATGATATCCAGACCTCAAATCTATCTTGGAGAACCAAGACACTCCATGCAACTGATCGAACAAATCATCAATCCTGGGTAAGGGGTAACGGTTCTTGACCTTCAACTTGTTCAACTCCCGATAATTAATGCACATCCGGTGTGAACCATCCTTTTTTGACAAAAAGGATCGGCTCTCCCCACAGGGAGCTACTCGATCGAATAAACCCCTTCCCCAGCAGCTCCTGAAGCTGCGAGGATGACTCCTGCATCTCTGGCAGCTCAAGGCGATAAGGCGCCTTGGCGATAGGCGCTACTCCCGAAACCAAATCGATGCGGAACTCCACTTGCCTCTTGGGAGGCACACCTGGAAACTCCTCGGGAAAAACATCTAGGAACTCACGCACTATCAAAATATCATCAACCGAACTCGGCCTTTCTGCGGCCACTCGTGTATCCATCACATAAGCTACAAACCAGCTATAGCCCTTCTGTAAACTCTGTCTCGCTCTGGAATCTGAACAAAATGCGGACCCACATCAAGTACCCTCACCATATAAAGTCAGCACTCCCCCACTAGGGTCTCGTATCGTCCACGTCTTCCGCTCGCAGTCTATAACCGCCCCAAATCGGCTCAACCAATCCATGCCCACTATAACGCAAATGTCCCCCATCACAATCGGGACGTGATCTATCGTGAACTCAACACTGAATATCTCGAGTACACATCCTCGAATCACGTCATTAGCATACACCGCCCGTTCGTCAGCTATGGAAACTCGTAGAGGTCGACTCAATGCCTCTCGTCGAATACTGATGTGCTGACTATATGCTAACGATACAAATGATCGACTCGCACCCGAGTTAAATAACACCAAAGCAGGTAATGAACTTCACAAGAAAATTACCTACACATATCATAATATAAGCACAATATCTCAACTTAGCATAAAGAAATGAAAGAATACATACCATCCACGAAATCGGGCGCTGCGCGGACCTCCTACGCTGTCAACTAGCTCGTGAGCCTTCGGTGCCTCGGCCTTCAATGGCTGACCCTCAGTAGCTCGTGCAGTAGTAGGGGCAGATCCCTGCACTGAAACCCTGTAACAGTTGTGGGTACTCATCCCTCCGGTCACCCGTCTAGTTACAATGAAAGCAAACCATAAATCCTTTGGGGCAGTCATTAGTTATATGCCCCTCCTTGCCACATTTGTAACAAGCAACCGTTCGACACACCCCATCATGTCCCTTGCCGCACTTCCCATAAGTGCGGCCCTTCTGGCCTCCAGATCTCATATCAGCGGGCTTAGCCCTCTTGGCTGTCGGTCGTACATGTACCGGTCGCTTGTCCCTCCTATGAGACTCGGCCTCCTCCCTGGCCTGAGTCTCTAGCTCAATCTCCCTCTTCCGGGCATTTTCCTGGAGCTCAGCAAATTTCCGATAAGTCGAGTTCACCATGAACTCCCAAATGTACCTCCTCAGAATGCTCAGATACCGGCTCATGCGTTCTTGCTAAGACGACACGTGCTCAGGGCAAACAAGACATGGTTTGGAAATTGAAATACCTCAAAATTGACAGTTCGGGATCAAACAAGGAGTGTACAGCCGCACACTCCCTCTGTACGGCCGCACATTCCTGTGTGCAGCTACACACACAAGTCTGACCACACTCCCTGGCTGCACACTCACTTTTATGGCCATACACCCACTCTAATACTCATATTTGGCCTTAAACTTGCAAGGATCACTACGTGTGGAACCTAGAACACTTAATTCAAACCTTTCCAAGACCTTAGGATGGTTTCCCGTCATGATTAGTCATGAAATACCCTAATCTAATACGTATATGTGTTACCATATGATTGTTAGGGTCCGCTTGCGTTCAAAACATCCGTTGACACTCAGCGCTCATATCGATCATACACTCGAATCCTACGTGAAACTGTGAGTTCATACCCCTACACTAGTTTTTCATGTTTTCAGGGGGGAATACAAGCTAAACATAAAGGTTTTCATAACTTAAAAACTGATGCAATTACAATGATTTTCTATTAAATGTTTAGATACAACTATCCCTTTTGTATTATGCGGAGCATAAGGGATGTTTTCAATTCATAATTGCATAGTTTTCAAAACCATACCCGAACGTAACAACCATTCAAACTATAATAGGTATAGTTTGGGATTTCTTTACCAGTCTTACAGGTTCAAACTTCATGTAAAGTCAAACATATAAACTATGTCAGATTTAGTTTATCCATTACAACGAATACAAAACTAGGTATCATGCTAAATAATTATTTTATGTATAATTAAACAATTTCGAACTCGAGAACAACCGAACAAACACATAAACTAGTTAATACAGGATTGTGAGACTATCTTCGTTCCGCCCCTCGGGGTACCAATAAATCCTCACCGGTAGTATAACCAGAGTCTCCTGGAGGGAGAGTGTGAAATTTGTGAATAGATCTATTCGGGACCAACAATCCCACACATGAACTGTTTGCTACAATTAGGCGGGCACGCCTGGGATGACAAATTTTGTAATCGTGCGATGCCTGAAGAACGTCAAGGAGGTCATCAGTCATATTTGTATGGTTATACAACTCACAATAAGTATAAACTAATCATTGTTTACGGGATTTCTTTCTTCTATATTTTTATTTTAAGTAATAAAACTACTATACATACTGGTGGTAACCAGGGTTTTACGAACGATCATACTATACATACTGGTGGTAACCAGGGTTTTCCGAACGATCATACATTACATACTGGTGGTAGCTAGGGTTTTCAGACAGAACGTATTTTTCATACAGAAACCACCAAACATGTTAGAAAATATTGGATTTTCTTGGTAAGCATCCATACATATTTCAGAACTCGGTAATAACGGTTTTCGATACAAACGATGTTTACTTATAATGGAAAGAAACTATTTATACAAATTCAGTGACTAGTTTTCAACACAAAAACATGCTTATGAACTCACCAACTTTATGCTGATACGTTTTCAAAACCGCTTGTATTCTCAGGACAACGATAGACAGGTACCTTACTAGCTTTTGGAGAAGACGGAGCATTTTTGGAGTCTCATCTTTATCTCTTGTTATATAACATTATGTACAAAATTATGTTTTCAACAGATGTAAATATTCATGTTGTATTGTAATGGTTATGGTTACTTTGATTGCTATGATACGATTGTTGTGATACTACGTATGACGTCACCGCCCCCGGACGTTTCCGCTGTTGTTTTCCTGATGGTTCGGGGGTGTGACAGATTGGTATCAGAGCTATTGTTTATAGTGAACTAAGTATACCTAACCCTACATGGTATACAACTATAAACACTAAGGGGCCGAAGTGCTCTGAACTAAAAGTATACTTTAAAAATATAAGTATTTTTACTCCAAGTATACAAGTATGCCTACATACCAGAAATCGTATCGTAAAAAGAACCAAACAAAAGTATTTGGATGTTGGACACTGTGGTTAAACCTGGGCAGTTATGTAATCATTTCCAGGGTCAATATAGCCTGATCAACTATATTCATTCGAGACATGACCAACATGTGCTTGGGAGTTACTGTGGTGTTGCAACAGGCCTAAAACTTACCAAATATTTCTACCAAAAGAAAACGATGGAACAAAACCTTCAACATAAAATAGTATAGGAGTATTATGATCAAATTAGTATACATTGCAAAAATTCATTCCAAGTGCTGCTACTCATTCTTTCCTAGCGATCATTTACTTGCTTTAGTAACTCCTTCTTATTTATCGCATAGTAGCGAACTTTATCTATCTTATAGAGATACATCTTGTTTCATATCTCTTGATTTAATTCAGTGAACTTACCGCCCTCTCCTTCCTAATCATTTTAGAACGAGATGCCTCCAAAGAAAAGACCCAGCTCAAAAAACAACAATCCTCCACCACCTCCTCCCCAGTTCGATCCCGCTATGTTCCAGGCAGCTGTTACTGCTAATGTGACTGTCGCAATGTCATAAATGAACCCCGATGGTTTTGGCAAGCCAGGAGGTGGTACCCATCCCCAAAATAAGGAAGGTGGTCAGGGACACCAGAAGGAGTGTTTCTATAAAGACCTCATGAACGCAAAACCCACACCTTTCAACGGAACTGGAGGTGTCATTGCTTTGACTCGATGGTTCGAGAAGATTGAGTCCATCTTTGAAATATGTTCTTGTTCGGAAGCCAACAAAGTGAAATTCGCCGCTTTCACCTTCGCCAACAGCGCACTGACCTGGTGGAATGGTCGGGTCAAATCCCTAACCCTACCAGTGGCAAATGCTATGGCTTGGGAGAGCTTGAAAGAGCTCATGCTTGCTGAGTACTGCCCTCGGGGCAAAATGCAGAAACTGGAGCATGAACTTTGGAACCTAAAGATGAGGGATTCTGATGTTGCTGCCTACACATCTAGGTTTAAAGACCTAGTGCTCCTCTTCCCGGGAATGGTCGCCCCGGAAAGCAAAAATATTGAAAGATACATCTGGGGGCTGACCCAGCCAACCAAAGGAAATGTCTTGGCTGCTAGGCCAAACACCTTCGATAACGCTAAGTGCTTGGCGCAGACTTTGATCGATCATGGAGTCCATCTCGATGAAGTGGCCATCGTTCCTGAACCGGCTAAAGGGAGTGGTGAGAAATGAAAATTTTGGAAACAGAAGAAGGGCCAGTCTTCACAGGATCCCTCAAAGAAACAACAAAAGGTGGCAGTACACGCTGCTGCTACTCCTATTGCTACTTCTACAACTCAAGCACCTACCAGTGGATATACCGGTACCCTCCCTTGGTGCAATAAGTGCAATTACCACCACCGTATCCCCAACCCATGTCATGAAATACTCTGCAACAACTGTGGCAAGAAGAGTCACATTGCCCGAAACTGCAGAACACCAGCCCAACCAACCAATCAAGCATCTAGAGCAGGTGTCGGTCAGGCCGGCTATGGTTGTGGTGAGGTCGGGTACTACAAGAGAAATTTCCCTAAGGCAGCAACAACTGGAAACACTGGAAGAGTTCTAGCAATGGGACAAGAGGAGGCAGTTGCTGATCCTACCATTATCACTGGTATGTTCCTCCTCGACAACTCTTATGCATGCATTCTTTTCGATTCTGGTGCTGAGATAAGTTTTGTCAGTCATGCATTCAAACATCTTCTCAAACATAAACCTCAATCTTTAACCGAAACATTTACTGTCGAAATGGCTAACGGTGAGAAAGAGAGCACTAACGTTATATTCTATGGCTGTACCCTTACCCTAAACGATCATTCCTTTCCTATCGATCTTATTCCAGTTTCCATAAAGAGTTTCGATGTCATCATTGGCATGGATTTGTTGAGCCCAAATCGTTTTGATATTCTTTGTTTCGAAAAAGCTATCCATCTCAATCTCCCCTCTGGCGAAATCCTCATTATCTATGGTTATAAACTTAGCTCCAAACTTCGCATTATTTCATGCATCAAAGCCCAAAAACTTTTGCGAAAGGAGTATCGTGCATTTCTAGCTCACATTGTAAATGAGAAACAGGAGGTTAAAGCCCTTAAGAGCATCCCCGAAGTCTGTAACTTCCCTGATGTCTTTCCCGAAGAGTTTCCGGGAATTCCTCCTAAGCGCGAAGTTAAGTTTCGCATCGACTTAATCCCCGGAGCTACCCCCGTAGCTAAGTCCCCATATCGCCTAGCGCTAGCAGAAATGCAAGAGTTGTCTAGCCAGCTCAATGATCTGCTCAGCAAAGGATTCATCAGACCGAGTTCCTCACCCTGGGGAGCCTCGGTCTTATTTGTGATAAAGAAAGATGGATCTTTTCGAATGTGCATTGATTACCGAGAGTTGAACAAACTCACCATCAAAAACCATTATCCTCTTTCTCGGATCGACGACCTCTTCGACCAACTACAAGGAGCCAACTATTTCTCCAAGATAGACCTCAGATCAGGGTACCATTAGCTATGAGTCCACGAGGGTGATGTCCCTAAAACAGCATTCCGGACTCGATATGGTCACTACGAATTTGTGGTGATGCCCTTCGGTATAACCAACGCACCGGCAGTGTTCATGGACCTGATGAACCAGGTGTGTCATCCTTTCCTGGACAAATTTATTATTGTGTACATAGATGATATACTTGTCTAATCCAGAAGCGATGAAGATCACAAACAACACTTGAGATTAGTGCTGGAAACCCTAAGGACGGAGAGGCTGTACGCAAAATTCTCCAAGTGCGAATTCTGGATTCGGAAGGTAACCTTCCTAGGTAACATGATAAGTAAGGAAGGCATACACGTGGACCCTTCCAAAATCAAGGCGATAGAGAATTGGTCAGCACCGAAGACACCCACAGAAATCCGTCAATTCTTGGGTCTCGCTGGCTACTATCGCAGGTTCATCCGGAATTTCTCCCAAATTGCCAAACCTTTAACCACTCTAACTCCGAAGGGCGTACCTTTTTGTTGGAGTGAAAATCAAGACTAGGGTATAAACTAATCATTGTTTACGGGATTTCTTTCTTCTATAGTTTTATTTTAAGTAATAAAACTACTATACATACTGGTGGTAACTAGGGTTTTCAGAACGATCATACTATACATACTGGTGGTAACCAGGGTTTTCCGAACGATCATACATTACATACTGGTGGTAGCCAGGGTTTTCAGACAGAACATACTTTTCATACAGAAACCAACAAACATGTTAGAAAATATTGGATTTTCTTGGTAAACATGCATACATATTTCAGAACTCGGTAACAACGGTTTTTGATACAAACGATATTTACTTATAATGGAAACAAACTATTTATACAAATTCAGTGACTAGTTCTCAACACAAAAACATGCTTATGAACTCACCGGCTTTATGCTGATATGTTTTCAAAACCGCTTGTATTCTCAGGGCAACGATAGACAGGTACCTTACTAGCTTTTGGAGAAGACGGAGCATTTTTGGAGTCTCGTATTTATCCTTTGTTATATAACGTAATGTACAAAATTATGTTTTCAACAGATGTAAATATTCATATTGTAATGTAATGGTTGTTTTTACTTTGATTGCTATGATACGATTGTTATGATACTACGTATGACGTCGGCACCCCCGGACGTTTCCGCCATTGTTTTCCTGACGGTTCGGGGGTGTGACAATAGGGTCCCGAGTCCCATCAAACTATGGTGGCTTCGTGTTGCTGAACTCTCAATACAACAATAAGTCACCCCCCTGTGGCCCCGCGACAACAACAGCTGTTGTGGCTGCAGCAGCAGCCGCCTTGGTAACAGCAACGTACCTCTCATCAAACGTCTCAATCAGCATGGTCTTGATAGACCCAAACATCTCCGGAATGGCCTCCCGTATCATCGTGGCAACCTCATCATGTATCATCCGACGAATCACCTTGTCGCTAACGCCGCTGTCCCTGGTGTGTGGCGTGTCCTAACCATGATGTCTCTGAAACACAGCACAAAAGATATCAGAGACTCGCTCCAATATACTCGCACTCGATAACTCAGCCCTACATGTTCCCTAGTACCCTAAGGATTCTTACCTGGACTGCGCACTGATCCGGTGTTTTCAGTAGTACGGGCTTTATACTACCTTCCACACCGCATCAACATTCAATCCAAGTCCTCCTCGTAGGATCCCAGATCACAAGTACTCTATATCTCGATAAGCATAGGCTACTCTTCGGTAGACTTCTCATAAGCTCCTCACTGCTACCTACTCACTCACGAAGCATCTCATATCAGTAGTAATCTCCTAGGCTAAGGCATCACAAATCAGGCCACTTTAGTCCAAATATGAATACCTAGCCTACTCTAGCATGTATAACATATCATATCATATCTCATAACACATAATGTAAGGGTATTTAGGGAAATCACCGTTCGGGCGCTGGCTGATCGTACACAGTGCTTCTTTCCGCTTTCCTTACATTCCTTTACTTTTTATAAAAATTGTTTCATTTATGAAAAACTTTCTTAAATCCTCAGTTTGCGTTCAAATACACCCGAAGGTGCACCCGAATCCCTCAAACCAAGGCTCTGATACCAATTTGTAACAACGTAAATTTCCAAAACAATTTTTCATTTAAAAGAAATTGAAACATAATTTCATTCATATAAAATATCAAGATTCAATGTAACAAATGTCATCCCAATAAAAAAAATCCCAATATCTCAAATACATAAAACTCCATCAATGTATACAGATCATGACGGCACCTTCCCACGGTCCTCACTGGTACCTAAAACACATATCACATAAACGGTAAGCATAAATGCTTAGTTAGTTCCCCAAAATACCACATACAACACATACGCCACTCAAGGACATAACTCTATGGGACCTTCCGATCCATGTGTCCCAGGGGACTTCCATCCCAACCATGGTAGACCTTCCGGCCCTACACGTATGACCATCCGATCCTCATCATCTTAACCTTCCGGTCCATACACTGTTGACCTTCCGGTCCATATCATAATGACCTTCCGATCCATACCATGATACTTATAACATAGCATAACACACACATATCACATAGCAACATATATCACATACTCCACATAGCATATAAGACATTCCGGTCACACATAATTACCAATATAGGTAAAGTATAGTGAGAAGACTCACCTAATATGAAGTCGGATAAATTCTCGTGCTCGAATATCCCGACCTAGCCTCCCCCTATCAACATGATAACATCTCTAATTAAAATCCTCTCATGTTCTAATCTCTAATAATAGGTAGAAGACCATTCCACCCCTCTATGACCTTTCTTGAATCAACTTGACCAAAACCCCAAGATTAACTAAAGTCAACTCTAGTCAATTATCAAACTTTGACCAGACTCGTTGAGTGCACATGGGTGACTCGGCGAGTCCAAGCGTGTCCTCTGGATCCTTCTAAAGCCTCACTCGAATCTTCGAGTGAACCTTCCACTCAATGAGTTACCACTGGTCATGAATCGTAGGGCAACCTCGACTTGACTCGTCGAGTTCTCTTATGGACTCGGCGCCTTTCTTCCATAGCCACACTCATCTGACCTTCTGAAGTCAGATCTGTTTCTCTAACCTATAGATCTGACTTCCCAATGCTAAATTATCACGTAAAGGTCCAGTCTTTGCACTCATGCAACGTAAATAATACTTCTTTTGCTGAAATAGCTTCTAAAATGGCACCCTAGGTTCATACCTCTAATGGAACAGCATAAAGCAGAATGGTTGGGACTCTCTGGACCTCTTAAGGTCCAGATCTAAGATCTATTCCACCTTGGGACCTCATGAGATTCGAATCCAAGCTAAAGACGGGATAAGAAAACCCTAGATTCAAGTAGATCACCATAAACACGAGATTGAGCATATATCCATACCTCTAGTAGCCTTTTCTGATAAAATGGTAGCAGATCTGAGCTCCTTAAGCCGACTAGCCTGCCCTCCTTCCTTCTTTCCTGCAAAATCACACTAGCGATGATGAAAATGGCTTTCTCTCTCTAGCTCTCTCTCTCTCCCCCTCCCTCTCTACGCTCTCTGGTTCTCTGGTGCTCTCAAGGGTGAAGGTGGCCACAAATGAGGGCCATAATATCCCTTAAATAGGGCACATGCCCAAGGATTTAGGGTTTCTTCCCACAGCGCAGACTCGTCGAGTTGACTCCCCGACTCGTCGAGTCCCTTCACTAAATCCAGTCAGCAAATCGTGATCCTGCTCGACAAGTCTAGGCGTCAACTCGTCGAGTCCTTCTTTTGACAAAAATAAATAATTCAAATATGATACCTGGAATTTCGGATGTTACACAAAAAGTTCATAAAACCCATAACTAGCTAGATCTAATAAATTAATCCTCAAGGTTAAAGCTTTATACTCCTTGGAGAATGTTGAAGAAGAGTACAGTCTAGATATACAAGCTATGGACTCCAAGCACAACTTCCAAGTCATCCTTATCCACCCAAACACACAAAAGATCACTCAAAGCTTTATAGATCACACTAAGGGCTAGGGTTATGAGGTTAGAGAAAAATGGTGGAGGCTATGCATGGGTAGGCTCTCAAGAGATTAGAGCCTTTAAATAGGGATCACAATCCCTTAATTAGGGCTTGAACCTTGTACACCTACACCCTATGTAGGGCATGAATCCCTGCATGTACTTAATGAATTATGTCATGCGTAAGTTTCCATCTACGCCCAAGTAGAACCAAAATTCTCAACGTATTAAACTGAAATAACATAAGGAAATGTACCTGAGGAACGAGTGTTACAGTAAGGGAAAGTCTCCCATGGAAAAAGAGGTGGAGATTTTCAAAGCCAAAGTCTTTGTGGAAAAGGGGTAACCTGGTTACCCCTTCAATTTGTCCAAAGTGACCAAATAGACCCAACAAAAATAAGTTTGTTCCCTTTAATAATGAGGATTGGTTGTCGTAAGCGGCTATGGTAGTGACAAGTGGGGACCGTAAGCATATATGGTGTGGTATACAACCACAAGATTTAGGAACTTATGAAACAATGTCTTGGGATGGCCTGATATCCTTATCACCGAAATATGATCATATAGCATATACAATGCATCTTGCAAGAATTCTACTGTAGCAACGATTTTTTGTACAATGTTTTTAATAGTTTATTATGTCTAAATTTCATATAGCTCACAAAATATTTATTGTCTTACCTATTATGTTTTGAATCTCATGTATTTTAGGGAAAATGATGTTTAGCATTGCATAGAATAATTGAAGAACATTGAAGTCCCACGAAACTTCATATAAACAAAAACTTGTTTTTTCTTTAACATATACGATATATTTTAGTTAATCTATGAAAATTGTTTATAAAATGATTAATAAATTATTTAAAATGTAAATTTTGTTATATAATACTTGCAGTGGCGGAATCAGATAGGGCGTTGGGGTAAACATATTTCATATATATAAAAAAATATTATTTGTAAACATGTTTCATGTTATTGTACCCCCAACTAAAAAGATTATAACATGTTTTTTAATGTCCGATATTGGATAACTACATATAATATACATCGGGATGTCCAAGCAAATTTTGTAGGAAAAAATTGGGAGGAGATGAAAATAAAATGATAATTATTAGGGTAAATGGCACCAAAAAAACACTCTTTTTACATAGAAATTCGATTTTGACACAGTGTTTTTCTTGCGTCAATTTTGACACTGTGTTTTCCAATTTGTTACAATTTTGACCACTTGACCGGTTAACCAGGTTACATGCTGATGTAGCATGATGATGTGTCAGTTTTGATGATGTGGCATGCTGACATGATATGCTGACGTATCAAAATTGAATTTTTCTTTCACAAAAAAAACTAAGTTTTTATTTTTTTGATTTTCACACTAAGTTTAATTTTTTCTTTCAACTTTGACACTATGTTTTTTTGTTCCAAATCGAACATCATTTTTTTTTCAATTTTGTTCAATATTGATAATTTTCTATTTGAAACCGTATAAATATTTTTTTAATACATTTAAACCGTATAAATATGTTTTTTTTTTTTCATTTAAAAACCATAGTTTTATACAAATACAATTTTTTTCTTACACTCAAACCATATTTTTATATATAAATATGTATTAGTTATATAAAAATTGTATTTTATATTAAATATTCAACTTTAAAATGTGTTTGGAGGTTTTGAGGCGTGTAGTCGATCAAAACTCGAATATCAAGTTTGCAACCCATCAAATTTTTATATCTTATTAGAAGTTTATTGTTAGTTTGATTCTCATGATATAACTAATTATTTGAATGTAAAAAAAAAAAACCTTGTATTTAAATAAATATGTGGTTTTTAAACGAAAAAAAATATGTTTATACAGTTTAAAATGTAATAAAAAATATATATATTTATACGGTTTCAAATGGAAAATAGACAAAATTGAACAAAATTTGATAAATAATGTTCAATTGGAACAAAAAAAAAACATATTGTCAAAATTGAAATAAAAAATTAAACTTAGTGTTAAAATAGAAAAAAAGTAAAAATTTAGTGTTTTTGTGGAAAAAAAAACAATTTTGACACGTCAGCATATTATGTCAGCATGTCACGTCATCAAAACTGACATATCATCATGCCACGTCAGCATGTAACCTGGTTAACCGGTCAAGTGGTCAGAATTGTAACAAATTGGAAAACACATTGTCAAAATTAACACAAGAAAAAACACGGTATCAAAATCGAATTTCTGTGTAAAAATAGTGTTTTTTGTATCATTTACCCTAACTATTAATATTAATCTGATGTTTGTTTTGTGATTTGTTAGCTTTATAATGTCTAAATTATTTAAATACTCAATAAATTAAATCAAATATAATATTCTTTATCATTAGTTATTATAATTTTTACTACTATTTAAAGTAAATATAATGATACTCATTCTAATATAGTATTCAATAATTATAAATTATAAATAATTAAGACATTTGTTAAATATAAAATATATTACTGAACTATTATAAATTATATATAATTAAGATATTTGTTAAATATAAAGTAGTTTTTATTGAATAAAGATCAACTTTCATGCATTTGTTACGATGAATATGTAGTCGGAAAAGTTGATACAATACATATGAAAAACGAGTTGGATAAGGTCGGTGTGGATTGTCTTGGTATGAAATCAATAATAATAAAGGGATGACGACATGTAAAAGTGAAACTTTTAATTTGTACATATGTATAGCGGTATGGAACGCAACGAGAAGCAACGATGCTGAGGTGGAAGACGGAAACTATGTTACGATGCAGGGAATAAAACCAATTTCGAAAAAAAAAAAATAATAATAATAAAACCAATTTCGAAAAAGTAAAAAAACAAAAAAAGAAAAGTAAAATAATAATAATAATAAAACCAATTTCGAAAAAAAAAACATATTTGCTTTCAAAAAGTTAGTGTTATACCTTGTTGCACATTTCCCCACTTGGTTTTATAATATCATTTTTTTATGTGACATGTGAGGTCGCACAACTTGGTGTTACATTTTTTTGCCCACACTCAATGCTCTTAACCATTAAATTTACATTAATTGTTGAAAAAAATACCATATTACAGACAATTATAACTTCAACAGTCAACACTGATTCCGCATCTTTTTGATGAGCTAGACTATCAAGTCATCTTCCTCATTTAGGGTTAATGTTGTTCAAAATAAATAGAAAGAAAGCCAAGTCCAAATAGAAGGTCTTCATCCTCGTTTCTTCTTCTTCCTCATTTACGGTTAATGTTGTCCATTCTCGATTGTGATCATATTATGGAGATTTAACCAAAACCATGGTCAAACGGATTTTTTAAGAGGACAGGTGTTGTGATGCAGCAATTGATAATGAAATTTTTGAAGGCTTCAATGCAAACATTTGTTTAAAATGAAGCCATGTTGGTATTTTTATCTTGAAATGTTTATTTAATTAGTATTTTGTTTTTGTTAGTTAGCAAAAAGAAATTGAATGGGTCATGAATGGGTCATGTGGACCAAGTATTAGTGCTGGAAAATGGGAACACGTGGGCTTATAGTTCCTTTGTTTGGGTTTGACTTGTTTTAGTTCCGTTAGGGTATGTAGGCTATAAAAGCCTCTTTATTTTCTGAATAATAGATGCAACAGTTTTGAGTTGATAAATAATTATTCTTCTTCTTGGTTTCTCACGTAACATAAGAGAGGTATATTACATTGATTGTTGCTGCAGTGAAGTGAATATAAAGTGTCTGATTCCAACGTTTGGTATCAGAGCCTAGGGCTCGTTTAGAAGAAGAAAGAGACGATTTCATGTGAATCGCAGGAAGAAGTGAAGACCGGCTGCTAAAGTAGCAAAGACCGTCGCCGGAAAAGAAGAACACCGACTTGAGGAAGGAAGAACTGGCGAGAAGATTGATCGGAACTCGCCTACAACATAGAAACAGAAAGTGACCGCTGCCAGTAAGTGATCGTTGAAGGCAGATAAAAGGAAAAGAAGAGACTGACAAAGCAGCAAAGGACCGGCTGCTTAACAATCAGACCGAGGACTAAAAAAAAGGGGGCAAAGAGACCGGAAATTTGTTTGAGAAAAGAGATTGAAGTCTATGACAGAAAGCATGGCAGGAGGATCAAAAGAAGGGGAATCAAAAGAGGTTGTGGCTCAAGGTACTACTCTACCATTTCAATGTCCTAAATTATGTAACATCCCGGAATCGCAAGAGTAGAGTTGAAGGGCTGAAAGTGTAAGTTTTAGAGGGTGACTCGGCGAGTCCATGGATAGACTCGGCGAGTCAGGTCGCGACTATGGTCGCGTATCAAGTGGCCTACTCGGCGAGTCCAAAGATGGACTCGGCGAGTAGGTGTTGTATGGAGAAAACCCTAATTTTCGGGGTTGAGCCCTATATAAAGAGCATTATACCCCTCCACAGCCTCCCTTATTCCCCCCTTGAGTTCCAGAAACCCTAAATTCGTGGAGAGTCCATTTGTGGAGCAAATTAGAGCTTGGAGAGGTGTTGATTGAAGGAATCTTGAAGGAGAAGTGGCTTGGATCAAAGGGTTTTGCTTGGATTCGAGTTTGGTTGCTATTGAGGCACCTTTTGGAGGTAACACTTTCGTTCTTGGGCTATATCTTCCTAGTTTCTCATTTTGGGGTTGTGTGGGGTGCTTTGTTGTGTGACATTTTGTTGTTGGAGGATGGATCTGAGGTTGCTACCTCAGATCTGGAGTGGAGAAGACCTTAAGAGCATTAAAGCCCCTGTTCTTGTGTTGTTAATGAAGCTACCATGTCCCAAACCTTGGTTCTAAGGTGAATAAGGCTTAGATCTCTTTAGATTCACGTAAAGTTTGCCACTTTACGTGATGGATGGATTGTAGGAGGTTGGATCTATGTTTTGGATCAATTGCATGGCCTGAGATGCTTCTGTATGGATTCAGACCGGTGGTACTCGACGAGTCACATGGGTGGACTCGACGAGTTGCTTGAAGATGGCCTGGAACTCGACGAGTTGGAAGAACAACTCGGTGAGCAGGTTGAAGATAGCCTTGGACTCGATGAGTCCATTTGGACTCGGCGAGTCTTGTCGAGGAAGTCCCAATATTTCCGGTTGAGTCGATGAATCGGTGAGTCAAGGGATGACTCGGTGAGTTGGGTGCGAGTGGACTCAGAGTTGCTGGACTCGACGAGTCTTGGGGTGACTCGGCGAGTTGGGTCGCTGATTGAAGGAAGTTCTGAGCATATGGACTCGGCGAGTCATCGGGTTGACTCGGCGAGTAGGGTCAGTCAGGGGTTAACTTTGACTTGTCCAAGGTTGACCAGTTGTCTTCTAGGGGTATTTTGGTAATTAAGGGTATTTATTGAGTTGTATGTTTTGATGTTCAGTGGAGGAGTTCGTGTCCGAGTTCGGAGCAGCGGGATCTTATCTTTTCAGCCGACAGTTTCGAGGTGAGTTATCCTCACTATATCAACAGGGTCTAAGGCACCATGGCCGGCCCTTTATTGGATTGAGATTCGGATATGGTTATTATGTTATTGTTTGATGTGTCTGCATCCTGGTAGTTAGGATGGTACATGCTAGGAGACCTTGTTAAGGTTAGTTTTCCAATATACAGAGTGATGCTATGCTAATGACCGGTTAGGTCGGTAACCCGGTTAGGGTAATGATATGTGATATGTGCATAATTAGTTAATTATTTAACATATATTCTTGGTTATTTTTGGTTAGTTATGAGAATAATATGGACAAAAGGTACTTAAAATGCTTTGAATTGTGTTTTCAGTCCAAAAGATATGCTTGGAGGCAAAAAGGAGAAAAGGGAAAGCAAGTGAAGGTTAAAGAATGAAAAGAGAGACTTACTCGGCGAGTAGATCGACATTACTCGGCGAGTACACGATGAGATGCCAGAAGATATATACGACTGTTGATCTAAAGACGGATAAGTATTGACCTACTCGGCGAGTTGATTCTGCTACTCGCAGAGTACCCTCTGTTTTGGGATATCTTTAAAAGACGAATCCTTATCACATGGGACAGAACCCCTGGTGAATTTTGAAGGATTAGCTGCGACTAAAAGGTTCAGAAGGCGCTGAAGAACCCTAAGCTTCAAGAGTTGGAAGAATTCAAGCAATTAGGTTAATTCTACCACTTAGACTTAGGAATTAAACATGTTTGCTTTCATAAACTTTGTTTTTATGCTTATTTCTACTGCAACTATGAGCTAAACTCGTTTTTGTTTCTGTTTGGGGAATACCAAAGAACTCCTATGGTTTAATTATTGAATTTTGTTTAATTGTCTATTGGTGATTTATTAAATTAAGTTTGTTAAAGAACCTTATGTGTTAATCACTACTATTTTCTGTTAATTGGAAGGCAATTAGGTTGCATGAACATCACTTAATTGTTAACCTCATATGTCTATGTGAATGCTAAAACGTATGCTTGGAAGTAATGAGTATGAAACTAAGATTAATAAGAAAATAGGAAGATTAATGTGTGAGCTTGTTTGAGAAACCATCAACAAGAGGTTAATTGAATTAATAACTTAATTGACCATTACAAATCTTATTTAATCCAAATAATTAATCTAGGGAATTAATTAGTTTAAACACTTGATCAACGCTTAAATTAGTTAATTGTCTAAGGGTTAGGAGTAATGAACATGAACCTAACTACTATCATTGGTAACCAATAGCAATTAATCTACCTTAACTTAAATAACCATAGGAGTGAATTGGTTGAACCTAAATAGAAACATCTTTATCAAATTTGGTGAATAGTTGTTGCTTTAGTTAATTAGTTAAATTTAGTTTGCTTAAGTTTCTAGTCTTGCAAAACTAGAGAAAAACCATTTACTTTTATTATTTGTTTTAGTTAAAATTAGCTATTAGTTTAATTTCCGTTCCCTGAGTTCGATACCTTACTTATCAATCTATACCACTTAAAGACAGGTTCACTGCCTTTGTGTGCTCAAATTATTAATAAAAAGTAGGGATAAAACTAGTTGAATTTACACACATCAATATGCTATGTGACCTGCTTGCTCGGTTGTTGTCTATGACTGTTATATGAATGTATGTTTTGTGCACATGGTTGTTTGGACTGGAGATGGGTTGAGGCGGGTCCTGCTTTGTGCTGTATGCCAAGATACCCAGGGCGGACCGGTTGTTCCGAAGGCCCAGCGAGCGGTCCGGATAGGCTGTAGGCCCCACGAGGGCGGACCAGACGTGCCGAGGCTCGGAGAGTGGACCAGGCCGACTGAAGGCCCGATGCGGGCGGACCAGTCACACTGTAGACTCAGAGAGTGGACCAGGTGGGTTGAAGGCCCGATGCGGGCGGACCAACCCCACTGTAGACTCGAAGGACATGACTAGACCTGGAGGATGGATCCGGTGGACTGAAGGCCCGATACGGTGGACCAGTCACACAGTTGACCCGATATGTATTGCTGTTCTATGTTCTGTTATGTTATGTATGTTTTATATGTTTTGGACCGGAAGGTTGCAGCCTGGAAGGGCGTATGTGTGGTTGGTATTTTGGGGTTATCTCACTAAGCTTTCGGGCTTACAGTTGTGGTTTAATGTTTTTCAGGTTCTTTAGGAGGCCGTGGCAAGGCGAAGGCGCGATCGTACCGCTCCTCATGATTTTGTAGTAATGTGATTCTGGGAATACTCTAATAATTTGTATTGAAAACCTTTTTGTAAACATTTTAATGAAAAATCGGGTTGTTTTGAAAAATTTAAATTGGTTGTATTTTTCGGATGTTACAAGTTGGTATCAGAGCCTTGGTTTGAGTGAATTGGAGGAACACTTGTGTGACTCCAGTCTCAAATCGAGGAGGGTTTTCAAAAAGAGAATTTAAAATGGTTTTTAAAATAAGTAAAGGAGGACGCGGAGGTACGATCAGTCGGAGCCAGTAAGTAACCCCAAAGTACCATACATGACAATTGTTTTATTGAGCTTTGATAGAACAGCATGCTAGAGTTAGGCTAGGGATCTTCAGGATTTATTGATGAGTTGCCTGATTTATGATGCCTGCTAGCCTAGGGTTCCTTGTGAGAGATTTCTAGTGTTCCTCTAGTTGTGAGGATAGAGCGTTGTTATGTATGTCGCTAGGGTGTTGTGGGAGTACTTCATACAAATATGGGTAGGTGTGGAAGGTAGTATGGGCCCGTACTACTGAAAGCACGGACTCATACGCGTATCAAGGAAACCATGACCTCTAGGGTTGGGATGAGAGCTGGTTCCCGGGATAGTGGAATATGTCTGAGATTTGGTGTTTTATTTTCAGTATGGAGATTTCAAGGCACGCTGGGAGTGGATCCGGGTTAGGATCAGGAGCAGGAGAGGGAGTTCTGGGTGGGTCTGTACAGCCAGAGGTTGTCAGTCAGATGAGTACGCACGAGTTGGATGCGAGGATTCGTGAGATCCTGCATGATGAGGTTGCTGCATTGTTTCGGGCTGAGCTGCCGGAGTTGTTTGGGTCGATCAAGACCGCCATGGTGGAGTATTTTGATGAGCGCTATGCGGCTCTCACGGAGACTGCTGCCGCGGCGGCTACAACAGCTGTAGCAGCGGCAGGGGGAGGAGCTAGTAGAAGTTTTCAGTATCGGGACTTCGATAATACGAAGCCTCCCACTTTTGATGGAGTTCAGGATCCGATCGTTGCTATGAGATGGTTATCAGATGTGGAGGGATGTTTCTTCACGTGTTCATGCCCTGCTGATCAGAGGGTGAGGTGTGCTCTGAACCTGTTAAGGCTCGGGGCAAAGGATTGGTGGAGATTGACCACGGGGTCGTACTCGGATGCGTAGAGAGCTGCGATTTCATGGGATCAGTTCAGAGAGATGTTCAACACTCGTTATGTTCCGCAGGTCGAGAGGGAGAGGTTGGCTCAGGAGTTCTTGGAGCTGAAACAGGATTCGGAGTCGGTGACGAAAATCACCAGGATGTTTACTGAGCGGGCGATGTTTTGCCCTGAGTTCGCTTCGGAGCAAGCTCAGATGTCCCGATATCTGAGTATGCTAAAGAGAGACATCAGATAGTTTGTGTCTGCACAGAGGTGCGAGACTTTGCTGGAGTTGCAGGAGGCCGCCAGGCAGCGTGAGTTAGAGATTGAGTTACAGATGCGTGAGCTGAGGCAAGCTCCGGTTCAGTCGCAGCCGGCGACGAAACGGTCTAAGACCGTTGATTCCAGGATGGGAGATCAGGGTAGCCACGTCTGTGGAAAGTGTGGAAGGGGTCACGCCGGGGTTTGTCGGTCCGGTGGAGCATGCCGCAAGTGCGGAAAGGAGGGACACTATGCGAGGGATTGTCGGCAGTCAGTGCCGGTTCGGGATTTGAGGATATGCTATCATTGTCATCAGGTTGGACATTTGAAGGTCAACTGTCCACGGCTTGCTGCAGGACCGGTGCAGGCTCCAGCACCGGCTACGTTGAGGATCACAGGTGGAGGTCAGGGTGGAGCGGAGCCCCCAAGGGCTTAGGTTCGTGTTTTACAGCTTGCTGCTACGGGTATGTTCTTCTGCTGTTTTTGATTATTTATGATTATTGTGGAGTATTGTTATCTGCTAGTTTCGTTGGTTGGTTATGGAATTGCGTTTCGGGTTTTCGTGTGGTATCCGTTGTTCCCGGAGGGTTTGGCGAGTTGCAATCGAGATTTCGTTTTGGCATCCTTTGTTCTTTGACGGATCGATATGGTTATGGATTAGTACGTCGAGCTATTGTTGATTATCTTTGTGAGGATTGGTGGCGGATGCGGCGTTGGTTTGAAGGCTGGGTAGATTCTGCAGTCTGAGGAATGGATATTTGGAGATTGGGTTCCTTGCGAGCGGGTTGTTTAGTGTGGAAACATGATTTTCTATGAAAGTCGTTAGCACTGGTGAGAAACATTTTGCGTGTAAGTGTTGATTTTCTACAAGGTTTCTTTGGGAGATCGGTGATGGCGACCGGTGATTAATTGTCAGTGTCTTAAGTGGGGGAGAATTAGAGATCCCCCGGATGATCATTGGGTCTGAGAGGTTGTCTAGCTGCTTGGAGAAATTCAGCGATATTTCTATCAGTCGGGAGCAAGCTCGTATGGGTGAGTAACAGGCGTGCGGGGCGGAATACAGACCTGGAGCAGTTGATTGCGGAAGGCATGGGAGCAGGCCGGGATCGAGGATGTATGATGGAGATAGAGTTCGGAACCCCTAGAGGGCTAGAACAGTATGCACGGGAGGATTTCCCGAGGGGATAGTTCGGAATGATGAATGTTAGTTGAGCGGTCCGGATAGACTGAAGGCCGGTAGGCGTACCAGTCAGGCCGAAGGCTCGGAGGACGGTCCAGTCAGATTGGCTGAAGGTTCTGAGAGTGGTCCAGATTGGCTGAAGGCCTGGGGAGGCGGTCCAGTCATGCTGAAGACTCTGCGAGTATTGTTGGATCGGTTCGAGGTTATGGGTTGCGTATGGTGCAGTGGGATTACATTGGAAGGTCTGGCCCCGGGTAGCAATTTTGAGCAGTGAAGGTAGTGCATGGGCTTGAAAGTCCCTGCAATGAGAGTCAGCGTAGTGGTGATGCATGGATGTCGGGTACGCTTTAAAGAGGTAGTGTAGCGTAGGATGAGCACCTTAGCGCCTGTCATGGTGACTGGGCGGACGAGTGGTTTCCTTGGTAAGGAAAGAGGGAGGAATGAAATTCCAAAAGGGAGTGCGAATTCACGGAAGTGAAAGCGGCAGTGTAGAGTTATGATTGGAGTGGTCCGTCGATGGTCTTTGAGTAGTGTGTTGCGGCGGTAGAATAAAAGCTCATTCGACAGATATGTTGCTCTGGGTGCGGAGGGAATACCGCAGCGTAGAGCCAGGGAGAGGGGTTCGGAAGGGATACAGAGAAAGAGTCTTGGACTCTCAGTGAGATTCTGATCAGGATCTTGGGTATGTATCAGCGGTTCATCCTGGAAGGATGTTTGAGGATATCATCAGTGTATCAGGTTATCCAAACCTAAGGGTGCTAGAGCTAGATCAGCATGTGTGTGTGATTGCGAGAGGAGAACTCGGGGGAGTTGCTCCGAAATGGAAGAATGGGTCTTTCGGAAGACATGGGATGGATAGAGTGGAATTCGGATCGGGGATCCGATGGTTCGTGGCTTTATAGCCATATGAGTCAAGTGAAAGATGAGAATTGGAGCAGTAAGGCATCATGGGTAATTCTCTGTTGTTGAGTGCGGATTATCGGAGGGTACAGCTGGTGCCGGTTTGAGTAGGTGGTGGGGACACCGTATGGAAGGAGAAAGTGAGCTTCTGGTTTCTATGATTGTACCTTGAGGGACTTGGTTCGGTCAAGGTCAGGTGGCGCGTCGTGGGAAGTAATTTGAAGATGAGATGTCGTAGGCTTCGAGGACGAAGCCTAATCTAAGTGGGGGAGAATTGTAACATCTCGGAATCGCAAGAGTAGAGTTGAAGGGCTGAAAGTGTAAGTTTTAGAGGGTGACTCGGCGAGTCCATGGATAGACTCAGCGAGTCAGGTCGCAACTATGGTCGCGTATCAAGTGGCCTACTCGGCGAGTCCAAAGATGGACTCGGCGAGTAGGTGTTGTATGGAGAAAACCCTAATTTTCGGGGTTGAGCCCTATATAAAGAGCATTATACCCCTCCACAGCCTCCCTTATTCCCCCCTTGAGTTCCAGAAACCCTAAATTCGTGGAGAGTCCATTTGTGGAGCAAATTAGAGCTTGGAGAGGTGTTGATTGAAGGAATCTTGAAGGAGAAGTGGCTTGGATCAAAGGGCTTTGCTTGGATTCGAGTTTGGTTGCTATTGAGGCACCTTTTGGAGGTAACACTTTCGTTCTCGGGCTGTATCTTCCTAGTTTCTCATTTTGGGGTTGTGTGGGGTGCTTTGTTGTGTGACATTTTGTTGTTGGAGGATGGATCTGAGGTTGCTACCTCAGATCTGGAGTGGAGAAGACCTTAAGAGCATTAAAGCCCCTGTTCTTGTGTTGTTAATGAAGCTACCATGTCCCAAACCTTGGTTCTAAGGTGAATAAGGCTTAGATCTCTTTAGATTCACGTAAAGTTTGCCACTTTACGTGATGGATGGATTGTAGGAGGTTGGATCTATGTTTTGGATCAATTGCATGGCCTGAGATGCTTCTGTATGGATTCAGACCGGTGGTACTCGACGAGTCACATGGGTGGACTCGACGAGTTGCTTGAAGATGGCCTGGAACTCGACGAGTTGGAAGAACAACTCGGCGAGTAGGTTGAAGATAGCCTTGGACTCGACGAGTCCATTTGGACTCGGCGAGTCTTGTCGAGGAAGTCCCAATATTTCCGGTTGAGTCGATGAATCGGTGAGTCAAGGGATGACTCGGTGAGTTGGGTGCGAGTGGACTCAAAGTTGCTGGACTCGACGAGTCTTGGGGTGACTCGGCGAGTTGGGTCGCTGATTGAAGGAAGTTCTGAACATATGGACTCGGCGAGTCATCGGGTTGACTCGGCGAGTAGGGTCAGTCAGGGGTTAACTTTGACTTGTCCAAGGTTGACCAGTTGTCTTCCAGGGGTATTTTGGTAATTAAGGGTATTTATTGAGTTGTATGTTTTGATGTTCAGTGGAGGAGTTCGTGTCCGAGTTCGGAGCAGCGGGATCTTATCTTTTCAGCCGACAGTTTCGAGGTGAGTTATCCTCACTATATCAACAGGGTCTAAGGCACCAAGGCCGGCCCTTTATTGGATTGAGATTCGGATATGGTTATTATGTTATTGTTTGATGTGTCTGCATCCTGGTAGTTAGGATGGTACATGCTAGGAGACCTTGTTAAGGTTAGTTTTCCAATATACAGAGTGATGCTATGCTAATGACCGGTTAGGTCGGTAACCCGGTTAGGGTAATGATATGCTATGTGACCTGCTTGCTCGGTTGTTGTCTATGACTGTTATATGAATGTATGTTTTGTGCACATGGTTGTTTGGACTGGAGATGGGTTGAGGCGGGTCCTGCTTTGTGCTGTAGGCCAAGATACCCAGGGCGGACCGGTTGTTCCGAAGGCCCAGCGAGCGGTCCGGATAGGCTGTAGGCCCCACGAGGGCGGACCAGACGTGTCGAGGCTCAGAGAGTGGACCAGGCCGACTGAAGGCCCGATGCGGGCGGACCAGTCACACTGTAGACTCAGAGAGTGGACCGGGTGGGTTGAAGGCCCGATGCGGGCGGACCAACCCCACTGTAGACTCGAAGGACATGACTAGACCTGGAGGATGGATCCGGTGGACTGAAGGCCCGATACGGCGGACCAGTCACACAGTTGACCCGATATGTATGGCTGTTCTATGTTCTGTTATGTTATGTATGTTTTATATGTTTTGGACCGGAAGGTCGCAGCCTGGATAGGCGTATGTGTGGTTGGTATTTTGGGGGTATCTCACTAAGCTTTCGGGCTTACAGTTGTGGTTTAATGTTTTTCAGGTTCTTCAGGAGACCGTGGCAAGGCGAAGGCGCGATCGTACCGCTCCTCATGATTTTGTAGTAATGTGATTCTGGGAATACTCTAATAATTTGTATTGAAAACCTTTTTGTAAACATTTTAATGAAAAATCGGGTTGTTTTGAAAATTTTAAATTGGTTGTATTTTTCGGATGTTACAAATTAACTGAAACCAATTATACTACTTGGTCTACTATGATTGAAATTGTTTTGAGAGCATATGGACATTGGGATGCAATAACCAAAGATGCAGTTGATGGGAAGAAGAATTATACCACTAAAGGCATAATTTTTCAAACCCTCCCAGAGAATGTTCTTTTACAGGTTGCTAAACACAAGAATGCAAAAGATGTTTGGGAATCAATCAAGGTTAGGTATATTGGAGCTGAACGAATGCAAAAAGCAAGGCTGCAAACCTTAAGAAATGAATTGGAGATGCTTAAGATGAAGGACAATGAGTCAATCAATGACTTTTCGGGAAAAATAAGTGGTATTGTTGCCAAGTTCAAAAGTCTTGGTTCAACTCTTTAAGAAGAGGTGATTGTAAGGAAGTTTCTCAATTCCGTTCCAAAGAAGTACTTGCCAATAGTAGCTCCAATCGAACAATATTCTGACCTTCAAACTATGACATTTGAAGAAGCTGTTGGAAGGGTCGAAGCCTATGAAGAAAGGCTTCAAAGTCATGAAGAAAAGGAGGAAGAGCAAGATCAACTCATGATGGCAAGTGAACAAAGACATGGTGATAGTAGTGGACATGGAAGAGGACGTGAAAAGAACCTTGAAAGAGGTGGAAGAGGCCGAGGAAGAGGAAAAGGTCGAGGTGATAAGAGTGGAATTCGATGTTATGATTGTGGAGACTTTGGGCACTTTAGCTATGAGTGCACTAAGTGGAATGAACAAGACAAAGAAGAAAACTTAATTGAAGATGAAGAACCAGCATTGCTTTGATGGAAACCAAATCAAGATTAAGGGGGTGAATGTTGGTATTTTAACCTTGAAAGGTTTATTTAATTAGTATTTTTTTTTTGTTAGTTAGTAAAAATAAATTGAATAGGTCTTGAATGGGTCATATGGACCAAGTATTAGTGCTGGAAAATGGGAACACGTGGGCTTATAGTTCCTTTGTTTGAGTTTGATTTGTTTTAGTTCCGTTAGGATATGTAGGCTATAAAAGCCTCTTTATTTTCCGAATAATAGAAGTGGTACTTTTGAGTTGATAAACAATTATTCTTCTTCTTCATTTCTCACATAACATAACAGAGGTATGGTATATTACATTGACTAGGTTATAACCCGTGGAAACCACGGTTACACAAAAAAATAAATTTTTATAATAAAAAATCATAATTATTAATCAACTATAATAAAGAATTGAATATAAACAACTTATCATAGTCCTTGGTGATTTTATTACAACTTATAGGGACACCAAAATATGATAATGAGTATGCTAAAGCAGATGTAGCAATTTCTAGAGATGAACACCGGAACTGGGTGCCAACTTTCGGAACCGGAACCGCTTTGGAACCGTCGGTTCCGAAATCGGAACCGACTTAAGTGGTTCCGGTTCTGGTTTTCATTTTTACGATTCTGGTTGTCATTGAATTTTATTTAATGTCAACCAAAACATGTTAAAAACTCAAACCTGTGAAGGTTTGGGACACCAAGATGTATAATAAATAAATATAATGATATAGAGATAATTACGTTCAAAATCATTGTAGGTGTATTAATTATTATACAAAAAACAGCAAGAAGAATCGCCAACTAAGATACGTTGATTACAAAATAAAAATAAGCAAATTTTAATTAAACATACCAATATAATGTCATAAAATACCGGTAGATAACATGTTAAAATTATCATTTTAAAGACTTTGAAGTATAATCCAATTAACAATGAAAATCATGTATTAAATTACCCTAAAAATAAAACGCTTAGTAGAAACTACCAATTTTGCTTAACATTTCTGACAATCAAAAAAACAATTCATTCAATCCAGCTAATGATATCTTCAAATGTAATGCCCACATAAAGCTATCATCTAAAAACAACATAAAAGTTTGTCTAACCCAACCAAATACCAAAAGTTTTGTTGGCAACTACACATATCTCTAGTTAAATAGATACTTGGTATGCTCCTAGCTATATGGAACCTTACTGCAATGCGTCTTCCAATACTTCCAATATTTGCATCAAGATCATTATTATTACTAATGTTGTCTTTTGAAAAAGGCATATCGAATGGATGTTGCTCACATACCATGATAATAGCAACATACCTTAATTATGTGCAATATATATTATGTTCTGGTACCCATCTTTCAGCTAAAAGAATTTTATAATGCAAACCAACATCAACATCATATATACAATCATAGAATTTGCCACTTTCCATCTCTTTCATACAAAATCAAAACATTTCAAGCATATCAATAGTTGTACTTATTAAAAATGATGCATGCAAGATTCTATATAATAATTGTGTTCAAGTGCATACTCGTTTTATGGAAGTATATCATAGCAATAACAACCCAAGGGTTATCAACTTATCATTAACAACCATCTCTTCATTCAAGTAGCATACAAAGCCCCCTATTCAACAAAGGACTCGTTTAATTAATAGCGAAAGATAAATCTTTTGCCATTTCTAGATTACACAAGAAGAATAGTTGCTCAAAATAACAATAAGATTTATAAAATTTACACATAGAAGAAAGTATAACCTTATAATCAACATTAACATGAATGTTGAATGCTATAATCGAAAAAAATGAAAGTAAAATGATATAATTGACATTAAAATGAAAGTTGAATGTTATAATTGAAAGAAATGAAAGTAAAATGCTATAATCAACACTAACATGAAAGTTAAATGCTATATTTGACAAAAATTGAAAAATAATCGACATTAACATTAAATCTGAATGCTATAATTGAAAAAAGAAAATGAAAAGTAAAACGATACAATTGACATTAACATGGAAGTTGAATGCCATAATAGAAAAAAACGAAAGTAAAAACGATATAATCGACACTAAAGATTTTTATAAGGATATTTCCCAGTAGGAATAACAAAATTAAAAAACACCAATAAGGTTAAAAATTGATAAAAAAAAAAAATTAAAATTATTTATATTATTTTTGTGCATCTGATATAGAATGTAAAGGACCAGACCAAGAACCCTATAAGAAACCGTATATAATTTCACTTTTTTCCAAGTGATTATGAAGAATGTAATAAATTAACAGAGTACATAAATATGAAAAATGCATGCCTGTCTTGAATATGTAAGTCTAGACCACATCTTATTTCACTTATTTTGTTCCTGCATAAACACTTTGTGAGTAAAAGAATATAACAATAAATACCATAATAACCCTCTAAGTAATCTCTTACTAAGAGCCTTAGATACTCACTTGGTACGAATACAAGAAGGATTTAAGATTCCAGAGTTCAAGTAATCCCTTTAAAAGCCTAAATCTCTAATATATACAAATTTAATAAAAAACATATATGCAATTGATTCGATTTTAGAGTTAATACTTTCATCTTTACTAACCAATTTCAATGGAAAACCTCGAATATAATTTTCATAAAACTAAAAACTACTGACAATCACCACAATGAAAAGACAGAGATGAAAAACATATTTAGAGCCAACGTGAGCTTCGATACAAAGTGGGTGTTTCCAGAAACACGTCTACAACCACCAACAACAATGGGAAGTATTAACAGCAGTGACCATAATAGATAAAAAGATTACCAAGAAAATGAGCTTGTGTTGACCGATTAATGAGATGATCGAATAGATGAAATAGAGATCCTACAATCACTTGCCAAAGAACGCCCTTTATACCATAAACCCAAAATACCCCCAAAAAAAAATTCAAGAACAATCTCATTTGGGAAATCCAAAAATAATGTCGATCACCTTAATTTTTCTTCAATCTACTACCGGTGGGGTAGCAATCGAGGATCTCTAATTCGAAAATAAACAATTATTGAGGAGAAATATACGATCCAATCACTAAAAAGCAAAAAAAAGAAGACGATAGATATATTGAAACTTCAATATCAGTGTGAGAAAACATGGTTAATTTAGATGGGGGAGGTAAGGAAGACGATGATACCACTTACAAGGGAAAATTGGAAAGAGTGAGATGTAAAGCAAAGGAGAAAGAGAGTACACTATACTTGTATAAAGCGTTAGAAAAAAAAAATAAACAACCATCAGTAGAAAATATGAACCTTTTAGGGCTCAAATAGAAAAAATATATATATATATCTGACTAACCTTTGCTGATTTCATCATGCAAGAAGAAAGTATGACGGTTCTTGTTCCCTTAGAAAGACAATTAGTGGCGATGTCTAGGGCTTCTAGAAAAAAAAAAAAAAAAAAAAAAAAGATGGCGAAGTAAGCTCTTCCCATTTGATTATGTTTCTACCATGAAGTAGGTGAATCAAAAAGCTCAGTGAGATACCCGAATTAGAGGAACATATGGTAGAGATATGGAAGATGGGGTATTTAAATTTCCAATTCTGAATCCTTGTCTAAATAGCTGGAACAAAAATCACGCAATAGTTGTTGTTGGTCCTGATTTGTAGGAACAAATTATGGAGAATGAAATAGGCGGGAATTATATCGCGCCACTTGGCAAAACAGAGATGTAGAAATAAAACAGAGACGTAGAAATAAAACACGTGGCATCTTTAACAGTCTTTTGTGGCATCTTTAAGAGTCTTTTATTAGAAGAGAAAAAGATTCTTTTGTGGCATCTTTAAGAGTCTTTTATTATTTATCAGAAGAGAAGATTATTGTGAATATAAATGGCCTGTTTCCAACAAGCCCACTTGCCATATATTTGGGGCAAACCCTAAATCTCCTGCCATTTATCCTTTGTCCATGATGGAGAGGTTGATGTATTTTAAGAGTAAAAACAAGTATTTCACATAAATAATCAAAGCTACAATATTTCCATTTTTAGAAAGATTCCAATGCAAATCATCTAAAGGACACATTTTAAGTATTTAAATATTAATCAAAGAATTCCATAAACTACATAGTACATACCAACTTCAAATGTCAATAATGAAAAACCAACACAAAAACATGCTATAAAACATAACAAAAAAAGATAATTTTAATGAGTATAATATAATAAATATATAAGGCGCAAGCAAAGCAATGAGAATGCAAGACTAATAAATAGGCAAATAGCTTTTTCACCGGCAAAGCTGCTCTACGGCCGCCACAATTTGTGGCGGCTGAACCACCGTCCACTCCTCTAAAGTCCCTGCATACGGTGTCGGCACGTCCTGCGATGACAAACAAACAATCGGTGCATCCAAATAATCATGAAAATTTTCAGTAATCGCCGCCGTCAAACTAGCCCCAATTCCACCGGTTCTCATGCATTCCTCCACAATCAACACCCGATGAGTCTTTTTAATCGAATTCCCAATCGTATAAAGATCAAACGGCTTCAACGACCTGATATCAATCACTTCAGGATCATAACCCTTGTTGACCAAAGTCTTCGCAGCCTGCATCACATGATACCTCATTCTTGAATAGGTCAAAATCGTCACATGTTCACCTGGTCTCACCATTTCAGCTTCTTCTAAACTCAAAACATATTCTTCATCTGGAATCCTTTCTTTCAGATTGTATAATAAAACATGTTCAAAAAGTATCACAGGGTTGTCGCTTCGAATAGCTGCTTTCATTAGTCCTTTTGCGTTGTAAGGAGTTGAGCATGCCACCATTTGGATTCCGGGGATGGATTGGAAATATGATTCCAGTCTTTGGGAGTGTTCCGCTCCAAGCTGCCGCCCGACTCCGCCAGGGCCTCTGATCACCACTGGAATCTTGAATTGACCACCGGAGGTGTAGTGGAGCATGCCACAGTTGTTGGAGATTTGGTTGAAAGCGAGGAGGAGGAATCCCATGTTCATACCTTCGATGATGGGGCGTAATCCGGTCATGGCTGCTCCGATTCCCATTCCGGTGAAGGAGTTCTCTGCTATGGGGGTGTCGAGGACTCTTAGGTCACCGTATTTATCTGCAAGTCCTTTTGTTACTTTGTATGAACCTCCGTAATGGCCTACGTCTTCTCCCATGACACATACACGAGCATCTCTTTCCATTTCTTCTTCTAGACCTTCTCGGAGAGCTTCAAAGAGTAGTAATTCATGGCTGTAGAAGAAAATATTGTTTGATTATGAGTTATGGAATTATATCGCCTCGTATTCCAAAGAAATGTGATTAGGATGTATAGATCTGAAGGAACATGCTTACCCGGGTTTGGATGCAGTTGATGCTGCTGGATTATCAGACTTTGTCTACATTACATACACGATAGAATAGTTTATCAGATAGATCAGATAGAAGTATAGAACAAACACAGATACGTAAAAAATTGAGTAAAAAAGATACTCACTGCAACAGCGTTTGTAACCAAATGGTCTGCTCTGCCATCTGTCCTGTTCGAACCACTGTTCATCTTCGCACCAGATCTCACAGCAACAAAACTCGTTTTCCTCTCTGAAATTCAAGCAATAAGCTATACAGATCAGTAAATTTTGATTATAATCCACGAAAACCTCAAAAAATTGAAATACTAAGACAGGAAATAACCTAACTGGAATCAATCAAATGCAATTGAACCTAAAAAACATCAATCAATAAAATCAAAGCAATTGAAATCAATTCTACAAACCTGGAAGAGATCTGCGAGTAGAGAACTGGAATTTCTTGGTGTCGAATGAGGTAGATGACGAGAGCGCTGTTGCAGCTCCGACTCCTTGAAAAATCGAAGCCATTGTCTTCAAGATTTGAAGATGAAACTAGTGCTTGCAAAAAGATCTATTGGTAAGCAAACTCGGAAAGAATACCAACTTCACTCTATAGTGTGTGGGGGAGCAGCGGCGGAGGAATCGAGGAAGCTCTCTGTGGCGAAGCGTGTGTCGATTTAGTGGGTGTTTGTTGCAGAAGAATTGGGGCTTCGGAGTCGGACTTTGATTTTAACGCCGGTTCGCCTACAGCGGGTGTACATGATAAGAAATGTTCCTCCTAATCTTAATAGGACACGTGTCATTAGAAATATTATGTACACTGGTAGAATAATTTTTATCTACGTGGATGTATATGAGTAGTTGGATCATTGGATGCATCTATGCCAAAAATAAATTAATTTTAATTTTAAAAAATCAAGGCTTTTGAGTCAAACTTGTTTGGTCACCAATAGATTGATAGCAAAACCGATGGTTTTATACGACTTGGAAACGAGTTGAATTAATTTTTTTGTTTATGTTTTGATTTTGTATAAGTAATATAGTAAAGATAGTATAGATAACTTTAGCTATAATTTAATTGTTTGGTTGAAACTACTAAAAGTCTAAAACGTGTATAGATTAGAATCGGAGGTTGTCTTTTTATTGTTATTGATATAACGTAATGTTATCCTTTCTTTTATATATATATTAGAAAAGTTTTGAGGTTCGTGCTAAGCACGACCCACGGAAGGTAATTTGGGTATTTCTTTTAACGGCATCTAAAGTATATTGTTCTAATAACCAAAAATGTGATAGTACAATGTTGTAAATGGGTGGATTTTCAATGTAAAATGCATGAATCATAAAATGAAAGTGGAAGTAAATGCTTATAATCAATAATAATCAACAAGTATATTACTATCATTGGTGAAGAATTATAAGTACATTGCTATCACGATCAACTTCACCTGTTTTGTATTCTTCCTTTTGTAGTTAGGAACAAACTGTATCATAAGTATCTTTGCACACATATCAATCGTATAAGGATTCATAATTATTAATACTAACAGAGTCTAATATTATGCACAAATATAAAAAAGGTATAGAATTACATGACCAAAAGAAGTTCAACGTGATACATATCATAATTAATGACATAATAAACAAGCATATTTGGATTTATTGACATAAAAATAAACCAATATCATGACCTAATGAAGATAATAATGTGCATAATTTTGCTACATTGGCACTCTCACAAAATGATAGTCTAGTATGATTGGTTAAAAAAACCATATGATGTTCATAGCCAAGAAAAAAAAAGATATCATAATTAAATCCAATAACAAACATACACTTTCAATAAGCTACATTGCCTGGTCTTTTGCTGATTCTCCATCAGTGTAATACAAAGAACCAATGAAATTGCTAAACCTGTCAACACTCGCATGAACTATTTGGAGTCTGTAAATAAAATATTAAGTGATGTCTTAAAAACAGTTTTTCGTGGTGGGAGTGACTTAAATTTACTGAAATGAACTGAAAAATACAATTCTACAATTGGCTAGATTTTATAGAATAGGTAAGAAAATTAAATTACATTGCAATTACAGGTAAAAACTAAAGTACATATCTATCAACACAGTCAAGCTGTTACTTTGGCAAAATCAATAGAAATTCCAGCTACAATACTTTTCACGTGAACTTAAGATATACGTTAAAAGTTCTTTTAAAAAATCAAAAACTTGCAATATCTTTGATGTTCAACCACCACTAGCTAATTTGCTACTTCACTGGGGTGGCTGGATCATTTTAAGAAATGCTTTATCTTTGAATATTTTTTGCTACTTCACTGGGGTGGCTGGATCATTTTAAGAAATGCTTTATCTTCGAATATTTTTTTATAGATGTCATATCTTTATAGTGGCGTTTTGCTTAAATCAGCACAAACGCACAATTAAGTATGCATAAACATGCAAGTTCGGTCTCTTTTAGACCATCTCAAGTTCGGTCGCTTTTAGACCATCACAATATCATCATTGAGTTTGAATTTTGATTGCTTATTTAGTCCCCTCTATTAAAATCATTAGAAATGGCTGTTAAATATTTGTTAAAAGATATTTTACCCTTTTTATATATGACAGGGACCATTTTTGTATTTTACTCTAAAATAAATAATCAAGAATAGACGAATTCTAACCAAAAATACTGGATTTATTGAATATGATGGATGTATTAGCTTGGCTTCCATCATACCATATGGTGATAGCTTCAATATAAACAATGTAAACTCATTAAATGAAATTCCAAATTTTCCACTCGCCATGTACCCGTTCTTATAGAACTCTGACTCTCAAGTAGAGTACACTTAAATAGATGTAAAGAGCATATCGGGAAAAACTTAGAGACGTTGTTGACACCATTTTTCATAGTGAGTACCAGAAAAGGATCCGCTTTACCCATTAGATATGTGGGTGGTAATCATAAGCCGATATTACTATCACAGATAACGCTCTTATTCTACTTACCACTATTCTTTATTCATCAAGTAAATCATCATTTTAATGCCTAAATCCTATTTTATAACTTTTTTCCAACAAGTAAATGGGTTAATAAACTCATTTCTGACACCATCTAGGTGATATTACAACTCTAAGTGCACCCCCTTTGTCTTCATTGTCTATGTGGACCTCCAAATCTTTTAAAATTTCAACCACACATCCTCCAATTTACCAGTGACAAGTTCAGTCAACTTCACTTGACCACATGCTAAGGATCGTTATATAGGTACCTGGAATGGTTAATAGTAAAAAGACAATATTAGAATATACACCGTATTGAAATGTAATTAAGTCCACCATGGTCCATATTAGAATTTAACTAACAAAAATATCCTTTGTATGTGTGAGTGAAAGCAAATAATCTAGGGAAATGAAAACTAAAACAAAAAACTTACAAGAACTTATCAATTGGCAAAATTCACAGATGAAAATTTATACACCTACATAGTCTAACGTTTGTCCTTATGCTTTATTAAATGGAATTGTGAAGAGCATACTTTGATTGGAAATTGCATTCTTTTGAATGGAACTATGTATTCTTCATATGTGGGTAATATATACTTGATTATGTCTCTGTTCATCATGTAGTTATTTCCTCTTATCATAATTCAGTTTTTTCAGGTAGATGGCAGAGAATCTAAGTATTTTATAAGTTTGGCTTGTTATTTTGTAACTGTATTTTACTCACAAGACTTGGCAGATACTCAAATTATTAGACTTGGTATTTCCCTTTAGTAAGATGGTCTATAATTAAGATAAATCTATAATTTACAATCATGTGATTTAAGCTCTTCCTAATGACCACACTCCAGGTGCCTTCAAGAACAGTATTAAATTTTGAATATGGGCAATTTACTTTAATTCTAACCTACACTTACAATGTTTTAACCCACAAAACTATCCATTGATGACTTATGTAATTCGATTAATTTCGAACCTAATGGGCATCAATTTAATATGATTGTTAGGAACATTTTTACTGAAGTTGGTTGATCCCTTGATAATAATCAGATGTCATTGGCTCATTGCAATCGTTGGCTATTTAAAAGTACAGTAGTGTTGAGATAAAAGTCTTTTTTTTGGAATATGTAGGGTGATTGTGGCATGTTGAACTTCATACTTTAAGAATATGTTGTTGTAATGGGTTTTGTTCTGTAATAATTATGCTATGAAACTAATATTGGCTATATAATAGACTCCAAATGAAATTGTTAGGTGTGGGTATGTTAAAATTGTAAGTATTAGTATATTGTAACTTGTAAGTATCAATATATGAATGATTCATTCATCTTCTATATGCAAAACCTTATGCAGAAATAATGGATAGGTAAACAGGTTAGCCCTCTTATATATCTACCAATTTGATATTACATGGTTTCATCGATTTTAAGGGTTTTAATTAAAATTTCAAATCACAATATATATACTTGTGAATATTTATTGAAATGCAATAAAGTCACTAAAAGATAAACTTTACCTTCTTCACTAAGTTCATTTGTAATTACACACAAATATGCACTCTTTTCATACATTTCACCCTTCTCTTCTTCATTTGGTGCAACAATTGCCTCACGAAGCATCTGTAGATGGTAAATAAGAAGAAATCCAATTAACGAAATCCATATCAAATTATCTCAAGAACAATTAGTTATAAAGATTATAGAGCAAAGAAACACATTTGTCATTTGGGTAGTGAATCAAACCTAAGTGAAATTGAAGTTTTCAGCAGTGCATAAAGATAGTAAAATCATTACATCTTCAAGCCCTAGTCATTAATTGTTCTATATAGAATGCATATAACATGATTATACAAACAACTCCAATTGGTAGTTTCATCTTGAATCTGCAAAGTGCCCAAGTCCCCATATATATTGCATATTTGCATGATTATAGACTTGCCTGACACTTAATCATGAAATACCTCTCTGCCCATACTGCCCCAACACGAAAAACCCATAACTACCCCTAAAAATAGATACAATGAAATTAGGGCTAAGAAAAAAAACAAATTAGGGCTAGAATACTCATAATTAGGGGAAGAGAGAGAGAGAGAGAGAGAGAGAGAGAGAGTCAAACGCTGACGCATATACCTTGTTCACTTCAAATTACCAACTATAAGAAAACAATACGATGAATGCAATAGAGAGGTGCTTGGTGAAGGGTCGGAATTTGAGTCTGACGAAGGAATTGGAGTTCGCTGGAAGAAGAGAGAAGAATGTGGTATAGGGTGGGCATTAGGAGAACCAGGGAAGAGGCGATGGACATATAATGGGTTGTAGTTTTCCCGTAATAGGAAATTGGAGTTATCTTGACCCAAAATCACGATCCACCGGAGAAATATACTTCACCTTCAACATCCCATATGTTTTGCTCTAACTTTTCATACACACGCAGGGTTTAATGGGTTTTGTAGAAGAGAAAAGCATATTGGGATATAGGTGTTCGGGCGGATGATGGAAGCGGTGGGATACATGTTTTGAATCGACACCACCTATAAAGCGGTGGAGAGAACAGGTGTGATGGTTGAGGCGCCAATAGTCGGACATTTTCTTGAAGAATAAGTCGGTGTTTTGATTAACGAAGAACGGGGATCGGTGGATGAATTAAGAGGAAGAGTTTTTTAGTGCATAGGGGGTGTTTGGCTTGGCTTTTCATGGAGCAAAAGTCCTTTTTAGAAAAATCACAAAAAGTCAGGTTTTTCTGACTTTTCCAAAAAATTCATTTTTACTTGTATCCAAATCCTAAAGTAACTTCTAAAATGCATTTCCCAAACATCTTTTGCTTTCTATCTTTTCCTAAAAGAACTTTTGGCTTCTAAAAAGCTAAGCCAAACACCCTCATAATTCCAGAAAGTGAAACGAAATGCGAGTCATATGAAACGACGGTTATGTCCATGGCGTCGCTCAAGAGAAAGGGGACGTGGCATGAAAAGAACCGGCTTAAATTGATGTAGAAGGGGCGACAATAAGAGGGTTTTCATATATAATAATGATATATATATATATATATATATATATATATATATATATATATATATATATATATATATATATATATATATATATATATAGGGTTAGGTTCATTTGAGACCACCTATATTTTGTGAGACCGTGAGACGCATTTTTTTATTTTTTTTTATTTTTTTTATTTTTTTATTTTTTTTATTTTTTTATTTTTTTTAGTTAATAAATTTTCCGAAAATAATATTTAAAAAAAGAATTTTTTGATTTTTCCATTTATTTTGCATTTTAAAATTATTTTTAGAATATGTACAGTGTAATATTCTATTTAGAATATTTCACGTATTTTTCAAAAAAAACTAGAATTTTTTTTTATTATTTTTTTTAAATTTTTTTTAGTTAATTCAAGTTCCGAAAATAATATTTAAAAAAAAGAATTTTTATATTTTTCCATTTATTTTGCATTTTAAAATTATTTTTAGATTTGGTCTCACGGTCTCACAAAATTAGAATGGTCTCAAATAAACCTGAACACACACACACACACACACACACACACACATATATATATATATATATATATATATATATATATATATATATATATATATGTTTAGGTTCATTTGAAACCATTTTAATTTTATGAAACCGTAAGACCAAATCTAAAAATAATTTTAAAATGCAAAACAAATGGAAAAATTCAAAAATTCTTTTTTTAAATATTATTTTCGGGACTTTAATTAACTAAAAAAAATTTAAAAAAATTAAAAAAAATTTTTAAAAAAAATCCGTTTTTTTTGAAAAATAAATGAAATATTCTAATAGAATATTACACTGACATATTCCAAAAAATAATGTTAAAATGCAGAATAAATGGAAAAATCTAAAAAAAAATTAATATTATTTTCGGAACTTGAATTAACTAAATAAAATAAAATTAAATTCTATTTTTTTTGAAAAATATGTGAAATATTCTAATAAAATATTACACTGACATATTCTAAAAAATAATTTTAAAATGCAAAATAAATGGAAAAATCCAAAAAAAATTTTGAATATTATTTTCGGAACTTGAATTAAATAAAAAAATTTTAAAAAAAAATACGTCTCACGGTCTCACAAAATTAGGTCGTCTCACATGAAACTAACCATATATATATATATATATATATATATATATATATATATATATATATATATATATATATATATATATATATATATATATATATATATATAGAGAGAGAGAGAGAGAGAGAGAGAGAGAAGCGGGTTCAATTGAGAAAATAAAAAAGGTTGAGAATGGGGAAATCATTGTCAACCACTCATTTAATCTAATCATAAAAAAGACACGGTGGCAAACTTGTAAATATGTTAATAACCTTCAATCTCAAATATGTATCGATAACAGTTCGTTCATCATCAAAATTTCCTTCCAACCTTGAATAATCATCGAGATTTCTTCAACTAAACCAGAATTTCTTCGCTGTTCATGAAATTGGAATCGGAGTTCTGGACTCACAGTCACAATCGACATTGAAGGACACAGAATCGGTACTCACAAGTTCCCAATCGGATTTTCGGAAATCAAAATCAAAATGAGAAATCGATCGGACATAGGATGTCGCATCTGAAGTCGAAATCGGAAGTATATGATGATTTGGAATTGATAACTTGATGTTTTTAACATTTTTAAAATAGTTAACTTATATGCACTCCAACTGTTTGATGAAATGCATAAACTAAATTACCACGTTATATTTACATATGAATATGTTTTCTCACCTGAATCTGTATATGATTATTAAAACACAAAACAAATATTCAAGTCTGTATGTTACCATATGTGAATAACATATAAAAATTATATATATTTGTCAAAATACCTTCAAATATTCATAAGTGAATATATTCACAAGTGAATATACCTTGTAATATACATATGTGAATATACTGTGTAATATTCATAAGTGAATATATCATCTAATATTCACAAGTGAATATAATATGTAATATTCACATGTGATATACCATGTAATACTGTGTAACATTCACATATGGAATATTATTTAATACTCATAAGTGAATATATCATCTAATATTCACAAGTGAATATACTATGTTAATATTCACAAGTGAATGCATCATCCAATATTAAAATATGAATATATTATGTTTATTATATGATATATTCATATATGAATGATACTTAAATTGTAAAAAAAAAAAAATCATACTTTTTATTCATAAGTGAATAACGAATATACTGTAATAAAATCTGATGCATTTTTATTCACTTATGAATAACAATAGCTGAAAATATTAAAAAAAAATTATTTTATTTTAAAACTATATCAATATGGATGTGTATTTGTAGAGAATAAAAAACCATGATTTTTGGTATAGTTAAAATAACTTTTTGATAAAAATAGCTTCTAAAAATTAAAAAAAAAAAACTAAAAAAACTATGTGTTTGTATATATTAAGGTAATGATTAGCATAAGTTAAAGAAATATGTTTTGTTATAAAACACATATGCATTCCTTTCCCATTTCCGTTGGTACGTTGGAGGCTTTTGCGGTAAAAATAAATGATTGGTTGAGAATGATTCCCCCATTCCCAACCTTTTTTTTCTCAATTGAACCCTCCCCTATATATATATATATATATATATATATATATATATATATATATATATATATATATATATATATATATATATATATATATATATATATATATATATATATATATATATATATATATATATATATATATATTATAATCATCCATTTTTTTTACATAATTTTTTTTTATAGAATAAACCAATTACTCTACATATATTTTAAGGTATCAAAGTCGGTGTATAGCGTTATCATGCCTTAATATATCATTTTCTTTTTTTATGGAGCCTTCATCTATAGAGGGTGTTATTGTATCCAATATTAGTACAATATTATCTCATATATCATACATTTTATGTTTGTTCTTGCTGATAATATCATAGTAGAATACAAGATTAGTTGCAGGGAACGATGAATGGGCCTCGTGCAGAAGAGATTTCGGTTTAAAAACTAAATTCTCACACCAAAATCAAAAAACGTAGATGTGCTAAACAACGTTTGTATTGTATCACACATCTAATGTCAACCTTTCAACAACATCATGCATCGTTCGACGTACTTATTTTCTACCCTGAACACACAAACTGGAAAAAAAAACAATTCGTTAATAACTATTGAAGCCTTGAACATATAAACACCTACCAAAACACATGCTTCAACAACGATCTCGTTAATAAATTATAAAAATCATTTGTCATTGTCTATACATTCAAGAATCAGAGAAAGTGATAGAAAGACATTACGTGGAATACAAATAGGATATTAAATGAAAGTTTTCAATTCGGTCCTAAAGTTTTTGTTGGATTTTTCCAATGGTTTTTGTTATGTTTTTGTATATCCACGGTAGAGGGCATAAGGGGGAGGAACATTCATAGTTTCAGAAGGAATTGAATTATCGACAGCTATTGATATCTGATTTGGTTAAGAGAAGTTTCTTTAAGGTCCACATGAGACATAATAGTTGAAATAATATCTAATTGTTTCATTTGTTGGTATTGGATAGAACTACAAAAAATATTGCAATATACTTCAAAAAAGATCACTTAAAGTATGGGTATGGATGAGCAATTGTCATCACCGTTCAGCATCAGTTTTTATCAAGGGGATCGATTTTCAATTCTTAATATTATCATATATCAGTTTTGGTTCCAAACTGGTTCGGTGTCATCGGTGTCATCAGTTGTTGGTAAAAAACTAGAACTAACCTGGTTTTTTAAAATATTTAGATTAAATGATTTAAAAAATTATCATCTAATAAATCTATAATTAAACCTATTAAAATAAAAGAAATAAAAAATATATAATAATTAAAAGATTGATGACAATTAAAAACATTTATTAAGTTTACATGGATTTTAATGATAAAAGTTGTTTGATTTTTAAATAGAAGTGTCTAAGAGTGTGTTAATTAACAACACTTTTTTTTAGATTTTTTTTAACGTGGATATATATATATATATATATATATATATATATATATATATATATATATATATATATATATATATATATATATATATAGAGGGTTAATTTCAAATGAAAACACTATTTAATGTGACAACGTGAGAACACTACTTTATTTACTATTCTACTATGAATCTACTCATAATAAAAACCTCTTTACACTGCCACATGTCACCCTTTTACACCTACTCTATGCCACGTGTCAATCCATAGAAGCTTTTGGCTTTGCTTTCCCGCCCATTTGAACTCTCCGTAATAATGCACTGTATCCCATAAAATCAGCATTCGTTTAATCCATTCTATTTCTATCCCAAAAAAATAGGCGAACTTTTAGAATTCCATTTACACTCTTTCAAAATCCCATTTTATTTGCAAAGATCATATAAAAAATTCAAGTCTCTTTCTCTCCCAATCAAAGTAATCCATCGTTCTCTCTCAACATACCCTAGCCGTCATAGTCACCACTAGCGTCTTCCAGTGCCTCCACCATCACCTCTGCATCTTCTTCCAGCTGCTGAACCTTCACCATTACACCTGCCTCCAAACGCTTCTCTTCTACGTATAATCTTCCTCCCTCCCATGCCCCCTCTATCAATTTCATAATTTATGATTTATGATTTATGTTTTGGCTATTCTCACAGGATTTTATGTTTTTCATCTTTGAGAATCGACAAACTCTACCACACAGTAAGTCATATCCTTTTACAATGTGTATATTCTATTATTCGTTATGGCTATTTGTGTGAGATTTTCGTGAATCGCCTTTTTCCTTTCATGTATACTTAATTCTTTCTATTTACTATTGATCAAGTATTTTGGTCCAGTTCTCTTGATTTCAATTATTGAGGCGCAGTCGGTCTCATGATTTTGTTTTTATTTAAAATGCTTTAGCTTTTATCATTTTATTGTACACGCACTATATTGTTTTTCTTCCATTGGTTTTTTAACATAACATACTAGAGACTATGGAGGGGAAGCCGCTGATTGAGGCTTTAGATGCCACCGCTGCATTGGATATCAAGAAAATAATGTCCTATTGCTATAATTACACATTATATGTATGACTTACGTTCTTTTTTTCGTACTTTTAAATCTCTTTATGTTAATTTTATCTCCACACTTCTTATAATATATAAAATAAATGTTTCTTACCCATTACCAAGTGCATAGGTTGAAAAAAAAAATTCGAAAGTTGCCTCATTAAAGTATTCAAATACCATTTCAAATGTGGAAAACCATGGCAAGTATTTTGAGAGTTATCTCTTTGGTATGTATTTTCTATATCTTATAGATCCAAGTTACATTTTGATATTATATTAACAAAATAAAATTTGTGGTATTTCTTGGACTCAAGTATTTTCTATAAATTGAGCTTATATTGGTATCCATATCCACTTCAAGTATAGATTTTGTGAATATTACACATTATCCTTTGCGGGTGTGGGCTTTTTGAAATTACAAGGTATTTGTATATTTTTTTTTTCATAATCGTAAATTTTTGACATGCTTGATGCATTTTTAAGACATTATATTTATGTATATTCCATAATGTTGAGGATTAAGATGTGAGTGCTTGGTAAATTAATATTAAATTTCAATAACTTTGGTTGGTATTTTGATTAATATGCTCTTGTAAGATTGTGAAAATTTCAAATTATGTGATATGAAACTGCAACATGAGCATCTGGTTTAGCTACACTAAAATGTATTGTGAATGTTGGACAAAGGCATGTTATTTATGTACGTGAAAGGATTGAACCTATTACAAATAATAAAAAGCTTACATCTATCATGTTTTTATTTGCCAAAAGTTTCAAAGAAATAACAGGGCATGGCCACAACAATTGCTAAAGTTGTTGAAAAGCTTATTGAAATAATCTATCTGTCGACATATTCATGCCTTATTTCATATGAGTTGTAATGTTGTTGGTTACAACTTCAACTATTAAGATTTATGGGGTGTCTACTAGATGTTATATCCTTATTTGTGTTGTGATGCTTTACAACTTAAACTATTAAGATATCTAGGGGTGTTACATTTAAATGACGATAAGGTTATATAAAAACAATTGTTTGCAAATTTATGATTTATTATTACATTTTTTAGTCACTATGTTATTTTATATTGTCTACCGTGTAGTACACGGGTTATAACCTAGTTTAATATGTATAGTATTGTAGTAATTATAATATGAATATATACAATTTTATATTGCTATTCTACTATAAAATTTATATATATATGTGTAGTAAATTAATAAATTTTAATGTGAATGTTAAATATGTGATTGTTCATATATTCGGTGATGAATAATGTCATAAAGTTGTACATACAAAATTTTAATGTGAATTTTAATGTGTGATTATTCGTATATTTGTTGATGAATAATGTCATATCGTTGTATATACAAAATAGATAGTATAATAGTAACATAAAGTAGTGTTCTCGCGTTCTCACATTAAATAGTGTTCTCATTTGAACTTAACCCTATATATATATATATATATATATATATATATATATATATATATATATATATATATATATATATGGTTAGATTATATTGTTTCTAATAACTAATATGTACCAGAATGCACAAATCTGGACCACCGGATGAATAGAATCAACAATCATGATATGAGAGTCTATGACATTACAATAGGATAGCATGTATCATATAATCATATAAATTTCAGCAAAATGGTATTTTGATCAATTAGCCTATTTTAAAAAAGAAAATTTTCGGATTTTAAGGGATCATTAGTTCCCTTATTTTTAAAAAATCTGATTTTTTCAAATTAACTCTAATTAAATTTTAATATTACTTTTAATAATAACCGATTTTATTCTGTCAGAATGACAAAAAGTCAACAATAAACTAGTAAATATATTTGCGGTTTTATTCTTGCATAATATTGTTTCATTTAAAATATTTTTTATATTAAACATGCTTAAAGAATTATACAACATATTATCAAAAATAACATTTTCTAAAGGATACGAATTTTATTTTTTAAGAATTACTATTTACATTCATCCGTAAAGAAAATGACTATAAACAATTATTACAATCATTCTAAAAAAATTATGACTAATAATGGTTTAAGGATTACATTTATTCTTAAAGATTAAAATTGGTTAAAAAAGAAAAAACATCAAAATCTAACAAAAACACTACTCATTACGAAAGAATATTATCGTTCTCTATGTTTTCTTCATTTTCCACATTAATGGCAACCTCTTCAAAACCTAAATTCACAAGGAAAACATAATCAACTTTCAAATAATAAAAAATTTTAGTGCATTAAATAGAATAAAACAATAAATTCTAATAGAATGTAATATACATTCAAATAGAATATAACTATAATTTCTACAAACCAACATTAACAATCATCCCTAAACTTGCAATGTATATTATTCTGGAAGAATGTAATGTTTCATTGTTTATGATGTTATTCCATAATAATTGAGACCAATAACAAGAATATAAACCAATTTTATTCTTACATAATTGGTTACGATAATTCACTGCTTAAGTTAACAAGGAAATCAAGATTGTATTCTGATAAAATTAGAATTCGATATTCCATTCTAGCAGAATGATCGACATCAAGATGCGTTAAAAAAACCTAGCTTTCAACTATGCATTTTATCGAACATGTGGTGTGCTTCTTCAGTTTCTTCAAAAATAATTAGAGAGAGTCTTACCAATTCAGTTTCTTGGTGGTCGGGAACTGGAGATACAACTAAAAAACATGTTATGATTCGTACAAGAGCATAGCAATATTCATATATTCATATTCGAAGAGGGAAAGTATTAAATACATGGTAGATTGGGGCGCACAATCGAGCAACTGCATTAGGGCCACGATAGTACTTCGTCAAGATGACTGACCACTCAACGCAATCAAACATGAGATCCAAATCTGGGACCTTTCCATTAGCTTCTAACAAGCGTATGGAAAGCAAGAGGCCAACGAACATGAAGATGGGGAAGAAGAGTAGTCAAATAAAGGATTTAGAAGTTGTTGTCATGATGGCGGATAATAGGCCGACAGTGGTACTCGGATCTACTCATAATAAAAACCTCTTTACACTACCACATGTCACCCTTTTACACCTACTCTATGCCACGTGTCAATCCAGAGAAGCTTTTGGCTTTGCTTTCCCGCCCATTTGAACTCTCCGTTATAATGCACTGTATCCCATAAAATCAGCATTCGTTTAATCCATTCTATTTCTATCCCAAAAAAATAGGCGAACTTTTAGAATTCCATTTACACTCTTTCAAAATCCCATTTTATTTGCAAAGATCATATCAAAAATTCAAGTCTCTTTCTCTCCCAATCAAAGTAATCCATCGTTCTCTCTCAACATACCCTAGCCGTCATAGTCACCACTAGCGTCTTCCAGTGCCTCCACCATCACCTCTGCATCTTCTTCCAGCGGCTGAACCTTCACCATTACACCTGCCTCCAAACGCTTCTCTTCTACGTATAATCTTCCTCCCTCCCATGCCCCCTCTATCAATTTCATAATTTATGATTTATGATTTATGTTTTGGCTATTCTCACAGGATTTTATGTTTTTCATCTTTGAGAATCGACAAACTCTACCACACAGTAAGTCATATCCTTTTACAATGTGTATATTCTATTATTCGTTATGGCTATTTGTGTGAGATTTTCGTGAATCGCCTTTTTCCTTTCATGTATACTTAATTCTTTCTATTTACTATTGATCAAGTATTTTGGTCCAGTTCTCTTGATTTCAATTATTGAGGCGCAGTCGGTCTCATGATTTTGTTTTTATTTAAAATGCTTTAGCTTTTATCATTTTATTGTACACACACTATATTTTTTTCTTCCATTGGTTTTTTAACATAACATACTAGAGACTATGGAGGGGAAGCCGCTGATTGAGGCTTTAGATGCCACCGCTGCATTGGATATCAAGAAAATAATGTCCTATTGCTATAATTACACATTATATGTATGACTTACGTTCTTTTTTTCGTACTTTTAAATCTCTTTATGTTAATTTTATCTCCACACTTCTTATAATATATAAAATAAATGTTTCTTACCCATTACCAAGTGCATAGGTTGAAAAAAAATTCGAAAGTTGCCTCATTAAAGTATTCAAATACCATTTCAAACGTGGAAAACCATGGCAAGTATTTTGAGAGTTATCTCTTTGGTATGTATTTTCTATATCTTATAGATCCAAGTTACATTTTGATATTATATTAACAAAATAAAATTTGTGGTATTTCTTGGACTCAAGTATTTTCTATAAATTGAGCTTATATTGGTATCCATATCCACTTCAAGTATAGATTTTGTGAATATTACACATTATCCTTTGCGGGTGTGGGCTTTTTGAAATTACAAGGTATTTGTATATTTTTTTTTTCATAAGTAAATTTTTGACATGCTTGATGATTTTTAAGACATTATATTTATGTATATTCCATAATGTTGAGGATTAAGATGTGAGTGCTTGGTAAATTAATATTAAATTTCAATAACTTTGGTTGGTATTTTGATTAATATGCTCTTGTAAGATTGTGAAAATTTCAAATTATGTGATATGAAACTGCAACATGAGCATCTGGTTTAGCTACACTAAAATGTATTGTGAATGTTGGACAAAGGCATGTTATTTATGTACGTGAAAGGATTGAACCTATTACAAATAATAAAAAGCTTACATCTATCATGTTTTTATTTGCCAAAAGTTTCAAAGAAATAACAGGGCATGGCCACAACAATTGCTAAAGTTGTTGAAAAGCTTATTGAAATAATCTATCTGTCGACATATTCATGCCTTATTTCATATGAGTTGTAATGTTGTTGGTTACAACTTCAACTATTAAGATTTATGGGGTGTCTACTAGATGTTATATCCTTATTTGTGTTGTGACGCTTTACAACTTAAACTATTAAGATATCTAGGGGTGTTACATTTAAATGACGATAAGGTTATATAAAAACAATTGTTTGCAAATTTATGATTTATTATTACATTTTTTAGTCACTATGTTATTTTATATTGTCTACCGTGTAGTACACGGGTTATAACCTAGTTTAATATGTATAGTATTGTAGTAATTATAATATGAATATATACAATTTTATATTGCTATTCTACTATAAAATTTATATATATGTGTAGTAAATTAATAAATTTTAATGTGAATGTTAAATATGTGATTGTTCATATATTCGGTGATGAATAATGTCATAAATTTGTACATACAAAATTTTAATGTGAATTTTAATGTGTGATTATTCGTATATTTGTTGATGAATAATGTCATATCGTTGTATATACAAAATAGATAGTATAATAGTAACATAAAGTAGTGTTCTCGCGTTCTCACATTAAATGGTGTTCTCATTTGAACTTAACCCTATATATATATATATATATATATATATATATATATATATATATATATATATATATATATATATATATATGGTTAGATTATATTGTTTCTAATAACTAATATGTACCAGAATGCACAAATCTGGACCACCGGATGAATAGAATCAACAATCATGATATGAGAGTCTATGATATTACAATAGGATAGCATGTATCATATAATCATATAAATTTCAGCAAAATGGTATTTTGATCAATTAGCCTATTTTAAAAAAGAAAATTTTCGGATTTTAAGGGATCATTAGTTCCCTTATTTTTAAAAAATCTGATTTTTTCAAATTAACTCTAATTAAATTTTAATATTACTTTTAATAATAACCGATTTTATTCTGTCAGAATGACAAAAAGTCAACAATAAACTAGTAAATATATTTGCGGTTTTATTCTCATTTGTGCATTTAGGCACACACTATTTGCTAGAAACTTTTGAACCAAGCTCTCTCTCTATCTCTCTCTCTCTCTCTCTCTCTCTCTCTATATATATATATATATATATATATATATATATATATATATATATATATATATATACTCTAATAAATGAAAATATTTTTGCAAAATATCACATTCTCATTGATTTGACCACATGTCATTTTGTGGTTATTTTCAATAAAAAAAAAATTCCACATGTCATTTTGTGTGTTTTTTTTTCTTCATTTTATCAAATTCCACATAATATTTAAATGTAATAATTATAATAAATGTAATAATAAATGCATATCAATTTCATTAATTAACTTTCTTTTTAATGTTTAGATTTCTAAATTAAAACTTCATTAGTTTTACTTTGTTTATTTATCTAAATTATTTGTTTAAATTTTAAAAAGAAAAAACACATTAATTTTAATAATTCAATATTTTTCTAATTTTTTCTTATAAGTTCAAACTTTTAAATGTTTACAATTTCACACTTAAAATTTCTTTTAAATGAACTCATGTAATACATGGGTTTAACACCTAGTATATATATATATATATATATATATATATATATATATATATATATATATATATATATATATATATATATATATATATATATATATATATATATATATATATATATATATATATAGAGGGTTAGGTTGTTTTGTTTTTGTTAAGTATTGTGTGGTTGTCTAATGGATTCTAGACCAATCATTTTTGATAATTTTAGAAAGTGATTTTCTTTTAAAATTAAATAGAATAAAAAACAATTTAATAGGGTTTCATTAATTGACTGGGCACGGAAGGGTATTATTGTACATTGCTTCTTCATTTTAATAGGAAACTATCGATAAGTATGGCAATGATATACCGGTGAACACAAATATCTCACATAATATCAAATCAAGAACCCAGTGATTTGGGAGCTTCAAACGTGTTCTGATTTTTTGTAGATATTCGTCAAAAACAGAAGATTCCGTGAATACTTTTGATATAAATATCAGCATTAAACCCTAGAAGACGGAATCGGCATTTAGGGGTTTCTGTGAACGGTATTCTTAAAGAATGAGGAGTACAAGATCGAATTCATTTAAGTCGAAGTTCAAGAACACAGTAGAGACGGTCTTGAATCTTGAAACTGACGCTGATGATTTCATTGCGAAGAAGGTGTCAATTTTGAGTAATTTCTTAAGAATAGTTAGTGGTTATTAGATTTTGAATTGATCCCAAAAAAAAATCTGACATGATAGTTATTTATTGAGTTCAATGTCATTCTGCTAGCATATTTTTCGATGTCATATTTTAGCAACAAAGATGTTTATGTTTGATAAGGTGTTCGTGTCGTCGGTCGGGTTTGGTTGTGGAGAAGATAACGAAGGTAGTGGGTTCAATCAAGGTGCGAGTTTGGATTTGCCAGGGGAGAATTACATGATCGGAGATACAAATGCTTAAATGGCGTGTTTGGCGATGGGGGGGTTCAAGTGGAATTTTGATATTTGGAAATATTCAACAGCAACATATGATGGTGGTTCATGATCTCTAGAAGGAGACGTTGTCATTCATTCCAGCTCAATGCAGTCAGTTGTAGGTTTTGGCTAGACTGGTATGTCGCATGTTCTACTTATCATATTTTATGGTTTTTCAATATGTTACTGTTTTTAGGTTTATTATTTGAGAAAACCAACATTTGTTTACAAAATGATCTTCAATAAACGTCATTTTGCAGTTCAAATATACATGTGAGTTTTATTCTTTTTTTTTATGTAGATAAGGGGTTTAGTAGCAGGGTATAATGATTTTGTATTCTGTTAGAATGAGCTTTTGTATATGATTTTACATTATGTTAGAATCAAATTCCTAGACATGGATATACTTGTAGAATTTGTTGTAGAATGGAACGAAGTATATGAGTGTGACATGTATAGTGGCTTATTTATATTAAGCTGAAATTTATAATATTCTGATAGAATTCTAATTTGTAATATTCTATTAGAATTACAATTATATGAAATTTTTGCGTATTCTGTCATTTTGTCGACATTCTGTTTGAATGGCAACTTTTGGGTATATTATAGTGTTGTTAATGAAATAAATTTTAATTCTTTTAGAATAAAAAGAATATAGTATATTTAAAAAATCAAAGAACAAAACCTGAGCAATACAATAAGAGAGCAAAATAATTACCTGGAATCGATTTTTGTGATTTGTAAGTGGAGAACGTTTCAAATGACTATATAAAGGATTAAATTAATGATAATCACAATCAGTCATAATCATTTCCTAACTAAAGGGATAACAATCAGACTAAATAAAAAATTAATATGACAGATTACATAATTACCCTTACATATTTAATTAATCATTTAATAATTTGCTAAATTGTGATTGGTGAATGCATACAATACTTATCAAAAACATTTGAATCTATCTTTCTCTCTCTCTCTCTCTCTCTCTCTCTATATATATATATATATATATATATATATATATATATATATATATATATATAATTGCATTAACATAAATTTTCTGTAATTAAATTGACTTCTTTGCACTTAATCATTATTACTATATGTTTATATTTGTATCTGATATATATTATTTTAATTTATGAATCATAGTTTCTACGAGTTATAACTTAAATATACCCGAAAGAAAAAAGAAATACTATTGACAAAATTAAAAATTAAAAACAAATTAGTTATCCATTAACCATTTAAGTCATTAACCCAATAATTTTCAAACAAAAATTTCAATTATCATCACCAAAATTTGGGAAAATGACTCTTGAGGGTAATTAACTTTTGCGTTTGTACTCATTTGGTCCCTTTTTTTTTTTTTTTTTGTATTTAATATACCATCGAACTTGTTGTTTGTGTTCACCATAACCCTTTTGACCGACTTTTGACTTGTGATAGTCGGTCAAGGGGTTATGGTGAACACAAACAACAAGTTCGATGGTATATTGAATACAAAAAAAAAAAAAAAAAAAAAGAGACCAAATGAGTACAAACGCAAAAGTTGGTTACCCTCCTGAGTTATTTTCCCTTTACTCATTTACAGCAAATCACACGTCATCTCCCACTGATATTAATGACTTTATGAGATTCATTCTTTCTTCTCTTCAAAACATAACCCACGAAAAATACTATTCAGACATGTATAACTTTGTAATGCACTTGAATATTTATTAGGGGAATCTTGACCAAGTAGGCACATTTCATGACTACATTTACATTTCAAATCGAATGATTTATTGTATCATGGATTCTAGACAAAACTATAAACGAGTGGAATCACAAGTGTTGTGATTTTTGAGTTTACTTAGCTTTAAGATCGAATTCATGGGATGAGATACAACATCAATATGTACAATATCATGCTTCTTTTGCAGACACATCACCATAATATACCTTGAGGTAAACGTTTATGCTAATAAATATACCTCTCATACACAATCATATCCTTTTGAAAAGAGGTGTTGATAGCTAACCACAGTAAGCATAACATAGACCAAGTTTTAACGAAGTTACCCCTCTGAAATACTCTTCATATACGTCATAGCCAAAGAAGGGTGCAATATTTGATAATTTTGCAACTTTAATTTCATTTAACTTTTTGGAGAAAATAACTCAGAAAGGTAACCAACTGTTGAGTTTGTTCTCATTTGGTCCATTTCCTTTTTTTGTACTTAATATACCATCGAACTTGTTGTTTGTGTTCACCATAACCCTTTGGTCGGCTATCACAGGTCAAAAGCCGGTCAAAAGGGTTATGGTGAACACAAACAACAAGTTCAATGGTATATTGGATACAAAAAAATAACGATCAAATGAATACAAACGCAAAAGTTAATTACCTTCAAGAGTTATTTTCCCCGAAAATTTCCACTTTAAACAATAAAAAGTAAAAATAAAACACGCGGTTAAATCGAAAACCGCATATAACATGACGCCAATCAACAAACGGTCTAAATGGAGTTGCTTTATCTTCTCTGCTCAATCATCTCCACCACTCTTATCTCCTTCACTCTCTCCCTCCTCCTCCCCTTCCGCCTCCTCCTCCACCGTCTCTTCCCTCGCTCAACGACCACCGACGCAACCACTTCGATCTCCCTCTACGATGGCACCGTCTGGCACGAACGCCGTCGTCCCGTTCACCATTCCTTCAAGTACTCCGTCCGTTACGCTTTTATTGACCTCGATCACACACCTCACACTCCACCTCACCACCTCTCGCCTCAACAAGCTCGTGATATTGCTCAAACCACTGGTCCTGTGTAAGTCCCTAATTTTATTTAAGCCTTGCTAATTTCTGTGAGTTTTAATTGTTCTGCATAATTTCGATTCATCAATTCCAATTCCAGTACATTGAATTCTTAAGTAGTTACATTGTCCATGGATTATACGATCGAGATCAATTATGTTTGGAAATTGAGATCTCTTGATTGACTTTTCCACCTTTCGCTCAGTTTCCTCTTGACAATTCCTCCTAGCGTCGGATACGAACAAAACCCCTTAAGTTTGTACTATTGCTACAACAAAGAAGGCTCAAACACAACCTTAATCAAGTGCATAGCTGAGGTCTGTAATCCATTTCTTTCGTTCTCTATTTTGTAATATCATTTACCTTAACATCATTCCATTTTCCTGCATTAGGTCACCAATACGCCATGGGGAGAAAGAGTACAGTTCCTTTTCAACCCAAGTTCTGATGTAGTCGCTAAACCCCTTCATGTTAGCCCTTTCATGGTATTCAATCGACTTAAACACACTTGCAAACAAACATGTAGACATAGATATGTATGCATAAACTGATTATTTCTGTTATTGTTTTGATTTCATGTTGATTACAGGATATGCTTGGGAACTGGAGTATAAGAACAAGTACACCTGGGGATAATCTTGTGGTGAATATTTCCGTTAAACATCCTAAACATGGCGACTATTTCACAGCTTCCTTGAGGGCAAATAGGGTATCTTCATCATCTGTTGATCATGCAGTTTTCTTCTGGTTAATGCCACACAAAGTTGCATTATGGATCTATTGGCATGTAAGTGTCAAAATTCAATATTCAAATACATTAGAATGTATGAGGCACCTCAAAATTCAATTACATGATGCAGGCTTTGAAGCTATGGTGGAAGAATGTGGTGTTTATCATGCACCCAAGGTATGGAAATTCATCGTATAAAGAAGATGCATTGACACGCGATAGAAGTTTTGCATGTTGTCAAGCTTTTGGAACACAAAGAAATGAAAGTGGAAAAATTGAAAAGAGTATCGAATCCAACTTTTTTGATTCTGATGTGAACAAAATCGATCGTTGGTTTCAATGGACAGATGCTAAATGGCCATGGTGCTGAATCGATTAAGTCATTGTTGTAAGATTATTTGAAAATTGATTTATTAAGATAATAAGATGTCACATTGAATGAACATATGATGATTGTAAGAGTATTGTATTAATAAGAGAAATGACTACAACATGTTGAAAATATAATATAAATCAAGTTACTTGTCTTTGTTATTTTACAACAAATTAAGTAGAAAATACAAGTAATTAAAAGAGAGGAAAAAAAAAAGGGAAATTAATTTCACTCTTTTCTCTCAAACCATATAACAACACAACTTTACATTATAACCTTAGTTGGTGCAATCAAAACCATGGCAAATTGAAAGCCAAATAACAAGAACAAGTAACAGAAGAATCCCAAGAACAACTAGTTTTATTTTCATGTTTTGGTACCACATCTTCCTTCTTATTTTCGTTCCTGCTTTCTTAAACTCTTGTGCCTGAAAAAGAATACAATAAAATAAAATAAAATAATTAGTAAAATATGTTACACATACACAAAAAAAAATAAAAAATGATTTACCCAAATAGGAAAATGCACATACCGAATCACGCAGATTTTCAGCCTTGTCGTTTAAAGTTGTAAGGTTTTGTCCTCTATCAATAGCCTGAAATGTAAGATCAAGAATGTTAATTTCAATATCAAAAACTAATAAACTACCAAAATAAATATAAAAATAAAAACATACAAACCTTGTCTATGTTCTCCAACATTATACTTTTAACTTCTGAAACTTGTGCTTTCACTTTTATAAGTTTCTCAATCTCGTCTGCATGTTCGATTATGTATTGCATGTGTTCTTTCATTATAGGGCTGCATTCACAAATCGTGTTGTGTCAATTTAATATAACAAGACATGTTTGAAATATACATAAAAATATATAAAAACATGTTTTTATAAGTACCCGAATTCCTTGTTGAGACTTTTGGCAACTGCTGTATCGGCTTTACCACCACCATATCTTTTCTTGAAGTCGACTCTCACACGTTCAAGAAATGCAATTGATATTTGTTTGCCAACTGATTCTTTTGCAACAACACAATAAGCTGAAATTTCAAATAGAGTAATTATGAGTTGTACAATTTCGTGACTCGATATTTTAATGATCATGTTGTTATACAAATTTGTAAATGTTCAGGATATTAAAAAAGGAGTTAAAAAGGGGAAATGTATGAATTTGATGTTCTTGAATATATGATGTTGTTTAGTGTTAGAAGGATGAATAAAGTTATAAACCCTAATCCCCAAAAACCATATCAGAATCTAAAGAGACCCTTTTTCAGCCACAACATACCCTACTTTTTAATGGAACTTTCGTCTTTCAATCTTATCAAATTTACATTCAAAGCAAAGGAGAACAGCGGAACCCTACCAAAACATATTTAATCATCCAAGAACAATCTAAACCATCCATTGTAAGCCAATCAAAACAATCGGAATTTTCCCCTTTTAACAAAACCCTGAACCTCGCAAAGCAATTTCTCTATTTCTTTCCCAAATCCGTCAGTCAATCAATCGATTAACATGTACGTAAAAAAGAGTAAGATCTCGGACGAAATACAAAGCAACTGTCAGATCCAGCTGAAAAAACGAAGAAGGAAATAGAAGAACTTACCGTAACCATCTTGGACTAAGAAATTGAAGGTATGGTGATCACAATTGTACGTGAATTTGTTATTAGTAGAAGGTAGTTTTTGAAGGCACTGAGTTGCGATTGCGGGGAAGTTGCCGGTGAACTCGGTGTACTCGGCCAGAACCATTGTTCCTCGAGCTACGAAGCTGTAGATGAAGGATTCCTGACCCATGAAGTTTGCTTTTGGTTTGAGTTTTCTCTCGATTTAGCTCCGAGTTATGGTGGGAAGGAGAGAGAAAACTCAGTGACCGATATCCGCAGATGTTCTCCGACACACTTCCTCCTTTCACATTTTAAGAAAAGTATTTCCCACCGGTTGCCACAGTTTTCATTTTAATACTAATAAAATTGGCATGGGATGTTTAAATTAAAGATAAAATGGTCGAATGATTAATTTTGTTTTTCCGATTTTAAAGTTATAAGATATTTTTGTAGAAAAGGAAATTACATGAGTAAATTGGCATGGGCTGATGGCTACTTTCATCGATTGAAATTTGAGTAAATTACAGTTTCAGTCCCTGTGGTTGGCACTTATCTTTGGTTCAAGTTTTAAAAAATTTATACAGATAGTTTTCATGGTTTTAAAATCTATTAATGTTGTTTTTCTGGGCCTTACCATCAACAGGTATTAGGTAATGACTGTTTTACTCATAAATTAAGTCTATAAAAGATATAAACTACAAGTACCATATATGCAAATTGTTACAAAATTTGAAATAAGAACTCAACCATTTACTTTCTATCCTCCCCACCTTTCTATTTTCTCTTTCCCCCCTCCCATCAATAGGTAAAAATTACTTAGGATGGAATAACACACATAAGATTATGGTGTTTATAGAGAATTTTTGTTAGAGGATATGAACCAAATGAGATTTCACTCGTAGGTTTCTCTAATGCTTGCGTGTATATAATTATATTAGGTGTGAGATCCATATATTACATGAGTTATTTAAAAAAAGAAATATGAAATTTTAACAATCTAAAATGTTTGAATTTGTAAGAAAAATAAGAAATTTTTTGAATTATTAAAATTAATGAGGTTTTAATGTATTGAATACATTATATATATATATATATATATATATATATATATATATATATATATATATGTGTGTGTGTGTGTGTGTGTGTGTGTTATAAATTTGATGCAAGTAAAATTAAAACTAACAAAATTAAACTAAAACATTATAAAATAAAAGAAGGAGATTTGAGAGAGTTTTTGAACACTTAGAAGATTGTATTCAAGATGGTTTGTTTATTTCTTTCACATTTGATGAGTATTTATATTACATATCATCATATTCTTACATTATCAAAATAATAACTAAATAGTTAAATGAAACTATTTCAAGAGTGAAAAATGTTCATGTGGAATCCACATGTTATGTCTAACTCAATAATTTTATGGCTTTGATAGTTTCATTTTACTTACTTCTTTTTATAGTATATTTTAGTATATTTCATTCATAATTTAGTTAATTTACATGCATATTTCCCTTTTTGTTATTTTATGACCATTTCAGGTACTTTCGAGTTTCGTGAGCATAATTGTAGATTTTAAGGAGACTAGCGAAGCGGGATCTTCGGGAAATGATTAGATTTGGAGAACAATAAAGATTTTTGTGCTTAATATCTATTAGAGGTGATGCATAAAATGGGCTTTAGATGGATGGAGCATGGAAGAAGACGGACTCTTAATTAAATGAAGATCAAAGAATTTTTCAAGCGTGTGAGAATTAATAATCAGGCGAATACGAGAGTTATGGGTGATTTGGAGAAGACAAATTGGCCTCAAATTGAAGAGAACTTGAAGAAAAATGGGCTAGAAGCTGATTGGACTCAAACTGGGCCAATGGACTATGTTGTGGATGCCTAATACTCAAAGAAGACCCATTCTCCGTAAGTTCATGCGACCTACGTGGAATTATTACGTGGCCCGCATGAGTTCCTGCAGGGGAAAACTCGTGATTTTACTTTTGGCTTCTGTTTGAGGAAGTTTGGTGGGATTCTTTTGGGAGACTTACACATCCAATTTTGGAGCCTTTTCTCTGGAGATTTTAAAGGTTTTGAAGGCCAAGAACCTTGAAGAACATCTTCTTTTCATCTCTAAATCTTGTTGGATGTTTGGTACAATCTTTTCTTACTTTGTTTACTTGAGTTTACGATACTAGGCTAAACTGGACTTGATTGAATTTTGTGGAATCCTTTAAACTTTTATTGAATATTGAAGACTCCATGAACTAGTTCTTGACTCTTTATGAGAATGTTTTGTGTTTTAATAACCTATCACTACTTGTATGTTTTTATTCATGAGTTTAAATGTGTTTGTGGTGATTAGTTGTCTAATTTCTTAATTAAGTAAAGGATCCTCAAATTAGCAAACAACAAATGATTCTTGTGTTAGTTTTGCTTCACACAATCATAAAAACATTTTCTCCAACATAGTAGTGAAAGCATTTGACATCTCTTGGATTTGGTGACTTTTTGGTTCTTAATGCTTGTTGACTTTCACTAATTACATGCTTAATGGAAATTGTGACTTTAAGTAAGGAAATTATTATGAGCGTCTGTAACTATTTTTAACAACTAAGAAAAGTCTAGGTAATCTCACGCTTTTTGAATTACTATAGCCAAATTAAGGATTTAAAACAAGTATTGCATCATTGGATTCTAATGATATGCTCATAAAAAGTCAAAGTGAGGAAACCTTAAATCAACCATCTTTCTCTTATTGATTTTACATAAAACTCTTATTTTTGTTGAAATTATCCATTTAAATCTTAGTTCAATTCTAGTTTTATTTCAAGTATTTTAAAGAGACCAAAACTCCTATTTTTATTATTATTGTTATTTTACAAGTATTTTTACAAAGAGATTTTCATAGAATTATAAAATTGAACCAATCTCCGTGGATACAATCCCTTTGCCATTATACACTGTTTTAGTGTGTAATATTTAGGGTATATATTTTATGGCCTCGACAACCACCAGGCTTTTATTACACTCCCCCTTGGATGATATTTTTTTTTCAAATTTGAGTTCATCCTCGAAGTATTGCCTCATGAAAAACCTTGTTAAAGAAAACCCAACGGGAAAAAAACTTTAATGAATGGAAAAAGAGTGCAACATATAGTTGACACCCCCTCATTTAGACATATGTAACGTTTCATGTTATGCACATGTCGTATTCTGATGCCATGTACATGTTTTCTGAAGATTGCAGTAGGAAGTGCTTTCATGAAGAGGTCTGCTACATTGTTGCTAAATTGAACATATTTTATCTCAACCTTTTGATCTTTTATAAGCTCTTGAATATGCTCAAAAAACTTTGGACGTATGTGTTTTGTCATGTCGCTCTTGGTATATCTTTCTTTCATTTGAGTGATACATGCTAGGTTATCTTTATAAATTAAAGTTTGACCTTTATCTTATCTAGTCCATGTGCATTCTCTACTTGCTTGATTTAGTACAACTACTTCGGCATGATTTGATGACGTGGCGACAAGTGTTTGCTTTTAAGAGCCCCAGGGAAATTGTGGTGCATCTATTCATGAATACGTATCCAGTTTGAGATCTAGCTTTATAAGGATCAGATAAATAGCATGCATCTGCATAACCAATCAAACCTTGTTTTGAATCATTAGGATGAAATAACCCTAAATTAGTAGTTCCTCGAAGATATTGCAAAATATGCTTAATCTCATTCCATTTTTTTGTTGGGGATGAACTAAACCTTGCTATCAAGTTTACAATGGAAGAAATGTCAGGTCTAGTACAATTGGTAAGATACATAAGAGCCCAAATTGCATTTAGATATGATACATTTGGACCAAGAACTTCTTCATTTTCTTCCTGATGACGGTATGGATCTTTGTTAATATTTAATGATCTAACAACTATTGGGGTGCTTAAAGGATTGGTATTGGCCATATTGAAACGTTTCAAGACTTTTTCTGTATAATTTGATTGATGTACAAGTATTCCGTTAGGCATATGCTCAATCTGCAAACCAAGACAATATTTGGTTGTACCAAGATCTTTCATTTCAAATTATTTCTTTAAAAGTTCAAGCACTTATAGTATTTCTTTATTCGTTCCAATGATGTTTAAATCGTCAACGTAGACCGTTATAATCACATACTCAAATGTTGTTTTCTTAATAAATACGCATGGACAAATAATGTTATTTTTATAACCTTTACTTTTCAAATAATCGCTTAAATGATTGTACCACATGCGTCCAGATTGATATAACACATACAAAGATCTTTGCAATTTTATAGAATACATTTCTTTGGGTTTTACATGTAATGCTTCAGGCATTTTAAATCCTTTAGGGATTTTCATATAGATATCACTATAAAGTGACCCATACAAGTAAGTTGTAACAACATCCATAAGGCACATCTCTAAATTTTTAGAGACTACCACGCTGATTAAAAAAGTTCTTGCATCCATTATCGATGAATAAGTTTTCTCATAATCAATTCAAGGTCTTTGAGAGATACCTTGAGCCACAAGCCTAGCCTTGTATCTTACAATTTCGTCTTTCTTATTTCTTTTTCGTACGAAGATCCATCTATACCCTAATGATTTCACAACTCCAGGTTTGAGGATAATAGCCCCAAAAGCCTTTCTCTTGTTAAGAGAATTTAATTCAACTTGCATAGCCTCCTTCCATGTAGCCCAATAATTTGTTCTTTGACATTCAATGACAGATTGTGGTTCGGGATCATCATTCATAATATTAGATGCAACTGAATAAGAAAATATTGCACTAATATTATCAGTTTCATTTTGGTCACATATTCTATTTGTTTGATGATAACTTAGTGCAACATCTTCCTTTCCTGGGGGAATTATGATGTTTCGTGTTTCTCCGGGAACACCTTCCTCATGATCTAGTGCATTTCTACTCCTCTTCTTTTTCGTGGGTTCTTATCCTTAGAACCAAATGGTCTTCCACGCTTCAGGCGTGTTTTAGACTTTAGAGTGACTTTATCATCAGATTGTCCATATGAAATTTCAGTTCGAGCTAGAACATTGCCAACTGGTATATATGATTTAGTCACAATTTTCATGTCAGTAAATGTATTAGGCAATTGATTTGCCATTTCTTAGAAATGCATTATCTTGTGAACTTCCATTTCATATTGCTTTATACGAGGTTCAAGATATGATAAAGAAGGATCATGCCATGAAGCATCCTTTTCTATAATCTTCATTTCTCCCCCTAATGATGGGAAATTTGCCTCATCAAATTGGCAATCAGCTAAGCATGTTGTAAAAAATCACATGTTAAAGGTTCAAGATATTTTATTGTAACGCACCAACTAAAAGACTAAAAAAGATTCCGTTTTTAAATTTCTAAAATAGTACATCATCTCAATTTCATAAACCAAGGTAATCAAAGCTATATTAATACATCATCGTTATCAGAGTAAATCACATAATTCATAAACATGTGATTTATGCTTTGCAGTCATCTCAAGCTCTTCCATTTGAAAATCGAAGTACCTGAAACATAAACTGAAAACCGTAAGCACAAAGCTTAGTGAGTTCCCCAAGTTACCACAGACCTTACATATATAAACCACATATTGGGCCCCCGCCCATCCATCAGGCCCCGCTCGGTCTTGAGTCCCACTCGGCCTTAGGCCCCACCCGACATCGAGCCCTGATCAGATTATATATGTATTAATTACCAGGCCCCGCCTGACATTGGCCCCCCACCCAATACACACTTAATCATATAACCATATAATCATATAAACATATAATATTACTATCCCATGCAATAACCACAAAGACTATAGCATACCATACAATCATCGAGCCCCGCCCAACATCAGGACTCGCCCGACAAGCATAAAAATACATACTGATAACTAGCATACAATATACTCATTGGGCCTGGCCTGGCATTGGGCCTTGCCCGGTAAGCATACCATCACAAAACACATGCAAGAGTAAGGCAAACATCTATCATCCAAATATATAAACCATCAGGCCTCGCACTCCTGATCCACCCTTTGCGGTATTCTAAGCATACACTAAATTATGCCCTGCGTACTACCTTTCACACCAGTATGCCCTGTGTACTAGAGTTTCCCCTTAAACCCTAAAACACTCTGAAGGCTATAACTTCGTCGTTATAAATATGATTCCGACGATCCTTATATCCTTGAAAAGGTAACGAGAAACTCTACGCTTTCATCAACTCATATCTACCATAAAATTTCCCAAACAAGAATCCAATTTCCATAGAACCCAAACTTACACTTTACCGAAATACCCCTTGGCTCAAAAACACAAACCGAACACCCAAATCATCCAAATACATCACCCGCCTCCAAATGAGTCCATATCTAAATTCTTCAAAGGTCCTAAGCATGCTGATACCCAATCTTTGACCATTTCCCGAAATAAGAAACGATTCAGAACATGGCGTCACACTTATAATAGAGATTGACTCATAACCAACATATTGTCCCAACCTTCTTTGAGGACTCATTTTTGTCCTTTGTGGTGGTGCAATGAGGACATATATTGTACACCCAAAAATTCTCAAATGGGATATATTTGGCTCTTGACCAAAAGCAAGTTGTAGGGGAGAATATACATGATATGAACTTGGTCTCATGTGTACCAAATATCCACCATGTAAGATTACATGGCCCTAAACAAAAACAGGAAGTTTAGTTCTCATTATCAATGGTCTATCTATTAGCTGGAGACATTTAATCAGTGATTTAGCTAAACCATTTTGTGTGTGTACATGAGCAATTAGATGCTCTTCAACAATTCCTACAGACATATAATAGTCATTAAATGATTGTGAAGTAAATTCACCAACATTATCAAGTCTCACTCTCTTGATAGTATAATCAGGAATATGTGCCCTTAATTTAATAATTTGAGTAAGAAACTTTGCAAATGCCAAATTATGAGTTGATAATAGGAAAACATGTGACATTTGTTGGATGAATATATTAGGACCATAAAGTATCTAAATTGTCTAGATGGTGGATGAATTGGTCCATATATGTCACCTTGCATTCTTTCTAGAAATCTAGGTGACTCCCTTTCAACTTTCATTGGAGAATGTTTTATAATTAACTTTCCAAAGGAACAAGATGTACATGGTATTATGCTACTGGATTGAGGGGACTTATGGTCCTTCAATGGGTACCTATGTGTATTCTTAATTATCCTTCGCATCATTGTTAATCTTGGGTGGCCCAACCTATAATGCCATAAACTGAATGTTCCAGGATCACAATGTTTTTCTTTGACTACCATATTTGATTCAATCATGTGTAAATATGTATAATGCAAACCAGAATCAAATGTTGGTAGTTTTTCAGGCACATGGTTTTTGTCCATAATATACATATAATTTTTATTTTCAATGGTCACAATTTTTGTGTCATATCCTTTGAAATATATGTTATTGAAACTTAGTAAGTTTCTATTAGACTTTGGAGAAAATAAGGCATTTTCTATACAAAATTTGGTAATATAAATTGGGCGTTCCCAGTTCCCTCTATCAAGTCTTTAGGACCTGATATTGTATATATGACTGTTTTTGTTGATAATAATTTTGAAAAAATATTTCTTTGATTTCAAAGTAGTATGCGTACTACGACTATCTGCTATACAAAGATCTCTAACCTTTTCTTGGTGTTGTGCTCCAGTTGGACTCATATTAAACTTCACATATGAAATAAATAATAACCCAATAAACATAATCACAATAATTATTATAAAGAAAGTTCATTTATTGTAGGAAAGATATTACATTAAAAACAAAGGAAGGAAAAACAGGTTTACAAGAACAATAACATAAATTTTTAGTTTATGTCTTCCATGTCATTGCAGAAATCAACAACAGTTAGTGGAGTGCATTCAACATTATCAATGGGGTTTTCTTATTTTCCTTTTCCTTTAATGGACTCTTGAGAAAGTTGACAAAGATGTACAAGTGTGCGACAAGTCCTTGAGCAATGGCTTGTGCTACCACATCTATAACATGAACCATCAGATTTTTGTGATGTCCCAACATCATGTCTTGCCACTTTGGCCTTTTCTTGTCTATGGATATTGTTTCTTTGTAAAGATTGGTAATTATTCCTTTTATGGCCACGACCACGATTATTACCTTGTCCACGACCAAAATTATGGTTCTGATTATGGATATGGTTTCGATTAAAATAGCCACGACTTCATCCTCAACCATGGCCACGCCCTCGTCCACGTGTATTGTTTCGATAACCATCAATATTTGTAGCATTTGCTTCAGGAAGTGCTACTGATCCTGTTGATCGATATTCATGGTATTTCATCAAGAGCTCATTTTTTTTCTTTGCAACAAGCAGAGATACATTCAGTTCAGAATATTTTGTGAAAATTTTCAACTGATATTGTTTCATCAAGGTAATGTTTGTTGCATGAAATGTGGAGTAAGTTTTCTCTAATATATCTTAATCAGTAACTTCTTGTCCACTATACTTGAGTTGTGAACATATTCTGAACAAAGCTAAGTTGTATACATTTACTTTCTTGAAGTCTTGAAACCTCAATGTTCTCTATTCATCTCTAGCATTTGGAAGTATAACTTCCTTTTGATGATCAAATCTTTCTTTCAAGAGATTCTGAAGAATACTTGGATCAGTAATATCAAGATATTCAAATCTAAACATCTTATCAATATGCTTACGAAGGAAAACTTGTGTTTTCGCCTTGTCTTGTGTCAATCAATTATTAAATTCATATATAGCATTTGAGATTCCCATGGACTCAAGATGTATTTTTACATCTATCATCCATGGCACATACTTTTTCCCACTAACTTCCTATGCTGCAAACTCGAGCTTTGCAATGTTGGACATATGGTAACTAAAAATTTAAACAAAATAACAAGATGACAATTAAAATCCGTTTATTTCAACATGTATTGCACAAAACATAAGCGGGAGAAGAATCATCCCATACAAGACTAAGAAAGGATAAGATAAATCAGGATAAAATACATCCAGTGTGAGATTGAAAAATAGGAAGCTAAGTGCTATAGTCATTATAGTTGCGAGAATCACAACCAGATGAATCATTTTGATCTTGATAACCTTGAAACTTGAGAGAATTTATTCCTTTTTTGATAGAAAGAAATATGATGGTGATGTTATTTATAGTAGAAAAATAGTCGTTATTTTTGTTGTTTATAATCGTTGCATATATATATATATATATATATATATATATATATATATATATATATATATATATATATATATATATATATCATTCAGTAAGCCATTTAATTAGTATATAATTTTACTAATTTGAAACATAAATAAATATTAGTAAATGTTTAAATAAAATTATAAAGAATATCTAAAATATAAATAAATAAACATTGAGATGTATAAATAAATGTTAATATACATAAATAAAAATAAGTTGCATAATTTATATGTTAGTATGCATAAATAAAAGTTAGGTACATAAAGTAAATGTTAGTAGAAGAAATAAAAATTGTTAGTAGTCCATAATGTCCATAATGAATAAATTTTATTATTTCATTAGTAGTTTTTTTTAATATGATAGAGGTTTTTATAATTAATAATGTTTTTACTAAGTAATACATACCTTGATTAAGATATATGCGATTTCCACTTGTTTAATAACCTTGATTAGAGCTTTCGCATTGATAACATGTTATAAATTTGATGTAAATAAAACTAAAACTAACAAAATTAAACTAAAACATTATAAAATAAAAGAAGGGGATTTGAGAGTGTTCTTGAATATTTAGAAGATTGTATTCAAGATGGTGTGTTTATTACTTTCACGTTTGATGGGTATTTATACTACATATCATCATATTATTACATCATCAAAATAGTAACTAAATAGTTAAAGGAAACTATTTGAAGGTTGAAAAATGTTCATCCACATGCTATGTCTAACTCAATAATTTTATGACTTTTATAATACACACACACACACACACACACACACACACATATATATATATATATATATATATATATATATATATATATATAGACACACACATACCAGTTCAATTGTGAAAGAAAAAGGTTGAGACACGAAAATGAATTTGGACCACACATTTATTCATCTGCCAACATATCGGTCTGACAGAAAAGATAATATTTATATATCAATATTACTTAGTATATTAACATTTGATTATTCACATATTATTATCCATATATCTCTATTCAGAAGCGATTATTCATATATGATTATGACTTTTAGTGACGGAAGTGGTGGCGGTAGCGGTGATAGTGGTGGTGGCGGTGGTGACAACCATAACAAAGGTGATGGTGGAGGAGGTGGTGGTGGTGGTGGTGGCAAGGGACGAGTGTACATGTAATGAAGGCGGGTCACTTGACGCACCTATTTTTTTTTTCTAACACAAGATATTAAATATAAATAATAATTGTGACTTACTTTAAAGACAAAACTTCAAAAATGGTGTAACATTGCGTTTGAAATTAAATAAACAAGATTAAATACAATAAGTAAATAAATAATAAACCCTAAAACCCTAAGATGTGAATCATATTTTTTATATTATTTTATTGTAGTCCTAAATCCATAATAATTTATCAGTGTTAGCCATGAGAGTTAAATGTTATGATTCAGGAATTTAGAGTCTAAATTGTAGCAATTGGACTTGTATTTAATAGATTTTTGGGAAGCAGGGGCTAAAGAGTAAAATACGGAATTGGATTGTAATGATTAGAGAAATAGGGGCCGAATGTGTCAATAGAATGAAGTTTTAATTAGAGGCGGGATTTAAGACAGTCACTTTCCTTCCTTTCGTCGCATATATCAAAACCCTAACTCTAAACCATGTTAGTTGCCACCTTTACCACCCTTGTCTCTCCAACCGCCGCCTCCTCCATAGCCACCACCGCTGCATCCACTGCCGTTGAAGATGAAGGATGTCATTGGGGCGTCGTGGTATTAGAAAATCGGAAGAAGCAATCCATGGTTGTCATTGCTGCTATTTCCGTTGGGGGTCATCCACCTCTTCTCTTCTTCATCTCCTTCTGTTAGAGCGCCATTGCCGTCGCCGCCGCTCTGAGCGGTCGTCGTGAGTTGCTGCCAATTGCTCTGTCTACCGCATGCCACCGTGAATGGTGGCTGTGTTCGTGTTTCGCAATTGGGTGTGTATATTGCTACTTTAATGTGATGGATGCATGTGTGTGGGAGTTTGCTGGTCGGATTAGTGAAGAGGGCCACCATGGCAGCCAACCATGGTGGTTGTCGCCCTTAATGCTTATCTACCACCACCTACCGTGTGTTGGTGGCTGTGTGTGTGTTATATGGTGTGTCTGCGTTTCTATTAAAGGAGATGTTGTATAAATGTTTTTTGCCGAAAAAATTAAGGAAAACTCGTCACCAACACCGTGAGGTGGTGGCTGCAACCTCATGTTGCCATTTTGCCGCCACCAGTCATCACCTTGGGCGGCTGTGTGTATATGTGTGTGATTGGACTGATATTTGGGATACTTTTGATATGTATTCGTCTAAAATCATAACCACTCTGAACCGTCGTCGACCACCACTGCCCAAGGTGGCAGTGGGTGGTGCCCGACCTAGTGAAACTCTAATTAACCTAAAAAGTTAACTTTGGACCTAATTGGCATGTGTTTGGGTTGGAAACCTTAATTAGGGTTTAGGAAACCTTAATCTTGGAGACTTTAGTTTGGACTTGCCGGGACTCGCGTTTTGGACCGTTGGATTAGAGTTATGAATTATGCCTGACCATATTGTATGATTCACCTAGTAGAGGAATGGACTTGATGGATTAAGTCCTTAATAGGTTAAGTGTTTTTACTTAACCCTAATCGTCATTTTATGTGAAAAATCTAATTGTGTTTGGGCTTCGAGTTGGACCTTTCTTTTAGGCTTAGGTGTTTGGGTTCTTGTTGGGCCATCTAAGAACAGGTGTGTGGACTAGGATATTTGGATGGGCTTTAGGGTAAGGCCCGTATAAGGGGTTTGGGCCCAATTTGGAAAATTAGGCCATATATTGGGCCTTGGTTGATTATTTGGCTTTTGGGCCTCCAGAGTGTAAGTTTGGGCTTCGGTCTTGGACCACGCTAAGTTAGGGGTAAAATGGTCTCTTTATCCCAAGTATAGATTTATGGTTATGCACTCGAACCCAATTATTAATTGGGTGTTGTTTTAATGTTGACAATTCGAGGATCTGTCAGTCAACAACCATATTTTTATCCGCGGGACTTCAGCAGTGTGAGGTGAGTTTCCTCACTAGGTTTAGTGGGTCGAAGGCCCCAATGTCGGCTCATGTTTATGCTATGTTAGTATGCTAGCTCTCTTCGTTATTCTTGCATGTGTATGTGTTTATATGCTTTCCAGGCTAAGGTCCGATACCGGGCGAGGCCTGATGACTGGTTGTATGCTATGTATCTATGTTGCATGTGTATGTGAATATTATATATATGTTATATGCATGCTGGGTGGGGCCCGATTTACTACCGGGCTCAGATCGATGATCGAGCGGGGCCCATTATATGTTTTGTTATGTATGGTATGAGGTATCTTGGGGAACTCACTAAGCTTTGTTCTTACGATTGTCAGTTTATGTTTCAGATACTTCGGTTTTCAAAAGGAAGAGCTCGGGTTGACTACTTATTGTTCCGCATTTGACTTGTTCTGGGATTTATACTCTGATTATAATGTATCAGTTTCATTTAACCAAGTAATTGGTGATCCTTCTACTATAAATAAAATGAAATTTTATGTCAATATTTTTGGGATGTTACAAATGGTCCCTGTGGTATGCATTTTTTTTCGGGTTTTGGTCCAAACCACAATTTTTTGGATTAATGGTCATTTTCAACTAGTTTTATAGTGGAATTAGTCCCATTTAAACTTGAAAAGACTAATCTTCCCTTTTAATTTTTTTTTCATTTTTTTAAACAATTTCCTTTTATTTAAATATCAATATTAAAACAAATAAAGAAGAGTCTTTCTCTCTCTCTCTCTCTCTCTCTCTCTCTCTCTCTCTCTCTCTCACTCTCCTCCTCCTCCTCCTCCCCCCCATTTTTTTTCTCTTAAACTCCACCCCTCCGATTTGCAATCTGGTGAAAAAGTCTCTATCATCCTTCCCATTCCTCTATCGCTGGAAAATACAATCACCAGAAAACACACTTACTCTCTCTCCCCACCCTACCGCTTGACCCTCAACATCAACATCAACCACCATACCTCACGTATCGCCTAAACCAAACTAGGTAGCATCGTCGGTGAACACCAACTACACCATTGCTCATTCTCTGTTTGTCCATATTTTCTCCTTCTTTCCTCCTTCAGATTGGGGAAGAGACCATTTTCAGACGGTGGATTCAGATTAGGAAAGAAACTTGCTATAGAAGAGGCCATTTTCAATCCATCAAAATCTCACCCACTCCTTCTCTTGCAATAGATCGGTTTCTCTTCTTTCTTCTTTCTTTATGATCGCAAATCCCATCTCTATGTGTGTGTGTCTCCTACATCATAGAAACAGGGAAATTGAACCCCTTTTTCTTTTCTCTGCTTAAAATTTCACAAAGCCACCTTCCTTTTTCTTCAATCGTCGATGAGAAATTTGGAACCAGGAAAAAAAGGGGTGCATTCCTTTTCTCTTTCTCATGTAGGTCTTGTATCTAATTTTTGTTCATCCAATCACAATCCTGTACAGATTCGATATCAATGTGTTTGTAATCGGGTTCAACAGTCTATATTGGGAAAGCACACATGCAACTACTTCATATACATCTCCTGTTGTTTCAGCTTTTGTTGATGGAGGAGCCACTTTAAAACCGCCGTCTCCATCCCAATCAAATGGGTTTACACACCTTTATCGTATCCTTCACTGTGTGTGAGTGTGTGTTTCCAATTTTCCAATGTGTGTATTGAACCCCAATCAAGTATGTGTGTGTATCGAATCTACCAATTGAACCCTAATCAAGTGTGTGTATCGAATCAAGGATGTTTGAACATTGAAGAGTAGAGAAATGAGAATCCATGGTCTCCACGGGTGGGTATACGAGAGAGAGCGAGAGAGTGAGAGAGAGATGGAGAGAAAGAAAGAGATAAAGAAAGAGAGAGAGAAGATGTTAGTGGGCCCCTTCTATTGTTTTAAAAATTAAAATATTAAAATAGATATTAAAAAATGTAAAAATAAAAATAAAAGGGTATGATAGTCATTTTAATTTTGGAGGGACCGTTTCCACATAGAAACATGGCCAAAAGAACCACGAAGCCAAAAAATTTGAGGGTTGAACGAAAACCCAGAGAAAAATGCATACCACATGGGACATTTTTACAATTTTGTCTACTTTAAATATTTGAAGTGAACTACCTTAATGTGTTTGGGCAAAAAAGAATATATAAATCAAGATTTTATAGCTCACAACTTATATTTTAATATGCCAAATACCCAATTCATTTAAAGTATAATCCAATAAGAAATGACACAATAAAAGTTAAAAATAATTAGATAATTAAAGAAAAAAAGGAAAAAAAACAAGATTTTTTCACCACGTCGTTTCTTCTCCCGCTTCTCAACATACGTTGATACACATAATCGTACAAATTGAAAATCACCGATCAACAATTCAACTCCCGACAGGCTGCCTGCTGAGTGTTGCTATTGCCCAAAGCTGTCCGCCACCGCCGACGACAACTCCGACAGTTACATATATATCCCTTTTTTTCACATTCAAGGATGCGTATCTTTGACCCAACTTGGACCTACACCTAGGATATATTGATTTTTTTTTTCATTTTCTATCGATTTCACTTATAAAGTGAACTGCGTGGTTTTACATTATAGACTCGCCATTAGTAGTGACAATGACAGTGGTGGTGGCGATGACGGTGATGGTGGAGGCAGTGGCTGAGGTGACGGTGGTCGATGGGAGAGATGGTAGTGATGGCGATGCCAGTTTGGCATGTATAATTTCCTTTTACATATAATTTAGGGCTAATATCACAAAAGTCCCATGTTTTTGGCACTAAATTGGAAAAAGCACTGAATTTAATTTTTCATTTAATGTGACCACGGTATTTTTATTAACTTATCGTTTGAGGGCAAAGAGTCGGTTTCACCGGTTTCAGCAGGTTGCTCCCTTAGTCGAACGTTGCAGGTAGTTTTGGGTCGATTCTTCTCTCCAACTTCAAACCAAAAATATGGTAAGCTCCTCCAACACACACACAAGGTTACAAAGAGTGGGCTTTAAGAAATCATTGGTCTGAAGATTTCAGATCCGATTGTGATGAACCTGCGACATTCTCGATCTCCAAAATTGTCGATAATCCATGGAGGAAATTCAGGGGGTGTCCAAACTATCAGGTAATATTAAGTAATTTTTTGTGGTCTTGTTGAACCATTATGAAAAAGTGATTGTTGTGCAGGACTCCAAAAGAAAATGCAGATTTTTTTATGGCTTGATCCACCCCTGCCAAACACTTACTACAAGGAAACTATGTGGAAGTTCCATGTGGATTTGGAGGAGGCTAACAACAATAAAGCATTTGCAATGGAGGTTTTGAAGCTTTCGGAGGAGGCCAAGAACAACAAAGAAGTTCAACTAGATATTTTAAACCTGTTGAAGGTGGAGCTACTTATGATGGTAATGCTTTTGGTGGTGGTGATAGTGATGGGGTTTATGGTTCACAATGTTATGGTTAAAGCACTGTGAAGTTGTGGCCATTAGTTAGGTTCAGATGGAATGGTAGTAGTAGTTTAGGTGTAAGGGTATTTTGGTCAAGTTAGGCAGTAAGTAGATGCATGTGTTATGTATGGCAATTTTTTTGGTTTTGTAAGAGATGACAATGACAACAACTTATTATGTCTTAATGATAACAATGTATTAAGTCCTTTAGCACATACATATGTATAAACCTACTTACCATATATATATATATATATATATATATATATATATATATATATATATATATATATATATGCCTTGATCACTATAATTGTTGTTAAAGGACTTAATAGGTATCAATATATATATATATATATATATATATATATATATATATATATATATATATATATATATATATATATATATTTATATATATGTATTGATAACTATTAAGTCCTTTAACAACAATTATAGTGATCAAGGCATATATATATATATATATATATATTGATAACTTAACAATCATACCAAATATCAATGTCAGTTAACAGCCCAAAAATGGGAATGTACTTTACAATGCTTCCCTAAAACCACTATCATACCATTTAACCTAATTAGAACCAAAATTTCAATTCTACCAAACATTATGGATATGAATTGGAAGCTTGTTACCAAAAGACAAGTGTACCCAAAGTAGATGTTTACAAAAAGGGCAACCAATTTACTAATGCCCATTCTACCCATTGAACCCTTAAACACAACTCCTTACTCTAAAACCCAAGGGGGTTTGGAGGAACCACCACCATCAACATCTTCAACCATTTTCCTGAGCTTCAACTTCCTAATTCTTTCAGAGGGTTTCCTCTTTTTCTCCCAATGGAAATTATAAGCACCATAACTTCTTCTAGAGGGTAGGACTCTTGCTCCAACCTCTTTTTCTTCAACTCCTTCTTCCTCAACCACTATACCTTCAACTTCTTCTTGCTCAACCTGTATTCCTTCAACTTCTTCTTCTTCAACCTCTTTATCTTCAACTCCTTCCTCAAACTCTTTTTCTTCAATCTGTTGTTCCCAAACCTCTCCATAAACCTACAATACAGAGGGGTAGTTAGTAAATCTACAATATGAAAGCCAAAAATAGTGATTACCAGAACATACCTCTTTCATAGCAGCCACTGCATCAGCATGTGTATATCCATACATCAGCAACTCCAGTAAAGTAAGTCTTTCACTCACCTTCACCTCATTGTCATCATGTTCTTGTTCCTGAACATCCTCTGTTTCTTGACTCATACCTTGCTTACCATTAGGTGCATGGGTAAAAAGATCAACAAAATCCTCATCACAGGTTAGGGACACATCCTCGTTTGCATTACTCTTATGTTTCTTACCATTAGGTGTTTTCTTTGGTGTTTTGTTCCTTGATCCAGACACTTTAGTTCTCCCTCCTCTCCTTGCCATCATCTTAGTCCTTTTTAGAGGACTAACATTACGACCACCCACTTGATTACCAGATTCTGAAACTGGGGGAGGAGTAACATCACTTCTTGGTATATCAGGCCCACCAACTTGATCACCACATTCTGAAACTGTAGGAGGAGTAGCATCTCTTCTTAGTATAGCAGGCTCAACTAGAGGGAATTGATCAAAGATAGGTTGGCCTCCCCCATCTTTCCTAGTTCTTCCAATCTTCCTTTTTTGGACAGGTGGCTTAGGTACCTCATCATTTGTGCATGAAATCTTATTATGCCCAAGTTGTTGGAACTTTCCACACCTCATAGTCCTAGTTACCTTTAACATTTGAGAGGAGTATTTGGCATCTTTTGATTCAGATGCATGCTTCACTCTATTTACTTTGGGTCTTCCAGGCATCCTTCTAACTGGGGGTGGTAATGATTTAATAAACTCAGTCATTGGCCACAAGTTGCTTCCACTAATAGGTTGTATGTTCTGACTGTAGGTTGCAACATATTTGTCCTTGTGGAACCAAGAAGAAATGAATTCACTTGGATCTTTGTGGACATAGTTGATTGCAGCTTGACTATGCACACATGGTATGCCCGACAACATCCACAAGTTGTAGGTGCAAGTGTGATTGGCTAAATCAACCTTGTATCTATTGTAGCCATACCTAGTCTCAAACACATCACCACCACTTGGCACCACTGTCCACAACCTACACACAAAACAAACAAAGTACACATATAAATACATACTTAATATTTTTGGATACATGCTAATAAAAACTTATATTACCTCATATCTTTCCCAAATTCATTAAGCTTCAGTTGTATGTTAGGCCCATAATTACCCCTCCATTTGGTGGCCTCTTGACCTTGATGAAAAAACATTTTCATAAGGAGAATCCTTATTTCCTCAAGCATTGTGATTATAGGTTTCTTCCTTATCTGTTTGATCATGGCATTGAAGCATTCTGCAACCCCATTCTCTACTGCTTCACAAGCATACCTATGAGAAAACAAGGCTCTGCACCAAGTTTCAGGTTTCCTTTCCATAAGATAATTGTATCTTGTTTCTGTTATCTTCTTTATCTTCTCCATTGTAGCAAGAAAGTCCCCTTCCGCTGTACTCATAGCAACTTTCCAGAACAAACTCTTTAGCTCTAATCCTGTGAATTTCTTTCTAAAGTTTTCAAAGATATGTCTAGCACATTGTCTATGCTCAACATGAGGGAGTAGGTCTGCCACAGCCTGTAAAAGTCCATATAATTAACAAACAAATACAACACAACACATGTAAATATTAATGACTATAACATACAAATATATATTGTATACTAGTGTATGTTGTGGTGTGACATCCCCATTTTCACGGCCAGAAAAGGCCGATTTTGTTTATAAAAATCAGAGTACCTCTTTTAATAAAAATGTTGCAGAATTTGTTCCCAGTAAAACGTGCTAAATACGTTATCAAAGCATTTCCGAAGAAAAGTATTTTTATTCATTTTAAAACATTTGGGATGTCATCGTCAATATAGAAACATAAGCATAAACAGAACTTACATTTATTATCACTAGTGATTTATATCTCCTTAATCTCTCAGTGTAATGTGACTTCATATCAACACCTGTGATATAAATAAACTGAGTCGGTCAGGTTGGGAAACCTGGTGAGTACATAGGGATTTCAATCCCACAATGTTATACCATATATATAGTTTAAAACTCACAAAATATACAATTTCACCATATATATGAACAATTCTTATCCCACCCCGTCGATCCTCACAACAAGACTATCCATACTCTCGGACCTAAGATTAGCCAAACAGTAGGGACCTTCCGAGTTAAAAAAATAAGTTAGGGACCAAACGTGCAAATTATCCCAAACCATAGGGATCATTCGTGTAGTTTACTCTTAATACTTTAATTAATACTTGTATTAAAATCATGTTCATGAAAGGGACTATGCACTCACTTGAAAAGATGGTGATTCCGAACTTAGACAGCGTTTCGCTTCTTAAAAACAATTTCCTTCGACGAAACCTAGTATTATTACCACTAGAGTTTAGTCTATTATTTGTCGAGACTAATTAATACTCTAGCTATTATTACTATTATATAAGCATTAAACAATACTTATATAACCCATAATAATAGCCCAAGTACTTATTATAAGTTCCTAATAACGTTACTATAACTAAATAAACGATATATTAAAAATAGCGTAGACGTAACTCACTTACAATGAGTTTTATAGAAAATCGGGCTTTGCTTGGAGTAACGTTCCTGAGCCAAAAATCTTTTCTTCTTGGAGCCGTCGAGCACTCTGGGGCTTCCGCCTCGTGCTAGGGAGGTTCCCTAAGCTTTTTCGGGGGGGGGGGGGGGTTTCGGGGCTAGAGAGAGGTTCTAGAGAGAGAGTATAGAGAAAAAAGAATGGGAAATGTGTGAAGAAAATGAGGGTGGGAGAGGTTCTATTTATAGGGTGAAAATGGCTAAACTTGGTGCCACATGTCACCATCTTGTGGCAAGACTTGAGGAGAAAGCAATGGCCAAGATTGTGCCACATCACCCATTTTCGCACAACACACTTCCGACTTCTAAAATCCGTAACTTTCACATACGACCTCCATTTTGACGTTATTTATATCCACACGCAGGTAAAAATAAGATCTACAACTTTCATTTTGACTCCGTCGGCTAATTCTCGACCGATCTTAAATTTAATAGTACGAGAAGATTATACTGTTAAATGTCTGCGTAAAATTCTTAACTTCTACATACGGAATCTGTTGTCGTCTGTATTTTTACCGTTGAGTTCCTATTAATGAGATATTCAATTCTCATTTAGGCCGCGTAGGCTAAAAACCGCTCGAACTAAAATTCGAGTTTCGGGCCGTGCACTACTATGCTAAATCTTAGAAAATTCATAACTTCCTCATACGGAGTCAGATTTGGGCGTTCTTTTTTTTTTATGTTCTCGGTTTAACATATACTACAAATTTTATTTGGATTGATAAGGCTAAAAATTTCTTTATCAAAAATTCACTATTTACGTCTCCCGGTGCCGTGTCGGTTTTGCCGTAAAACTTCGACAGACCATAACTTCTTCGTTATAACTCGGATTTCGGCATTCTTTATATGTACGGAACCTTTGAGACATATTATAAAACTTGGTTAAGATTATTTATTCTAAATAATCTTTTGTCGAAAAGTCATTTCCGGCCCCTATTATCTCTAAATTGACTAGCCCAGATCTATGGGCGTTACATGTGGTACCTTATGTTGGTCTGAGATAACAACCAATCCATTGCCAGCACCAAGATCCAAATCAACGACCAAATTATTAATGAACTAGGTCCAGTTGTCCTTATTCTCAACATTCACAACTGCCCATGTTATTGGGTAGACATGGTTGTCTGCATCCCTCCCAATAGCAGTTAAAATCTCCCCCTTAACCTGCCCCTTCAAGAAACTACCATCTAGTCCTATTAACCTTCTACATCCTCTGCTCCATCCATCTCTGAAAGCCTTGAAGCCAACATAAAACCTTTTGAAATAGTTAAACCCCAAATTGCTTTCTACCCCCACCAAGCAAGTTGTACCCGGATTACTCAACCTAATTGCAACTGTATAGTCCCAAACCTTGGCATAGTGGTCTTCTAACTTCCCTTCTATTATCCCCATTGCAGTAGCCCTTGCTCTTTGGCATTTCCCAAGAGATACACTCACTGAAAACCTTTGTAGCACATCTGCTTGCATCTCTAGCAATGTTATCTTGGGCTTCATGATTACATCTTTCAGGTAGTGTTTGGCTAACCAATTACTAGTAACTAAGGAACCAAAATGATAATTCGTAGCACAGAGATGCATTTCATTACAAAATTTTATCTGGAATGTTCTTTCATTGTACTTCCATCCAGCTGCAACCCTAAATGGACACTGCATTTTGTTATTATCATTGTTGTCCCTAGTTCCACTTCCACACTTAGCTATAACCCTCACTCTATCACTTTTTTCAAAATAAAGTTGGTACCCTCCATGGACTGCATAGTTAGTTAAAGCAAACCTGAGTTGAGCAGGGGATTCATAATAGTCTCCTAATCGGGGCCTCATCTCTTTCCAGTCAACATTGGGATCATGCACCCTATACTCTCACACCAACATCTTCATTGTCCTCATCTAAGTGGGCATGCTCTTTTTGTTGGACACTAGGAATGTTTCCATCATCTACCATTCCATCAATACTACTCCTTAATATGTTTTCATCGCACAATAAGTTAAGAAACTGATCATCACATAGTGTTGAGGGGGCTTTGAAAGTTTCTTCAAAAAAATCCAAGAAGCTAAAGTCAAATGCATCTTAATCGGAGTCAGAGTCTGGAAGATATGTCTTCTCAGGGAGCTTAGGCCCTTTAGGCTTCTTAGTTCCAGAAGTAGAATCCATCTGTTTCATAAAAAAAACAAAAAACAACTTGTTAGTTCAAACTTGGAACTCCATAGACGAAGATAACCACCCTCATAATTGTTTCCATACACACACCTTTCTACTCCAACCTTACTTCACCAACGATTTCGGAGCTTCAAGTTGCGAAATTGGGGACTGTGAAACTCTTCTCAGCGTCAAAACCTTCTCAAATGCATGAAAAACCCTTTAGCGGTGATGGTTCGTGAAAGGTGATGGCTACGGAATAGCTTAGTGGTGACATGATGGTACAAGTTACCTGCTGGTGACCGGCTCTTTGCTCTCAAATGATAACTCAAAGAAAATATCGTGATCACAGTAAATGAAAAATTAAATTTAGGATTTTTTCCAATTTAGTGCAAAAAAATATAAGAATTTTGTGATATTAACCCTATAATTTACACATTGAAAAAAACGTGAGAGTAGCAATACAATGTGTATTGAAATAAATTAACGTTATGTAAAGATCCTTAATTGTAAACTCATTTTAATATATCTTTTTTAAAGTTATAACACAAACACACTTCCAATAATATATTATTGGATATCATTTTAAAAGTTATCACCACCAAAAGTCAAAATTAATTGTATATGACTTCACATAAACGGGCGACTAACCACCCTCTATTGTCTATTCCGCCACCTCTTTACAAAATTGACAAAAATAGATTGTTTTTGTATGAGATGATACTTATTATATATTTTTTAAAATAAATATTTGAGAGGAAAGTGGAACATAACGTACGGGACCTTTGAAAAAGAAATTAACGACTGTGGTATAGTTAACAACTGTCGTCAAACTATTTGTCTATTTATTTTTTATTTTTTGGTTTATGACATTATGTGGTTTTATTTATAAAACGACTACTTTACTTTTATATCATTTATTTTATTGTTTGTTATATAAAGTACATGTACTAGATATAAATAGATCTATTAGGGCTAAGGGTGTAAATATCCTTAAATGCCGAGGACAAGTAAGAGAAAAATGACTCCTATTGCTATTATAAGTTTTTATTTTTAAATAAATGTATGTATAATGCATAATTAAAAAAAATGGACCCTATGCAACTGTCCACTACCCCCCCCCCCTCTCAATGCCCTCATGAATCCACCACCTTTCACCCCTCTTTTCTTCTTCATGTGGACATGCCTCATCCATTCCTATCGGCTCTTCCACCATCGGTTTAATGACATATCACCACCTAAAATCAACATCTACAAACGTATTTGACAAAAATCAAATCGATTGAAGATTCTAATTAACAAAGAAATCAAAGTGATTGAAACCAAAATCAAAAGGAAAAATGACTTAGGAGGGTAACTAACTCTTATGTTTGTTCATATGTTGACAACTTCTTGTTTTTTATACACATAAAGTCAACTAACTTGTTTTACGTGTTCAATTTACACCAATATTACCGGCTAACACCTGTTTCAGATAATGTGGCTAAATCAAGGTTTGGTTGGCATATACAACATAATATGTGGCATCTACATGACATAGTACACATTAGTTCATTATATAAAGGGTGTTATATGGGTCGTTTGTATGTTAAAGCTCTAGATCGACAATGGCTTCTTCTTTTTCTTCATTTGTCTCTTCCAAACGCAATGTCGAATTGCAAGCTAACCATCCATGTAAGTACGAGATGACATCTCGTGTGAGGATTTCAAAACACCCGACAATCCTGGAAAAAAACTCGAGTTTGTCAAAACTCATTGGTAAATCAGTTTTTTTATTATTATCCGTAATTGAATCTTCTTCTTCATATTCTCTTCAGTTTAACCTTTTTATACTTTTATTGAAAAGTTCAAGAACTCCAAAATGTAATTTATGGAATGGATGGAAGAGGATGACTACGCAGTAGAGAAGAACGGTGATTTGGGACAAATCTACAACCTATCATTGAATCTTGGAAATTTGGAAAACAAAATTAGTATATGTGAGAAGAAGTTGGAAGAAGAGAAGAACTCTGATTTGTTCTTCAGACAAGAACTGGACAAAGTGAAGTGGAAGTTGTTTACTCATAAATTTGCATTATTTGTATTATTTTTTTTTGTATGTTACAGATGTAGTTTTGAAAGTTGGATGTGTTCTTTGTATCCTATTTGATGTATTCTGACTAAATCATGTAGTTCATGAATTTTTATATGTAATGAAAGTTGGATGTATTATGACTAAAGCATGTGTTTTAGTTAATGTAACATAATTTTGATGTATGATGACTAAAGTTTGATATATAATGAACTTGTGCAAAAGATGTTAAAGACAAGGAACACAAATGGCATTATGAGCATCACAAAAGCCATTACAAAACATGTACTTAAATAAAGATGGTAGACATCACAAAAACCATTACAAAACACGTGCTAAAGTACTTTACAATACAAAAGATTCCCAAACATGTATCATAAAACATGCATTCCAAAAGATGGGGACCCAAAAGATGTGTCAAGTTTGTCCTATTGTGCCAAAAGCTATTATAAGGCACAAGATTCCAAAACATGCTTACCAAAAGTTATGCCAAAATATAAAGAAGACATTAAAATCAAATCTCCAGTGGGTGTTCATTACTGCTTCCTTCTTTCCTCCCTATGTTCTTCCCTAGCATAATCTTTTTAATTCTTTCTAAAGTTTTTCTTATCCTCTTCCTAACTTGAATTTCTGCATTGTCTTGAATTTCCTGTTGCACATCATCTTGAATTTCATGTTCCAAACCATCTTCAACCTCTTCTTGAATGTTAACTTGAATTTCCTGTTCCACTTCACCTTGAACCTCTTCTTGATTGTTAACTTGAATGTCCTATTCCACTTCATCTTGAACCACTTCTTCAATGTTATCTTGAATTTCCTGTTCCAATTCATCTTGAACCTCTTCTTGAATGTTAACTTGAATGTCCTATTCCGCTTCATCTTGAACCACTTCTTCAATGTTATCTTGAACTAAAGGAACTTTAATGTTAGCTTCTACATCAGCTTTAGGAACTTTAATGTTAGCTTCCATTTCAGGTACTTCAATGGCAACTTCCGCATCACTTGCAGCTTCCACTTCACTTTCACTTTCACTTTCAAAGTCACTATCACTTTCACTTTCAAACACAACTACACGTTCCACTTCCAATTCAGCTTCAATGTCCAGTTGAAAATCAACTTTACCTATAAGAGGGAAAAAGTTCAGAAATGGTACATACATGTAAAATATCAGATAAGTTAGCACCATACCTTGTTTTTTTTTTTCTTTTTTTTTTTTTGTAAACCTGAAGTAGATTGTACATCATTTGGTCTTTGAAGACATGTTGATCTGTTATGCCCTCTTTCCCTACAAATGGTACATCTCAAGACCATTCCCCATCTTGAGACCATATGCATTGTTCCCTTAGCTTTCCTCTCAACCTGATCCTTTTTTCTTTTCATTATTAGTCTTCCAGGTAGCCTTCTTTTATTTGGGGGCAATGGTTGGGTGTAATCCACTTCAGGCCATATACATCTACAGTTCAGTGGCCTAATGTTATACCTATAACAACTTGCATACATTGATGTAGTAAACCATTATGACACGTAGTACTTAGGATCCCTATTGAGGCTTGAAATGGCAGCATATCCATGCATACAAGGATACCCTGTTAACTGCCAAGCCCTGCATCCACATTGTCCGGTATTAAGGTCTATAACATATCCATCAGACCCTAGCCTCACATCAAATTGCATATAACCATAAGCTACCACTTGCCAAAACCTGTCCACAATTACATATAATTTAGAAAATATTAAAAATGTTAAACATATACGCAACAACAAATTACCTTTGTTGTTCCTTAAGCTTGTTTAACTTCAACCTTATGGAAGGACATATATTTACATCCCAATATTGACCCTTGCTCTTGTAGATACACACCCTTACCATCACATAAATCTGGATTTCTTCGAACATGGTAATGAGTGGTTTCTTCCTAGAAGCTTCAATCAATTAGTTAAAAAATTTAGAAACACCATTTTTGTATGCATCACAACTCCTATCAACTTGAAAAAAATGCTTTACACCAGTTTTTAGGGTCCCTTTCCATCAAATGTTCATAAGCCATTGGTTCCGGCTTCTTGATTTCATTCATATGGTACTCAATTTTTTGTTGAATTGTAGATCCATCATCTCTCCAAAACAGCTTCCTAAATATTTGACCCTTAAATCTTCTGGAAATTAGCATAGATATGCCTAGCACATGGCCTAAGCTCTGCAAATGGAACACTTTCCTTCACAGCTTTAATTAATTCCTATAATCAATACATACAATGCATAAGCTTAAACATATGAAGTATGAAAAATATCAATAAGGGAAGTTTGAACATTATTTTGTGTTGGTTAGATATTATGGTTAGTCCATGCCCAACTCCCATTCTAATGTCATCAATCAGAAGATCAAGAAACCACACAACCTCATCATCTTCATCATCATCATTTAATTCTTCTTCATTACTATTAGGAATGGTTTTACCACACAACTTGTTCAAAGACAGGGACACATCATCATCATCATCATCATCATCATCATCATCATGTACTTCTTCTTCATTACTATTAGGAATAAGTTTACCACACAACTTGTTCAAAAATTCATCATCAATTGTTTTGTCAAAAGTATGCACCTCTTCATCAAGTTTATGATCACATTGTTAGGTTAATCGGTTCGTTAGTCATAGCTCACGTGCAAGGCTAAAACATTAGATTTAATAATTTATGTTTTATGTTTTCGATAATAGTTTTTGTATTTAGAATTGGTCTTTGCTTTTGACCGGATTCTATGGAATTCTATGGGTCTTTAGGTAGAGTAAGTAGCATGGGTTGTTTCATGCTTTACGTGGGTATCTAAGAAGCTATATATACAGTCTTGTTGATATGAATAATAAGAGGTTTTAGAAAGATGTAGTCCCACATGTGTTGTAGCAACAATCTGCACTACCCCCATTAAGTTGTTATGTTTTTTTTTCTCACTCTCTGTATGCATACATAAACACCATACACAAACCCATCTTATCCCTTTATTTTCTATTAAACTATAGAGTAGAGGGCTAATATCCAACATTTGGTATCAGAGCAACCAACAGTAGATTCTGGACAGTTTCAATAGGGATGGTTCTCAGCAAAACAGGTGGATCTTGTCAAAGATGTTATTGCTTCGGTTGTGGTTTGAAGTTGGTGATCTTCAAAGAAAAGGTTCAACAGGTAGCAACTATGGTGTCTTTCGGTGAAGAGGGTGATAGCTCGTTGGTAGTGGGTTGATCACAGGAGGTTACCGGACGGATGAAGTTGTTTTCGGAATTTTCGGAAGATGCTGAAGATGGTGTTTGTTATAGTAGTAGTTGTCGACGGGGTTTGCAGGTGAAGCAGCCGGGGTCGAAGGCAAACAGAGGTTGTGAAGGTGCTAAGGTTCAGTTGGCGAGTTTCTTTGCCGGATGCCTTTTGCTTTTGCTGGTGTCTGACAAGGTGGTGCTTCCAGTGGTAGGTTGTGGGTAGGTCATCGGAAAATGGAGAGATTAACCAAAGGTATGGGAGAAAACGAGCAGAAAAGATTCGTCAAAGCAGGTGGCTTTGGGTTTGTTTTGTTTTGCAAGTGAAAGAAGACGGGAAAAGCGGGTTGCTTTGTTTTCTTTATTGGTGGAAGAAGGCTCTCGTGTCACAGAAGTGTTATACGCAAACAGGTTCTGTGTGGTGACAAACAATAGCCGGGTGTGGAGGATTTTAGACGTGACCGAGGAGAAGGTCAGTTGTCCAGGAAAAGTCGGGATTTGGTGAAGACTTTTGGACGTGACCGAGGTGGAGGTCGGGTGTCTGGGAGAAGTCGAGATGGTTCTAGAAGACGGGGATTTAACATTGTTGTGAGTGAACGGTATGAACAAATCGATTAAGGGGGTGATTGTTAGGTTAATCGGTTCGTTAGTCATAGCTCACGTGCAAGGCTAAAACTTTAGATTTAATAATTTATGTTTTATGTTTTCGATAATATTTTTTGTATTTAGAATTGGTCTTTGCTTTTGACCGGATTCTATGGAATTCTACGGGTCTTTAGGTAGAGTAAGTAGCATGAGTTGTTTCATGCTTTACATGGGTATCTAAGAAGCTATATATATAGTCGTTGTTGATATGAATAATAAGAGGTTTTAGAAAGATGTAGTCCCACGTGTGTTGTAGCAGCAATCTACCCCACCCCATTAAGTTGTTATGTTTTTTTTTCTCACTCTCTGCATGCATACATAAACACCATACACAAACCCATCTTCTCCCTTTATTTTGTATTAAGCTATATAGTAGAGGGCTAATATCCAACATACATTCCATTATATTTGAAATATATGAGTCCCTATCATCATCTTCTACCAACTCAGACACCTCATCACCTGTTAACACCTCCTTATCGGCCTAGTCAAGAATAGGTTCATTTTGATGGTCAATGTAGATATTCATTCCTAGCTCGTTCTTAGGCATGTAATCATCTTCAATAACTCGAAATATCTAGCATCATTGTCGATTATTCTAATACCTTCTGCTAATGTTTCTTTTCTACTACAATAGTACAAAATTTCACACCTTCCTCTACTCAGCTTTGTAACCCACAGTACAAATTCTCTATAGTTCATGCCACCAAAATCCACTTCACGAACTGACATTCTTATAGGGTCTAAGTACACTAATGAGTTTGGTGCAAACATTCCATTGTAGTGAAAATCTATTGTAAGATACGTACCGTTATATGATTATGACATGTTACAATCGACGATTTCAAGTCCCAACTTCAATTCCAAACAATGAACTCCTACTGCTTCGATCGATTGCTTTTTGAGAAAACTTAATTAATCGGGAACGATTTGGGAGTAAATATGAGGAACCCTAATAAATGAAGTCGATTTCGGACAAAAGGGTGTAATGAACATGTAATACGCCACATAATTTCTTTTAAGTGAGTTAATTTGAGTCAATCGGTTAAAACACAAGTTAGCCGGTAATATTGGTGTAAATTGAACACGTAAAACAAGTTAGTTGGTTTTATGTGTATAATAAAGAAGAAGTTGTCAACATGTGAACAAACATAAGAAGTAGTTACTTTCATAAGTCATTTTCCCAAATCAAAATCACCATCCAATACACACCATTACAAAAATATGTAACAAAAAAAATAAAATGACTCGTTACGATCGAGATACCATTAATAGAGAAATCAAGTCGATCAAAGATTTCATGAAAATAAATTATTGGCTGAGAAATCACTAAGTTGAAAATATGTTTTTTTATTTTTTATTTTATTTTATGATTTTTAGTCGTTAGTAAGAGTTTATGTATTTTCTCCTTCCATAAGAAGAAGGGATAATATCACTGTAGCACATGGAACTTTTAACATTTGGCTAATTTGGTCCTTAAAGTTTTTTTGGTACATTAGACCATTAAACTCGTAATTGACATTTTAATTACACCATTTTAGCAACTTTTAGAAGGTTTCCCGGTTATACGATGCCATTTTGTCAATTAATATATATTTTTTGTCTAATCCGATGCCACGTGAGATATGCCACATCAATTAATGAAATACGACGCTTAAAGCCTTTTGTCTTCAGCTATCGAACTTCACTAGTCTTCTTCTTCATTATTCAGCTGTAAAAGAAACTGATTTAGGGTTTGTGAAGCATTCCTGTGATCGAGCTGAAAGAAACAAAGAACTCGCAGCAATGGCACAATCGGAACCTAATGGATTGTTTTCGATGGTGGAACTTAACTACCAAGAGGTATTTAATCGAAATCCTTTCTCTTACACTGGTGGTGTTAAAACCATCTTCAATGATGTTGACTTTTCTTCTATGACTTATTCTGAGTTTGTGACCTTCTGCGAACGTTTCATGCATGAAGAGTGTAAAAAGTTTTACTACTGTGAACCAGACATGTCCTTCATGGAAGGGCTTAATCCCATTTCAGATGATGTGGAATATTCTGCTTTTATTTTTGATGCTTATGGAACAGAATGGTGTAATTTCGGTTTATGTGGATCATATTGGGGTTGGTGTTGATGGGTGGCATGATGATGAAGATAATGATGATGATGAACATGACTCTTGTATTGATGGTGAAAATGAAGACAACATAGATGAACTTAGAAATGTTGTCTTAGAATTTAATGAGGATGTAGTGCATATGAATAGGACATCAAATGATCCTTTCTTGAGTAAGATATGTGTTGATGATGAGGATGCAAACAACATTGTAGATGATGACAATGGGAAAGAAGTTGAAGTTAACATACAAGCTCATTCCATATTTAATGAGCTATTACACTGGAAAAAACAAAAACCAATTCTAGGGATGAGATTTAAGGGTCCAGGGCAAGTAAAATCAATGTTGTGTAACTATGCTGTAGCTAATGGATATCAATTGTGTTTTGAAAAAAATGATAGGACAAGACTTTTGGTGAGGTGTAGCAAAGGTGCTTGCACATTTAGATTATGGGCTTCCTGGATGAGTGATGAAGAGAGTTTCCAAATCAAGTCACTAAAAGCTGATCATAATTGTGCTAGGAACTTCAAGTTTGGATCATTGGTAACATATGCATGGATTGGGAGTCACTATACCAAAGAGATTGTAGAAAGTCAGAAAATAAGTGTAAGGAAGCTTAGGTTAAAGGTAATGGCCAAGTTTGGTATCCAAGTTAGTATGGGGCAATGTAGAAGAGCAAAGAAGTATGCACTGAAACTTGTTGAAGGAAACCTTGTTGAACATTATGGTAAGCTATGGTCATATGGTCATGAGATTTTAAGGACAAATCCTAGGTCAACTGTGAAACTAGATATGGAGGATGGGCCAGATGGAAAGAAATATTTTAGCAAGTTCTATTGTTGTTTTCAAGGAGTTAAACAAGGTTGGATTGAAGGGTGTAGAAGGGTAATTGGTCTTGATGGATGTTTTCTTAAAGGTGTTTGTAAGGGAGAATTGCTTTGTGCTATTGGGAGGGATGCAAATGACAAGATATATCCTATTGCTTGGGCAGTGGTTAATGTGGAGAACAAGCAGAATTGGAAGTGGTTTCTAGAGCTTCTCATTGATGATCTACACTTGAATTTAGGCAATGGTTTCAGTTTAATGTCATACCAACATAAGGTTAGTATTTTACATAGTAATGCATTTATGTTAATTTTAGACTATCTGAATTTAACCTTTTTACTAATACAGGGTTTGATAGAGGCTGTTAAAGAGTTGCTGCCATATGTAGAGCACAGACAGTGTGCTAGACATATTTGCCAGAATTTGCAGAAGAGATTTACTGGTGCCATATATCATACCTTGTTTTGGAGAGCATCTAAAGCCACAACTGAGCATGCTTTTAAAGTTGTGATGAAAGAAATTGAGACATTGAACCCAGATGCCCATCAATATCTCATGGAGAAAGATCCTAAAACATGGTCTAGAGCTTTCTTTCAAACTGGAAGGTGTTGTGATGTAGTTGAAAATGGGTTCTCAGAAAGTTTTAATGCTGTAATAGTAGATGCTAGGAAGAAGTCCATAATAACCTTGTTAGAGGAGATAAGATTATACATGATGGACAGAATCTACAACATGAAATTAAAGGGACAAAAATGGGGAAATCATATTTGTCCAGAGATAAGGGATAAGGTGAATTTGCTTAAAAAAGCTCAAAGGCATTATCGGGTACTACCAAGTGGATTAAACCAGTTTGAGGTAAGGGGAGCAATAGATGCATATGAGGTGGACTTAGAAAGAAAAACATGCTCATGTAGGTTGTGGCAATTGAATGGATATGGATGTGCTCATTCTGTAGCTAACATATCCTTTCTTAATAGGGATGTAGAAGCCTATGTAGACAACATGTTTAGCACAAACACATTTAGAAAGGCATACAATTACAGAATTGCTCCCATGAATAGCAGTGACATGTAGCCAGAGACAAACTATACTCCACCATTGCCTCCTATTAATAGAAGGATGCCTGGTAGGCCAACTACTAAGAGGAAGAAATCCACTACAGAGAATACAGGAACACACAGGGTTTCTAAGACTGGAAAGAAAATCAGATGTAGTATTTGCAAGGAGATAGGTCACAACAAGGCCACTTGTCCACAGAGAAGGCCCCAAAAGTTAAATGTGAAGAAACAGAAGAAACAAAAAGTATGTGTGAACCAAAATGCAGGACAGGTAAAACAAATTAAAATATAAGATTAATTACATATAATTTGTTACTAACATAATTATATCATGCCGTGTAGGGTAGTAAAAGTGAACCACAACAACATGAAGAGGTTGAAATGACTCCAATTGAGATGGATACTACTCAAAATGATATGCAAGTTGCTCCTACTGATGTTGAATCTAGTAGTGCAAAGGGATTTTAGTCATTATATGCAATTTACTCCACCTAGATGTTATGAAGGTGATGAGGGTGTTATGGGTGAGGAAGCTGATGTGGTTGAGGAAGTTGTTGTGGTTGAGCAAGTTGTTCAAGATGAGGAGGCTGAGGAGGTTGATCCTGTTATCCAAGTTGATAATGTAAATATTCAGGAGGTTGATGAGGTTAATCCTAATGCCCAAGTGGATAATGGTAATGTTCAGGAGGTCGCTCCTGTTAACCAAGTTCAGCAGGTTTGTGTTAGGCCAATTTCAGATATTTTGAAGAGGATAAGGAGAAGAAAGTCAGAGAGAATACTGAAGCTGAAATTAGGCAAAACAATTGGTGGTGTTGATGATCCAGGAAATTCGAAGGGAAAAGCTCTTGTAATTGATTAGTGTTTATTTTAATTTGTGTTTGAAGTTTATGTAATGGGATGATGGTAAGTTGGATTTAAAGTTTATGTAATAGGATGATGGTAATTTATATTTAAAGTTTATGTAATAGGATGTTGGTAATTTATATTTAAGTATGTGTGACATTAAAGTGTATTTTGGTCATTTAAGTATGTATGAAAGAAAAAGGGTAATCTGGTCATTTAAGTATTTATGACAGAAAAGGGTAATTTGGTTATTAATTTATTGATGACAGATAAGGGTATGTAGGTAATTCATTTATGTATGCAAGAAAAGGGTAATTTGGTCATTTAAGTATGTATGACAGAAAAGGGTAATTTGGTCATTCATTTATGTATGTAAGAAAAGGGTAATTTGGTCATTTAAGTATGTATGACAGAAAAGGGTATGATGGTCATTTATTTATGTATGCAAGAAAAGGGTATGTTGGTCATTTATTTATGTATGACATGAAGTATGAAAGTATGTTACCATTTTAAGTAAAATCATGACATTTGGCTTTGAATATTTATGATTGGAAAAAATTGGAATAATGTGCATGCATGGGGATGTTTTATATGGCCCCGGATTTGGTTTTTTAATGGCTTCACAGGTCCTATTTTTTCATTATTAAAATGGTCCCCATACACATAGTGTACTTCCACATGGACCACTTCCTAATTAAATATATTTGTTGGGAATATAGACCATGCATATGTTTGATAAACATCATCTGATTATACAAAATGCCCTACAATTGGGACTTTGAATATTTTTTTTACATTACTTATCATATGCCCTTTCATTAGGGACTTACCACCTTACAACATCAACACATTAAGGTTGATAACCCTAACTTATAACTAAAACCAGCTTCAATACATACAAAATGCCCTTATGGAACTGACTTTCTAGTCCGCCTTTACAAAAAATAGAAGGGATCCCAAAAAAACAAAAGCTTACCCTAACCAACCAAACTAACTACATTGACCCCCCTAACTTCAAAACACATAGGGCCAAGCAAGCAAACAACATGGCAACTATCATCTTGTACCTGCCTATTGCCTTCCTTGCATCATGAACTTCTTTCTCACTCTTTGCCACCTTATACTGCTCCTATGATAGCAGAAACTCCACTTCAGCAATCCTTCTCCTCAAATTGTTCATATCAGATATTTCATCTTTGGCATCCAGTTTCTGCTTCAGAGAATATAGCAGGTTTTTGTAGTACCCGTCTGCCTGATCTTCATCTTTCCATTCAAAGAAGCTACATTTCCTCAACCTAGTCTATAAAAAGCCAATAAAATTAGGGTTTGACTGACAATCCCAAATCAACTACCTTTAATGTACGAGCGAAATGGGTTTTATTCATAGTGATCGTCAAGAAAGGAAATAAAATTAGGTTTTTAATAGATGAAACAAAATACAAATACACCATTATCGTCTTTACAGAAAGAAACAACACATCAAACCATAAAATACTAACTTATCAAAATCAAGAGAATCGGGACCTACCATACTGTTTTGACAATTCCAGAATCGCCTCCCAGGGTTTGTTATCTTCCAACAGATTCGTTCTTTAGCTGGAACGACACAATCACAAACCTTTACCCCTTCTTGCGACTGAACATGAGTGACTTGTAGCTAATTCCTTGACGTTGATGAGCTTGAAGACATTCTTCTTCAGGATGGAAATAGTCGGGGAGGGAGAAGTCTTTGACTTTTCAGAGAAGGGTAAGTAAAGATTGAAAGGAGGTCCGAATGAGGGTTTCAATTAATAAGCTTGTATCGACAACTGGACCACGTAAGCTTATTGGACACATCAACGTGCCACATAAGCATTGTAACCGGGAAACCTTCTAAAATGGTGTAATTAAAAGGTCAATTATGAGTTTAATGGTCTAATGTACCAAAAAAAACTTTAAGGACCAAATTAGCCAAATGTTAAAAGTTCCATGTGCTACAGTGACATTATCCCTAAGAAGAATAGAGATGATTGGAAATTCAGAACGAACTGGTATTGTAATTTACTCACATTATTAAATTGTTATATCATAAATATTATTTAAAACTACTAGTTTAAATTAAATGTCATATTGTTTTTAAATACAGTGTAATATTGTCTATTTTATTTGTACTTAATTATATTAAAATGTATTCTATAATTTGAGTTGTTATTTGAAACTGTAATGATCATTTTTGGGTGTAAAATAAAAGTTGCTTTCTGTTTTGATTTTTTGGTCATATAGGTTTTTCATATTATTTAACACTTTCACAATTTCGTCTTGATTTTATCACATGATAAACGAAAAAACCAATTTGAATTAATATTTAACAAATTTAAATAGTAACATTTTGCAATCCACAAATCGTAACTATATTACTAGTTTATTCGTCTTAGATATTGTTTAGAATTAATAGAAAAATTAAATAACCTTCTATTTTTAGTTCCTACTTGTCTTCCTACCCAATGAAATTGTAACATGTATTATATTTGGATAAGATTAATAAAATTTTAATATACTTGTCATCATTTCAAATAGATAGAAAAATATTTAAAAAGAAAAGTAGAAGAATATTTAATTTCTCAAAATAATATTAGGCACAACCCGTGCTATTCCAACCATCTTAACAACACAGAAAGATATGTTGCCTAGTGGGTTATACATATTGGTTTTTTTAAATTTACAAGTATTTATATATAGGTAAAAATTCATTTGAAACAATGAATTTTTTGTGAGATATGAAGACATAATCTTAATTTTATTTTGAGATAAAAAAACTAATTTTTTTTTAAAATCCAATCACTTCAATTGTTTTCTATATTCTATTTTGATTTACTTACATATTTAATTGTAATCTAAATAACTAATTTAGGAATATATATTTTATACTAAATGGTAATTTGAAAAATATTTTACTGAACTCTAAACATTCTTATTATTTTCTATATTCCTTCTTCATCGATTTATCTTATATAATTAATCATTTAAGTGTCATCTAAATACCTATTTTGTAAATATATAAAATTATAATAAATGGTAAATTAAAAATTAGTATTTGTTAATCGTGTGGTAATATCTTTTGAATATATTACGACATTTTTTTGGTTTCTTCAAACAAACCTTGGATGCACTTTTTTGACCATTAAACTTAACATCGTTGTAAATAATTTCTTTTGTTATTCTACATACATAAGGTTTGTGGTGCATCACAGAGATGTAACTCCTAGTTTTTATGAATTTAAAACTCCAATATAAATAAATATATGTATTATGAAGAAATGTCGAAGAAATCAAATAAAAATTGAGTCAAGAACCTCCAAATTAAACCCGCGTTCTAAGAAAAATTCAAACATTCCAAGCTTTGTTACCCCTTGTGTATTTACGGAAGAATTAAATGATAAATTACGAAGAAATGTAAAAGAAATCAACAAAGAATGATCCAAATAAAATTATTTCTTGAATTGAATGTGTTTATTACACACAAAAACCAAAAGAAAAAGAGAAATATGCATTAAAGTTCTTATATTTTGGTTTTATTGACAAAAAAAAGTTACCCATAATTTATTTATTTGTTTTTTGCAATTTAACCATGGAAACCAGTTATTACTTGCAATTTGGCTAAATTTTCAGGTTACTGCAAACAATCGTAAGTTTTGATGATTAAATTGTAAACAAAATATAAGTGTAACCTTTTTTGTCAATAGGCTCAAATATGTATAATTTTTTTTTTCAATGCATAATTAGTTTAACAAGTCTTATCTATTTTAAGATTACACTATAATCTACTTTCGTTGAAACAACCATTACCATTTGTTTGATTTTTAATATATGATAACAATTATATAATTTTTTTTGTCAATAAGCCAAAATATGTATAATTTTTTTCAATGCATAATAAGTTTAACAAGTCTTATCTATTTTAAGATTAAACTATGGTATACTTTTGTTGAAACAATCATTACCATTTGTTTGATTTTTAGTATATCATAATAATTATATAATTTTTTTTGTCAATAGGCCAAAATATGTATAATTTTTTTCAATGCATAATAAGTTTAACAAGTCTTATATATTTTAAGATTAAACTATGGTATACTTTTGTTGAAACAACCATTACCATTTGTTTGATTTTTAATATATGATAATAATTATATAATTTTTTTAATTATACTTCTATTTACTAAAATATAAAAGTATAGTTATGAAATGTGTCATCAGTTTTTGATGATGAAACTAAATCAAAATTTGATACGAAATAAATTCATATACCAAGTACTTTGTTGAAAAATCTTCATATGAGTTAATATGTATCAAAAACACGATTTTGTTAGTTGCATAAATATATTTTTAAACAATTATGAAACTACTATTGACATTGGTAATCATTATGAAAATCCAAGAGAGAACGAAGATAGTATGCCGTTTATTGTTTGGATTTTTAAAACCGTAGGCATATTGGTATCAACGTAGTATATTGTAATATACATTCTATATAAATTAAGAATACTTATTGTTAAGATATTGCAAGAATAGAGTTTCTATGTCATGCGGATAAAACTGTTTTTCATCTTCTCAACGATCCATGGATGAAATAATGCATTGTTTTCAACCAAGAACTTGATATGTGAATGTATATTTCGTATCAAATTTTGATTTAGTTCAACCATCAAAATATGACATATATATTTCATAACAATATAGTTTTACATTTTAATCGTTTTTATATTTTATTAAATAAGTATAATTAAAAATTTGTATTTATTTATTATTGTTGAAAATGGTACCCAAGGTCATTAATTAGTTGGTAATATTTCTAAATAATAACAAGAATAAAGCCTTTAATTTTCGTTATCCCTCCCTCTCCCTCCCCCCCTCTCTCTCTCTCTCTCTATCTCTCTCTCTTCTATATACGAAATCCATAACCCCTCTCTAGGGTTATGGGATTTTCGAATAAACCCTAATAGGGTTTTCCTTGTTTTACTTTTGGAGTCTTGGATTTGACTACATTAGAAGAGTTCTATCTTTGGTTCTATATCCATTGGAAGGTTGTTGACCACACGATCTAAGGACCAAGATGTAAGTATTTTTATACTTTTTTTTGTTAGTTTTTAAGTTCGTTGTTATAACTAGTAAAACCTAGATTTTAGGATCCATGTCCACTTATGTAAATCTTGTGATTATTCATCATTCTTTAAACCGTGTACTTGATGCAATAAATTCTCAACAATTACCATATATTAAAAATCAAACAAATTGTAATGATTGTTTCAACAAAAATAGATTATAATGAATGTGGAGGGTGTTTCAACAAATAAATAAATAAATAAATAAATAAGATTTCAATAAGTTATGATTTCTAATTTTTCAAAATTCTTTATAATATTTTGGGTTGTAAAAGTCAAATACCCCTTAAAACATGTATAAGTTAAGACAAACATTAAAAAAAACAATTTATTGGTTTTTCTTACCACAAAAGCTAATTCAAACATTTTTTTTAAACAAATATTTTTCACGACTATAAGTTAATAAGTCATTTTGTCTAAAAGTCATTTTGAGGTTCAAAATGAAATCCTGAACACCCTTTTAATCTTAACATATATAAGACTTGATGTTAAAAATTATTATGCATTGAAAAATAATACATATATTTTAGTTTATTGACAAAAAAAGTCACCTTCGATATTTTGTTTACACTTTAACGATCGAAACTTACTATTATATTGTTTGCGGTAACTTGAAAATTAAGCTAAATTGCAAATGATAACTATTTTTAGCGGTTAAATTGCAATAAAAAAAGAAGACGGCTTTTTTTTTTTTTTTGTCAATATCCTCCTTAATAAAAGAAGGTTTTTTTTTGCCACTTGTCAATCCTTCATGAGTTTTGACACTTGTCATTTTGTGATAATTTTGAAATAAATATTATCCACTTGTCAATTTTTAGTTTGTTTTAATTTTTAATTAAAATCATATAATTATATACGTAAAGTATTAAATATCATATCTATTATATTAAATTGTAATAAATACGTTGATTTCTTTCTTATTTAAAAATGGTACATTAAAAAATATTTCATTTTTATACTTTAAGTTTAATCATTTTTAAATCAACCCGTATAATATACGGGTGTTACACTTAGTACATATTCAAAAACTTGGAAATTAGAACCTACTCTACGTACATTACAGAAAGGGTTATACTCGTTTTCCCCATATTTATAGTGACGGTTCCTACACTTTAGCCTTATTGATATTTTTAACCCTAAACTTATTTTAATGCCACAACAAAAGATTGATCAACATATTTTAACAGAATTATGCTTGTTCCAAGCTAAATATTCAAGACAATCTAACCCCATCTGTCGATCCACACAATCTTCTAAGACAGATTGTGAGAGCCTATATTTTAGGGACACTTATAACCATTTAAGCCATCATCAAATCTAAACACTAAGTTGGGACTAACAATTTCTTAAATCAACCATATCATTTCGGGCGTTTTTGTGATTATCCCTTTTTGAAACTTTTTTTCTTCATTTAGAGGACATATATTAAAGGAACAACAAAGATGACTTAGATGCTGATTGTTTTTCTATAAAACCTCTTCAAACCACTTATTGCTGCGTGACGCAGCACAAACGCAACACTTTCCCTCTCGCAGCAGTTTGTTTTTTGGAAGACTTCAGACTACAAAATCTCTGCGCGTGGGCTGCGTGACGCAGCACTTGACTTGCCTCTTCTAACATCTTCAGTTTTCATTTTTTCTAAGGTGCTGTTTGTTTTTTCGAAGCTAAAATTCATAAAGTCTGCAAACCACTTATGCAATCCTATGTAGCAGAAGAGGTGGAACAAACGGCTGCAGCCTATAATAAGAAGCATGTTTGTTTTTAATATCTGCATCCTGCTGCAGTAAACTAAAATTTAAATAAACTAATTTTATAAACTGAAAATAATTCTCAATACTGAAATTTAATAATTCTAGTCTTAAAACATTAAAATAATAATAACAAGAACATGTAAAAAACAAAAATATAAAACTTAAAAAAAAACATAAAAAAATGTAAAAGAAGCTAATAGTTTTATTTAAAAAAAAAAACTAATTTTAAAAAACATTAAAAAAAGAAAATAATAAAAAAATTAAGAAAGTATTGCAAAACGTTGTCTACAAAGTTCGTAAAAAATTACAAACGTTAAAAAAGATGTAACTGAAATTGAAAATATTATTAATAAAACGGTAAAAAAAAATTTAAAATTAAAAAAAAATTGTGGAAATTATAAAAATAAATTGTATCACATTTGTAAATAAAAATTTAAGAAAATGAAAGTTTAAAAAAAAGTTATACAAAAAAATTTTAAAAATTAAAAAAAATAAATGGTTTGAAGAGGTTTTTATAGAAAAACAAACAGCACCGAAGTGTTTTTTTAAGAATTTTCGTATAACTTTTTTTTAAAAATTATTTTTTTAAAACTTTTATTTTCTTAAATTTTTATTTACGGATGTGATACACTTTATTTTTATAATTTCCACGATTTTTTTAACTTGATTTTTTAAATTTTTTTTACCGTTTTATTAATAATATTTTCAATTTTAGTTACATCTTTTTTAACGTGTGTACTTTTTTACGAACTTTGTAGACAACGTTTGCAATACTTTCTTAATTTTTTTTATTATTTTCCTTTTTAATGTTTTTTAAAATTAGTTTTTTTTTAGAATAAAACTATTAGCTTCTTTTACATTTTTTTTAAGTTTTTTTTTTTTTAAAAAAGTTTTATATTTTTGTATTTTTACATGTTCTTGTTATTATTATTTCAATGTTTAAGACTAGAATTATTAAGTTTTAGTGTTGAGAACTATTTTCAGTTTATAAAATTAGTTTATTTAAATTTTAGTTTACTGCAACAGTCTGCAGATGTTAAAAAACAAACATGCTTCTTATTATAGACTGCAGCCGTTTGTTCCACTTTTTTTTGCTACAGGATTGCAGAGGTGGTCTGCACACTTTATGAATTTTCGCTTCGAAAAAACAAACACCTAAACCAATGATCCTTTTGCACGCCTCTAAAAAACATACATCCGATTTCTAAAAAAACGAGACCCGATCCACCAAATTTTTATTAGTTTATCATCCATACACGAACCAAAGACACTAATTCAAATCACAACAAACATAAGCTACCTCTCAAACCATAACAATTAATCACGTATTTTTCAGCTACAGCTTAAAGCTTAGGAGCTATACGCAGTGGGTCCCATGGCGCCACAATATGGTTGCGTGTTATCTCTGCTAGTGAACAACACCCACTCAAAGCCATCGTGAGCTCAAGTTCATCATGCAGCATTTGAAGAGTCTTCCTCACACCAGCCTCACCATCTACAGCCAATGAGAAAATGACAGGTCGCCCAATCTGAAAACCATCATAACAAACACGTTATATATGGTAAACCAACTTGGATTTGAATCCAACTTTATTCAAGTGAAATAAAAAACATTAAGAAAAACCACAAAATTATACTTACAAATACACCGGATGCTCCAAGAGCCAATGCCTTGAAGACATCTGTCCCACGCCGAACTCCTCCATCAAGAAACACCGGAACTCTACGTTGCGTAGCTTCCACCACCTGTAGAATATAATAATATCACTATCTCATCTCAGTTCAATACATGCCAAACACAGTACAACCAGTTCAATACTGTCAGTCCAGTATTGTCCTGTGTGACAAAAGGACAATAAAAGAATCAATTGAAGTGATAGACCTCTTCTAAAGCCGTAATAGTTGCAGGGACATAATCAAGTTGCCTAGCTCCATGGTTTGACACAATAATTCCCGCGACTCCAGATTGCACTGCGATCCTTGCTAAAAGAAATTTTGGAAAATGGAAATTTTATAAAAGAAATTATTAATAAAGGAGCATGTTTAGTATATGTAAAGGACTAGGAATAAAAAAAAAAAAATCGTTCATATCATATACCATCTTCAGCAGTTAATACGCCCTTCACTAAAATAGGTAACGGGGTTATTGACTTGAGCCACTTCACATCTTTCCAACTAAGAGACCGGTCAACTTGACCAGCAACATACGAAGCTAACCCCGAGTCATCTGTCTGCAATTTGATCACAAAATCTTGATGTAATTATTAATTTTGTAATACGAAAAAGAAAAGTTAATAATTGTTGATTATGTATAATAGTATCATATTCGCCTTATCTAGCTTGCCAAGATTTAGCCCGTCAAAGTTCTTCAATGAAAGATTTTGTGGGAGAACAAATCTGTAAGAGGGCACATTCAAGAAACATGTTAACTCGGTTATTGAAGCTATAAAGAGGGGTAAATTAGTAATTTGAAGTGTATGGTTTGACCTGTTCTTGATGTCAGATTCCCTTCGACCGAGTCTTGGAGTATCAACAGTAAGGACAATAGCCTTGAAACCAGCTTTTTCGGCTCTTTTTACAAGTTGTGTAACAACACTCCTGTCTTTGTACACCTAGTGATAGGAGAAATGTTTTGGGAACAATTAAACTATAAATTGGGTACTTTTATATGAAATAATCGCGGGTATTTTTTAAAAAAGTGTTTAAAGATAGAAGAGGTACTCACGTAGAGTTGGAAAAATCGAACACCAGGGCCAGTTGAAGCAACCTCCTCCACACTGGAAGTAGCCCATGAGGATAATGTCTGCAAAACCAATGTAAATAATTGAATTAGTAAAGAAAAAAGAGGGTAGACTCCAACATATATTGAGACAGATGAGACTGTGTCAGACTGATGTGGGACACTGACAGAAAGAACGAAGAGGGTAAGGAACTAAACCATGATAGTTCCAGCAGCTGCTGATGCTCTTGCTGTTGCGTACTCTCCTATAAAAAAAATTGAACTCGATTGAAGTGCTCTTAAAATTCGCTCAATGAGACTAAATGACAATTTTACCTTTACATTCTAAAAAACACATTCCACAAATATTCATTAAGTTTAACGTGGGAAGAGTTAGGAGGAAAAAAGAACAAGGGAAAATAGGTAATGGGTTAGTGTCTTAATACATTAAGCCAGGTTTTTTGGCTTAACCCATTAAGTCATTCTATCCAGATTAAGTCAAAAGGAAACAACCCCTGTATTTACCATCAGGATGAGCCATTTTCTGCATAGCTGTAGGTGCAACCATTATAGGCATTGAAATCTTGAAACCTAAAACTGTTGTGGTCATATCTATCTTGCTTACATCGATAAGTATACGTGGTCGAAACCTGTTTTTGTATAAAAGAAATCAAGATCAATGTTATGAGGATAGAGAAATGAATAAAGTGAAGAAACTACTTACAAGATTCTTGAAAAAGCATTTCGATTCTCCATAAGAGTCCATTGATCTTCTGCACCTGATGCATAGTAATCATAGATCATCTTGGGTAACTTCTCCTTTGCAAGGGTTTCATATTCCATTACATTGGTAATCTCCATATTTCAAGAAGACAAAAACTTGCTGAAAAATGAAGTATAAGGTCAATTTGGAGCAATGTAACAATGTTTATTTCAGTTTATGATGCATTTATTGCACTTTGATGTATGATTAGAAGCTGGAGAAATGAGATCGTCAATGAACATGGCAAAAAAGCTACTCAGATTCGTCCATTTTTCATTGTTCGTTTGTACATATCAGACATGCATAAACACAACATTAGATGCTTAATTTCTTGTTAACAACTTCAACATCGAAAATCCAAAAAGAAACTGAATCCTCTTGCGAAAAAACCCTTGAATTCCAAAACAAAGAATACATGAAAATCAAATCCATATTCGAATTCACAAGAACACTGAACAATTGACCCTTTGGTCGATCTGGATACTCATTTATGATCAAACATTGCACAGAAGTTGATATAAACAGTAAATCAAGAAACTAACACTTCCGTTTCCATCACGGAACTTTGGCAACAATTAACAAATCATACGATCACTTAAAATCAATCAATCTGAAGCAGCACAAGTATATATCACAATCAAGATCACGATAGAAAGCCACCAAATCATTCGATTGCTCAGAGTAATGATGGTAATTAGAAACTTCGAATGATTTAAGAGCGTATTTTTCAGAATCATCGGATAAAAAGCAAGCAAGAAAGCACCAAGATGAATATAAAAAAAAGAATAGCAAGTCATAAACCCTGAAATGATGCATGAAAACAGACCTTGATCGGGTACTTCAGGGAAGATGGAAAGAGAGGAGTTGTATATATGGCAATAATTTTCGGTTGCGAAAAGCGGCGATGAAGAAGAACACCGGGAAGTTTCAGGGGAAGTAATAGGAACAAAAATTGTTGTGTAAGAGCTCACGTGATCATCAGTTTATTATTGTCAAATGGGGCTTACAATACGAGCTACAATCAAAACATACAAAGCAGCCAACGTGGTTCTTGAGTTTCACAGTTGCAGGTACGAATATAAATGAATATAAAAAGAATGAAGGTTTTGGTTCATTTAAATTTTGGCGTTATTTTTTGATTTTTTTTTTTTCAAATATGGATTAATTATGTTTGTTTAATTTTTTTAGATTAAAATAAAAAAAATTCTCAAAATTTTGAAATTGTTTAGCGGATTTCAGAATTGCTTTTCAAATTTCAGAGTTTTTTTTGGAAATTCAAATCGACACGTTGTTCTGAAATTCAGTTTGAAATATATTTTTTTGTCACAAAAAATGTTTTTCTTCTTCAAAAATTTGCTATTTTTTTGGTTATTTTCTTCAATGTGGTTAGATCACTTAATTTCTCTTTATTAAATTATACGATTATAATTAAGTAAAGAATTAATTTAAGCGTTTTCAATATACAACCATATACATTCTAGCATAAATATGGTTTTATTTATATGGTAACTTGTGCTAGATTAATGGTAACGGTCATTTGGTTGATATTACACCAAAATTGTAAATATAATAACATAATTAAGAAAAAAAACATAGTAACTTTATCAAATTCAGTAAAAATGGATCGGAAGAACATGTAGAATCGGTTATTTGGTTGATCTTGTAACAAAATTGTAAATATAATGACATGATTATAAAAAAAAAAAAAAAAACTCGATCTCAAATTTAAAATTTTAAGATAATATAATGATTTTTTTTTTTTACAATTTGTCATTAAAAAAATATTTTAATTTTATATCTATCATTTCAATCAAAAGAGAGGGAATCTAATGTGGGTGCATATCTATTTTAAATGGATATGTCAAAAATACAAATGAAAATATCATCTCCTCATAGATAGACCATGATTCTAAATATATGTTATGGAGATAGGGTCTTTGTGATATCTTTTGAGAGGATAAAAGGATTTTTAGGAAAAAACAACAGAGAAAAGATGTTTGGTAAAAACTTTTTAAAAGTTTCTTTTGGATTTTTTATAGAAGGAAAACTGATTTTTTGAAAAAATCAAGAAAATCTAACTTTTTGAAACTTTTCCCAAAAATCATTTTGACAAGTTGATTGAAAATACATTCTTTTTATAACAATTTACCATTGATGTAGAAATAAGGCTATAAGGTTGCAATTCTTGGGCGCTGATAGCCCAAGTTTTTCTAATCAACAAAGTTGGCTCGGTTGCTATTTACCAACGTTTTAAAAAACATGTTTGTAAAGTCCGATTAATTTGAAAAATATCAACATAAGAAGAGGGTGTGGCAACGTGCAGACTCTTGGAAGACAAAGTTGTAAAAACACATGTAAAAAGGTAGAAAATGAAACTCAAAAAAATAATGTAAAAACAAAGTAAAAAATGAAGACGTAAAAAACGGATTGCGAAAAAAGATGTAAATAAGAAGTAAAAAAGATGAAGTTGTATAACCGAATTTTGAAAATTCATAACAACAAAGTAAAAAACTTGTAAAACGAAGCATGACAAAACATGTAAAAACAAAGTTATAAAACAAAGGAAAATCTCCATTAAAATCTAAATACTTTAGATTCCACATTAATTTTTGTTCATAAAAAAAAGACAGATTCCAGCCAAAACTTTGGAATAATTATTTTTGGTCCGTTTTACAAATTTAGCTAGTATTATGTCTTTGTTCGTTAATTGGTCAAAAATATTAATACTTTTCTAAATATTGCATTATTTTTTACCAATAATTAAAATATTGAGATTTTTCTTAAAATCATCCTTGAACTAATATATATTATTACATTATTGTTTACCAATAAACAAAATATTAATACTTTTCTAAAGATTGCCCTTGAACCAATTTTAATTATTGGTTAAGAATAACACATTTTTCAGAAAAATCCTAATATTTTGACTAATTAATAAAAAAAAGATGGGATACTCGCTAGATTTGGTAAATAGATGAAAAATGGTTATTCTGAAGTTTTACCGGGTAATTTGTCGTTTTTTAAACAAAAATATTAAAAAATTTAAGGACCTAAAAAAATTAAAAAAAAAAAATTAGGATGAATTTCATATATATATATATATATATATATATATATATATATATATATATATATATATATATATATATATATATTTATATATGTTTTGTATCAAATTATCATATTTATACAACTTTAAATCAAAATATTATATTTACCCTCATTAACTTTTAAAATATCGTATTTATTCAAATTTATTTTTTTAAATATTTTTGAGAATTAATAATTAATTTTATATTTTATAATCACTATAATTTAAAAAAATAAATAAAATTGTCATTGTACCCTTAAATAACATTTTATATATAAATCGATGAACAAACCCTAAATAACAAAACCTTTTTCATATAAAACGGATAAAGAAATTATAGAAAATATTCAGAAAAGTTTAATAGTTCGGGTCGGTATATGAAATACTCACAAATTAATTTTTATACAAAAAAATATCCTAAAAATCGGTAACATGTTGGATTCTGATCATGTTTTTTTTTTTTTTCGGTTCAACTAATAACATATTAATTTGATACTATTTCATAAACTAACTCAAAATATTATTATTATTATTATTTTTTTGCAAAAACCTATATTTTTTTTAAAATTTTTATTATCTTAAAATAAATATATTATTTTTTAAATTTTGTGTTATTAATATTATTAAATAAAGGCATATATAAATATATTTTAAATACATATAAAAATATATTTTTACGTAAAAAATACATATAAATATAATAAATACACAAGAAAAACATATTTATATATTTTTATACCTTAAAAAATATTTTCAAAGTTCTTTTTTCATTTAAACGTATTTATACGTTGTTGAAAAAAAACAATTGGATGATGATAGAATATATATAAAATAAAAGCTTTTTTAGTGGATATTTAACCTTTCAATAATAAAGAAGATGTGGAATGAAGAATAGTTAAACAAGAACAAAATTAATAAACAACTTAGATCTTAACCAAACTTGCTTTCAAGAGTTGAAATGTACAACTAACAAACCAAGTCATGCTTAAGTATAGTGAATAAACAGTCATACTCAACATGCCTAATTGCTACGATCTAGACAAAAGATTTGGTCAAACAAAGTAACCAAAAGTATGCCTCTTAGGTATAGAAAATATCGGACATCAATCTTTAAAACTCTTAAGTCAGGAGTGTCTTCATATGAGTCTTCATCACCATCTTCACATACGCCTACACAATCTTTACATCATCAAAAAATTATCTTTACATGTATACAATCCTTTAAATAAATAAAACTTTCAAAATGTAATATATATATATATATATATATATATATATATATATATATATATATATATATATATATATTACACACACATACATGTTTTATATATTAAAATTGTTTTTAAATTTCTTTTGCATTTAAACACACTTATAAGTATTATTAAATACATGTATAAAAATATTTAAAAGAAAAAAACTTTAAAAATATTTATAAATACATATGATATATATATATATATATATATATATATATATATATATATATATATATATATATATATATATATATATATATATATATGGATTGTAACATTCCAAAAATCTTAAATAAAAATTTCATTTTTTATTCAACCCAAAGACCATCAAAAGCTTATATCAACCATTCAAGAATATGTTAGGGAAATATTTATCAGTGTACAATTTCCAAATCATATAAGTGTAGAAAAACGTGGGTGGATGTGCTGCACTCAAGCCAGACCCATCCCTTTCTAACTGGAAGTACTTGAAACATAAACTTAAACCGTAAGCACAAAGCTTAGTGAGTTTTCCAAATATCACATACCATACATATCATACTTACATCGTATATATACATATCATAGCAAAACATGCACAAGTCTATTTCACCCATGAGTCCCTTCCGACTCCTTGAATCCCTACGGTCTCCTTCGGTATCCTTCAGCGAGTACCGGTCTACTTCACCCCTACATCTAAGCATACAATCATACCAGCAAGAGTAGCAAAGACAACAAGCTCATACATAAATATCAGTAAGGGCCACAAAGATCACTATTATCCTACTATATAATCTAATGGGCCGACATTGGTGCCTTCGACCCACAAGTATAGTGACGAGACTCACCTCAGTCTGAAGGTAAACAAATCACACTCCCAGGCTACTATAGCCATGACTCCTCACACTGAACATTCCAAAGTAACCTTAATAAATAATCAGGGTAATAACCTATAAAAGGTCCAGATTACCATCTAACATGCTTAAGGGGTAAAAAACCATTTTATCCTTCCCTTAATAGGGCCCTCAACCTATGGCCTAAGCCCAACACTCCTAGGGGCCCAAAAAGGCCCAAGAGCCTTAAGGCCCAACAGTGACTCAAAACCTAAGGTACAATAATGGCAAAAAAATCCAAGGCCGAACATTGGACCAAAAGATGTAAAGTCCAAAAAGGGGTCCTAGTGAGTACGCAAAGTGTACCACCCATGTACACCCGATGTACAACTTACACCACAAAGGGAAAACGGGAGCTCATACACGTACACTCAGCGTACGTTGACGTACATCCCACGTACGGTCCAGGCTACCAAAACCTCATTAAGCACTTAATGCTTTAAGTCCAAACGTGTAAATTGAAGATCTAGCTCTTATGGAATGTCTTAAGCAATAAAATCATCAACTTGATGCCTTTGCATGGATCAAAGAGACTCAGCATGCATTTACAACATTCTAACTTCATATAAAGGCTATCAACTCATGCATGGTTGAGCTTAACCCATCAAGATGCAATTTTTATTATTCCACAACTCCAAAAACACCAAGAAATGATCATAACATGTTATGGAGTAACTCCTACCCACAAGAACCAAGCCAATGGACTAAAACAAGTCAATATAATCCCCAAATCTAGATCTAAGCTAAGTGGTCAAAAAGTTTGAAGCTTTATACCGACAGAAGCTTGCAAAGGTGAAAAGAGTGTTGGATCTTCAAGCTCTAAGAAAACCACTCTTCCTCTAATGAGTTCTTCTTCTTCTAAATGTGCCCAGCGTACAGGCGTTCGCCCCGCGTACTCCGAGGCATCAGCCTCCTATAAATAGGATGCGAGGGGTCCGAGTATTCTTGCTCATTTCTTCTCCTCTTTGTGCCGAAGCTCTGCATTTTTACCCCCGAAGCCACCCCGAAGCCCCGGTAATATTCCCGAGTCCCGAAGCAAGTCCCGAGATCCCGAGAAGTGCGGTTTCCGAGCCGAAGCTTTGCCCGCGAGAAGTTCGATTTTTGTAGAGATCTTCTAGATCTGCTAAGAAATACTACTCCTACGAGCCGTAGTGCTGTCTAATCATCTTCTGATCAAGTGAGTGTGTAGTTACTTTCTTCTAACGCATAATTATGAAGTATTTTATACGAAATACGTGTTATGTGTATAATTTTGTTGTTATGTGCGTGAATGTATATTCAATCTTTTCAATCTCATAGATCTGAATTGTTTTCTATGAAATACGTGTTATGTGGGTATGCCTCATCTGTTATGTGGAATATGTATTGAATGAAAATGCTATACAGGTTTTAAACTATGTATAAAAATATATATTTTTATCTACTAAAATGTTGGGTAGAACATTGGTAGATAGTTGGTGTGTAATAAACAGATGAGAGGCCTCGATGTTGTTGTTGTTGTTGACCTAGTTATTCAGCGGAGTATGGATAACGACCACAGACTCCTTCTAGACAGTCTCGTGGAACGCTAGCAGGTTCATAACCTGTAGGTGTTGTGAACGATGTGTTCACCGGTGTACTCTATCCCCCTCATGGTTTCCTTAGGATATCTATTGTTGAGGAAACCCCTTGGCTGTAATGTCCGTCCCGATGAAAATCCTAGATTAGGTCCCTTGAGATAGATGTTGTTTTAGGGACGTAAAGTGAGGATAACGGGAATGGGTAATCGGGATAGTGATTGGTTGGTGAAATTAAATATAATTTATTTATTGTGGGTTGAAAACCCTATATGCTCACCAGGCTCCCAAGCCTAACCCACTCAGTTTTATTTGTATTACAGGAAGTGGCACAAGGGCGTAAGATGGACGAACCATCAAGTTGTTTTGTTTACAAGTCTGTATATGTATATATTTGTTGAATGACTTGTAATGTTATTGTTTATGCTTAATGGTCTGTATTGGAACATGACACCCCGAGTTTTAATTATATAATGAAAATGCATCTCTTGATGAAATGCTTTGATAAATATTATTTTACCATGTTTTGTTTTGGGAACAAATTCCGCAACTCTTTCAAATCAAAAGGATTTACTCTGAATTTATTTTAAAAGCATAAATAAAAATCGGTCTTTTCTGGCCGTGATTTTGGGGATGTCACACAACGTACCAGGCAAGTTGACCCCGTGTCCAAGTATCATAAGGTACGCCTTGAATACTAGATTATGCCCAACATACTTAACCTTAATGCACCACAAATTATTGATGGGTTTTGAGCATAACATACAATCCTATGTGTGCATGCAACCCTAATTGAAGATCTACGTTTTCTCAAATTGAACATTCAATAATGAACAACAAAGTACAAACCCTAGATCCCTAGTGTAATAATCGAAAATCACATAATAAGGTTATAATACATATCTTTAAAATTGTTATTGTAAACAACCTTGAATCTTTGATTGAAAGACCTTTGGTAGCAAGCGCTACAAGTATCGCGCCTCTAATGGTTCACAAACAAACTCGAGCAACCAAGGAATATTATATATATATATATATATATATATATATATATATATATATATATATATAGAGAGAGAGAGAGAGAGAGAGAGAAAGGAGTAGATCAAAACTTTGGCCAAGTCACTTAGAATGAAGGGTTAGGCCGAAATTTAAGCTCAAGTAGGATTTATATAGGTGTTAGGAAAGCACTAGATAAGGTAGGTATATCAAAGATAACCCTAATCTCTTAACTTCCTCCCTAAGGCATCCAAGTCACCCTTAGAGCCTAAGGAAACCCTAGATATTATCTATAATTCGTCCCCCCTACTATAGGGAGGTTCTAGAATTGCCTAATGTTCAACTATTGAACATTGTCACCTTTAGTCCCTGTAGTTTTAGTTAATTCCTTTAATCCCAAAATCAATTCCAAATTAATTTCTGATTAAGTATTAATTAAACAATATGATTTCTAATTAATATATTATTTACATAATACATTAATAAATAATTTATTTTGATTTCTAGTTAATTTATTAACGAATTAATATATTAATAAATCATTCTTCTCTCTCTAAAAGTTATCTTATTCTATTGCCAGGTTTGAAGGCAACCCAAAAGGATTGTGCTATTATCAATTCAAGTATATACCAATTATAGTTATGGGATCGGAAACCTAATCCAACAGTCTCCCACTTGGATAAGTCTAATAACTATAGTTGCAAGTATAACTTCAAAAACTGATTAACAAATTGTAGCTACTAAAAACCGTTGTCGAACTCTGATCCAGTCAGTGACATGTCCTTAGATAAGTGATCAAATATTCCTCCGCTCTACAAGATATTGTATGGACATGAGATTTGGATTATCATCATTCTCTCTGTCCGCGATTTGTTTCGCGATTTCTAATTTATGATTACTAAAATCAGATTACTAATTGAACACATCAATTCAGTCCAGGCTTGGCCAAGAGCTTTAGATTTCATCATCAAATCATCGAGGGGCCCATAAATATCGCTTTTTCCCATTTAGGGAAAAAGGAACAGATAAACTTCGACTTATATTCTTGCATTATTCACTCATCAAATCAAACACACAATACATTTATAACATCAAGTTATTGATACGTTTACGTATTATAAATGCACAACTGACATTACGCCGATGAGTGTACATTCAACAAAAGGGTGTGTTACAGACGTAATGAAGAAGGGCACTTCAAGCAAGACTGCCCAAAGAGGGAAGGAGCTACAAAGCAAAATGCACCGCCAAAGCCGAAGGCAAAAGCATTCCATATGATCCTTGACGAAGCAGATTATAATGCAAGGAATCGGGAATGAGGATTGATACCCGAAGATCTAGTTATAAAGTAGCCATGCAGATAGTATCAGGAGGTTTAGCCTATTAGAGGCATAATATAGGTTGAACTTTAACATCTATTTAATCATTTCAAGAATTATGATAAGCCTTGGTTTTGTTATCTGGTGCGTTAAGTTGTTATGTGATTTTCTTGCATGGTGACTTAGAAAAACTGCGAGACAATACTTGGGACAAGTATGAGTAGGTGTGAATGGTAGTAGAGGCATATACTACCAGAAGCACATGACTCGCACTTGGATCAGGGAAATTCACAAGGTTACCAAGAAGCTAGTAACTGATTCGGTTTTGTTCAAGTATGTCGTTACCATCGTTTCAGTAATGACTAAGAAGATGATTGTTATTCTGACCCTATAGGTCATATCACATCGATTACGACTACGATGAGTATGTTACGTGCTTCAAAGAACCAAGATCGATGTACCATCTGACTTAAGCCAAACGATTGAAGTGAAAGATAATTGAAGCGATCAATAGAAGTATCGCAACCGTTGTTAAGGTAAGAAGATTGTAGCTAGAAGTGCTACATGCTAGAATGTGATTATATCACATTAGAACATGAAGGAAGGTATATTCTGTTTTGTAAATTGACTCTAAAAGACCTGAGTTTAAGCGTTGCATCATATAATAAGAGATCATTACAACACGAGCCATCTGTCTATTGTGGTAATCAAAAAACTTCTCTTAAGATAAGTCTGTTTAAGAAGAAGTAGGAGTCTCCAATCAAGATCTGATTTTGTAACTCGAAGGTTACGACTGGAAGTTCAACATAGGATAAAGAGCGGGTGCAAGATTGAGCACCACCTGCAGTCAAGAAGTCTAATAGTTAGATACTCATTCGAATGAACATAAGAATTTACGATTATTACCTAGAATGAAGAGATAGCATATGGAGTCAGTATACAACTCGTTTTCTATTAATGATTCCAGGACATAATCATCATAAGGGAGAGATAATTGTAACACCCGCAGATTCCGACTAGTCAATAATAAGCTTTAAAAATGATATTTTTAATATATAGGATAAATAATCTTAACCAAATTAATAGTTATGGTCTAAAATTGTAACATATTTCACATAATAAAGAAGAATTATGTGAATATTATGTGTTTCATGATTATTTTAATATAAATAGGAAAAATCAGTCGAATCGTCCATAAATCATAAAAATAAGTACGTCAAAACATATATATATATATATATATATATATATATATATATATATATATATATATATATATATATATATATATATATATATATAATGTACATGTCTCCCGATCCTGAAAATATAAATTTCGTAGAAATCTGACTCCATATGAATTAGATATGACTTTTATAATATATAAAAGTCAGCCGCACACAACGAATGTATGACGTAAAAAGCTACAAATAAAATGGTTGACTTTTAGCTAATGCCACCAAAATGAAAGTCGTAGTACTCCTTAAAATATGAATTTTGAGAAAAAGAATGCAAAAACGGAGTTCGTATGAGAGAGTTATGATTTTAGCAAAATCATTTAATTTTATAAAAATATTGACAAAAATAAAGTCAAATTAGCCGGCGGAGTCTAGATGAAAGTTGTAGATCTCATCGATAGCTAGGCGTGTGTAAAAAACATCAAAAACGGAGTTCGTATGAATGAGTTATAAATTATAATAGCATATTTGTGTATTAAAATAAAGTATAAATCATATATACGTATACATATATATACATATGTATATATCATTAGAAAGGTATCAACGATGCGGTCGTTATAAGACTAGTGTTGACTACTTTCGACATTAGTTTAGTATAAATATCGTTAAATCTATCTAAAATAGTATTATAAATGGGTGTTTAGTTGTTTATATAACTATAGATGATATTTTTTGAAAAATCAATTATTATAAATAAGAGCATCTAGGCTCTTATATTTCTTACCCCCCGAGCATTTTGGTCCCTCGTGATTCAAATTATCTTTCTGTAGTTTTAGTATATAGTAAGGTGAGAGCTGAAGTGCTGCAAGAATCTTTTTTATAAAGATTCAACGACGAAGTTCTGCTCTTGTAGAGCCCGGTTCCTAGCCAAACCCCCGGTAAGTGAGTTATGGTTACTCCACTTTAATTATAACTTATGTTTAAGTTCATTGTCGTTATTAAGGACTTATAAACAAGATTTATTAGTGATTCCATGTCATTATACTGATTGATCTACTTACGGGGATGATGTCCAGGATCTGATTTAATGAGGTGTTTAATGTGAGATTTCCAAACAGTATAATTCGTATACCAAACGGACCCTACCTCTGATATGATCCTACATGGTTGTTCCTTACTTGATAGATCATGAAAGTAGACTTTGAGTTAATGATGAATCTAGACTAATAACTAGTCGCAATAAAGATTAGACTAAAACTTAACGATAATAATTTCAGGTTTTGTCAAAGGAAAATAGAATCGTTAGAAGCGAAGCGCTGCTCGAGTTTGGAATCATCACTTTGACAGGTGAGTGCATAGTTACTTTCATCTTACACATAGATATGAAGTATTTTATATAAATTATGTGTTATTTGTGCATATCATCTGTTTACTTGATATCTATGGTAGATGAACGATCTTATACATGTTTTAAATGATTTAAAATGTATATGTATTTTATATCTATAAAACATGTTGGATAAAACATGGGTAAATGAATGATAAGGGATGAAAGCTGATATAGAGGAACATGGGTAGTTATTGACATAATGCCCTACAAGTGAACATTGACAGCAATTGACTTAGTACCCTATAGAGGAGCATTGGCAGTTGTGCCACAACTTGTAGATGTTTTGATCTACGATGTACTCTAAACATCCTAGCAGCTGCGCCCAAAGGACAATATCGATAATTGCACCTAATAGAAAACGCCATAACCCTTACAGTTGCACGCAAAGGACAATATCGGCAGCTACACCTAATAGAGAATGTCATAATTCTGGCAGCTACGCCTAAATGATAATATTGGCAGTTGTGCTTAATAGATAACATTGATAGCTATGTCATTAGGCAAACGATGGAATTCATGCCTATTCCTTAGGACAATCCTTAGGAATGAATGAGTGAATGATAAATGATTCTTAGGATAGATCCTTAAGAAATAAACACACATTATCCATAAGAAAATAAGCTTTACCCACTCAAGTTTATTTTTATCCTTGGGCCGTAAACCGTGGGCCATAAACCCATGGGCCGCAAACTCATGGGCCATAAATCATTCCTTAGGACAAATCTTAGGTCGTAAACCCATGGGCCGCAAACTCAGTTGGGCAGAAAACCCAAACGATGGACTTCGTGCCTATTCCTTAGGACAATCCTTAGGAATGAATGAGTGAATGATAAATGATTCTTAGGATAGATCCTTAAGAAATAAATAAGATAATGGGGATGGATAATTGGGCCGGAAATAAGGATTTGCATGGGAATGATAAATTTATTTCTATGAACAAATTCCGCAACATTTTTATAAAAAAATGTACTATGATTTTTAAATAAAGCATAAACAAATCAGTCTTTTCTGGCCGTGAAAATTGGGATGTCACAAGACTTGTTCTCTCGTGCCACTACATGTAATGCAAGAAATTGAGTGGGTCAACTTGGGAGCCTAGTGAGTGCATAGGGTTTTCATAAACACCTACAGGTTGCGAGCCTGCTAGCGTTCCACTAGACTGTCTAGAATAGTCTATGGTTGTCATCTATACTCTGCTAGATGGCGTCATCTTTAAAGTCAAGTCCTCTTATCATTTATTTCATAATTTATCTCTTATCATCTATATTATCTTTCATCTCTCATCATATATATCATCTTTCATCTACCCATCTTTACCCAATATATTTATAGGTATAAAAATACATATAAAGTTTAAATCCAGTAAACATATATAAATCATTCATTTAGTGTAGGTATCATGAACACAGATAATAGGCACATATTGCATGTAATTATCTTAAATACTTCATATCTATGTGTAAGATTAAAGTAACTACGCACTCAATTTTTAAAGTGAAGTCTCAAAACTCGGACAACGCTTCGCTTCTAGAAACAATCTTTTTCTTTGACGTAACCTAGTATCATTATCACTAAGTCTTAGTCTAACATTTCTCGCGACTAATTATTAGTCTAGATTCATTATTAACTCGAAGTCTACTTATTTATAGATGATAAGGGACAATCAGATAAGATCATATCGGAGGTATGGTCCGTTTGGTATACAAAGTATATTGTTTGGAAAACCCCTTTTAAACACCTCACTAAATCTAGCATTGCTATCATCCCCGTAAGTAGATCAATCGGTATAACGACTTGGAATCACAGAAAAATCTTTTTTATAGTTTCATAATAATGATAATGAACTTAAACATAAGTTATACTTAAATCATGATAAGAATAACTCAACTTACATGTGGTTTAGCAAAAAAATACTGAACTTTGTGCGGACAGAACTTCTAAACTGAAAGCTCTATTTCTCGAGGCTTTCTGATGCTTTGGAGCTTTGCTACTAACACTTAGGAAGTGCTAGACAAAGGCCTAGGGACCTTGGGAAAGTTTTGGAAGAGATTACATAAAAGGTGTGAAGAAAAGAGTAAAAATCGCCTTCTATTTATAGGCTGCCAGGAGTTCCAGTACGCTAGGCGTACTCAAATTACGTTGGGTATAATAGGTATGTTGGGCATACTCAACTTACGTGGGGTGTATTAGGACCACGTGTCATCATCTTGTGGCAATCCGTGGGGAGAATGGGGTGTGCCAGATCGCGACACGTGTCACACTCTTGTTAATCTGAAATTAATTATCTTTTAAAATCCATAACTTTTGTATACTAGCTCCGTTTTTGACGTTCTTTATATCCACACGTAGCTATCGTAGGGACCCACAACTTTTTTAGACTCCGTTGGCTAGTTTTGAAGTTATTCTTAAATTTTTATTTTAACAATCTTAGACAGTTAAAGTTCGTTACAAATTCGTAACTTTGTTATTCGACATCCGTTTTCGAATGTCTTTATATCGTTGAAATCCTGTTAATGAGATCTTTAATTTTCGTTCAAATTGTTTCAAATAAAAGTTGAACGATCAAAAATTCGATTTCTGAGTTGTATACTGCTACATTGAATCTTAGAAAAATCATAACTTCCTCTATTGAAGTCAGATTTGGACGTTCTCTATATACACACTCTCAGTTTAATGAATACTATGACTTTTGTTTAGACCACTAAGACTAAAAAGTATTTTATCAAAATCTCACTTTTTACGATACGCAAAGTCGTACTGATTTAATAATGAAACTTCGAAGAAGCATAATTTCTTCATACGAAGTCGAATTTCAACGTTCTTTATATGTACGGAATCCTTGTGACACATATTATAACTTTGGTTAAGATTATTTATCCTAAATAATCTTATTTCAAAAATTCATTCTTCACACTTATTATCTCTAATATAACTAACCCGAATATGCGGTGTTACAGGTTACATCTATGATGCAGTAGACAAAGCAAAGGAGCAGATTAAAAAAAAAACTAATTGGCACGCCTAATAAAAGAATGATCACTAGACTTTGGGCTATGATTCAAACAAGATGGAGCGACCAACTTCATCATCTATTGCATGCAAGTATTAAACATTATATTTATTATTTTAATAGAATTTCCTAGTTTTACTTCTAAATCTTTATTGAATGTACAGTTGTTTGTTACCTGAACCCTACCATTTTTCATGGGGAAAATTCAAGGAAGATACAAAGGAATAAAGACATCGCGACGGGGACTCTATGTATCTATTGATCGTTTAGTGCCCCATAATGATGACAATGATAAAGTGAGGTAAGACTTGAATTTATACATTTATTCAGTTGGACAATTTGGATTTCCAGCTGCTATAAGGGCTAGGATGAAAGTTGCACCATGTAAGTAAAACATTTTAAACATAATGTTTATATAGCTTAATTTTTTTTATTAGGTCACTTCATTTATTTATAAAATGTAGATATATGGTGACATACTTATGTGATCGACACACCTTTGCTCCAAACATTTGCTATCACAATCCTTAGTCAGACATGTAGTGTTTCGCCTTATAAACGTAATTGGAGTGCATTTTACAATGTAATTGCTTTCTACTAAGTACTTTTTAAATGATATTAAATTTACCTTATTTACTTCATTAAGTAATTCTTTTATTCTTTATGTGCAGTTACATTCAAAGAAAAGAATTGTCTTTTGCAGCAAAAATTTAATGACCTTGTATTCATCAAATACAACACAAGGTTACAAAAGCACTTAAATTCATTAAAAGCCAACAAATCTTTGGATGCTATTTTGTTGAGAGACATAGAAGAAATGGATGATTAGGTTATACCAACAGAAGTTGAGCTTCAAGAGTTTGTTAATGGTAGAAATGATCTTCTTTGGTCAGCTATGCAAAAGGCAATGGGAAGAAATGAAGAAGTTGGGGTAACAACTAGGAGCAAAAGAGAGCGATATAGAGATGATGTTGATGATGATATTAGAATTGAAGTGGAAGATCTTGATGAACAATTAGATGTTTTGGTTGATGTGGACTTTGAGGAAGATTTCATGGCTTACGATTAGATTATGTTTAAAACATTGACACTTTTTTAAATTGCTAGTAGTTATTATATTTATATATGTTTTACCTTACGTAGTTATATATATATATATATATATATATATATATATATATATATATATATATATATAAACACACACCATTAGGCTACAATATT